>NC_044355.1:5458630-5787984 GCF_007364275.1 Archocentrus centrarchus | reverse complement strand
CTTCGCATGCTGCTAAATGCAGCACTCTGATTGGTCAGTCCTGTTTGTTCACTAGCGAAAGTCAGAAAAATCGAACTTGATCCGAAAAAATAAATGCCGCAAATTCGTCCTGTGAAATGACGCAGTCGGTGTGAACGGCTGCATTAAGAACAGGAGAGTCCGAAAAATATTTTTAACGCACGAAACATTCACACGGAATTTACGCGTCCGGCATGAAAGGGCCTTAAGACTCATGGCAGAACCACTATCCAAGATGAGATCAAAGATCAATGAGTATTTCAGGAAGATGGCCGCAACTGATCATGTGCTTAGTGAATACTTCAGGCAGCAGAAACCCATGAAAGAAGAGGAGCAAGAACAGGAACCACCATGGAAGGACAGACCCCTGCATGGCATGTACCACTGGCAGATAGAAGAAGTGGCTGATATTGAAAAATCCTACCAATGGCTGGACAAAGCTAGGCTGAAAGACAGCACAGAGGCACTAATCATGGCAACATAAGCGCTTTGAGTGCTCATACTGAGTAGAAAAGCGCTATATAAGAACTAGTCCATTTACCATTTACCATTTAACACAGGAACAAGCTCCAAGCACAAGACTGATAGAGACCTGGGGTCTACACACCAAGAAGACCCCAGGTGCAAACTGTGCAGAGATGCCTCCGAGACAATCCAGCACATAACAGCAGGGTGCAAGATGCTAGCAGGCAAGGCATACATGGAACGCCATAAACAAGTTGCGAGAAATACCCAGCCCTGAGAGAAGAGCTAGAGAGGATGTGGAAGGTTAAGGCAACAGTGGTCTCTGTAGTAATTGGAGTATTCAGGGCAGTGACCCCCAAATTAGGAGCGTGGCTTCAGTAGATTCCATGAATGACATCCAAGATCTTTGTCCAGAAATGCACAGTCCTGGGAACAGCTAAAATACTGCATGGGACCCTAAAGTTCCCAGTCCTCTGGTAGGGGACCCGAGCTTGGAGGACAAAAGACTGCCCATAGGGCACGTGAAGAATCATTATGATCATTATGACCACTGAATGATGAAGTGGATATCTCTTCATCATGGCACCTGATAGTGGTTGGGATATATTAGGGAGCAAGTAAACATTTTGTCCTTAAAGCTGATGTGTTAGAAGCAGGAAAAATTGGTAAGTGTAAAGAATTGAGCAAGTTTGACAAGGGCCAAACTGTGATGGTCAGAACATTTCCAAAACTGCAGCTCTTGTGGGATGTTCCTAGTCTGCATTGGTCAGTATCTATCAAAAGTGCTCCAAGGAAGAAACAGTGACAGGGTCATGGGTGGCAAATGCTCACTGATGCATGTGGGGAGTGAAGGCTGACCTGTGTGGTGTGATCCAACACACAAGCTACTGTAGCTCAAATTGGCAAAAAAGTTAATGCTGGTTGTAATAGAAAGGTATCAGAATACACAGTGTATCACAGTTTGTTGTGTGTGGGGCTTCATAACTGCAGACCAGTCAGAGTGACCATGCTGATCACTGTCCACCACCAAAAGCACCAACAATAGACACATGAGCATGCTTGGGGTAATGTTCTGCTGGAAAATCTTTGGGTACTGCCATCCATGTGGATGTTAACTTGACACGTACCACTTACCTAAGCATTGACCATGTACTCTTTCATGGAAATGGTATTCCCTGATGACTTTGGCCTCTACAGCAGGATAATGCACCCTGCCACAAAACAAAACCGGTTCAGGAATGGTCTGAGGAGCACAACAAGAAGTCTGAGGTGTTGACTTGGCCTCCAAATTCCCCAGATCTCAATGCAGAATCAGAATCAGAATCAGAATCAGAAGGTTTTTATTGCCATATGGGTGAACAGGTTCACAGCATTAGGAAATTGCTGCGGTACTTCGTGCTTACAGAAAAAAACAAATAAGTATAAAAACTATAAGACAATATACAAGTATACAATTGCAATATACAGAGATATTAGAGCTATAACTATAGCACAATATTACAAAATTACAAAATATACAGTGCAGAGACTAATTAAAAGATAAAGAATGTAGACTATATTCCACTAATATGTACATCAGTGCAATCAGACAGGTGCATAGACATAGGGTCATCAGCGTTTGTGGAGGGTGGTGGTAACAGTCTTAGGGTAATTGTTCATGAGTCCAACAGCAGAGGGGAAGAAACTGTTCTTATGGCGGGAGGTTCTGGTCCGTATGGACCGTAGCCTCCTGCCTGAGGGGAGAGGGTCAAAAGTCTGTGCCCAGGGTGAGAGTGGTCGGCTGTGATCCGACCTGCACGCCCCAGTGTCCTGGAGGTGTACAGGTCCTGGAGAGATGGGAGGTTACAGCCAATCACCTTCTCAGCAGAGTGCACAACGCGCTGTAGTCTCTGTTTGTCCCTAGTGTGGGCTCCAGCGTACCACACAGTGATGGAGGAGGTGAGGATGGACTCAATGATGGCAGTATAGAACTGCACCATGGTCCTTGCTGGCAAGTTGAATTTCTTCAACTGCCGCAGGAAGTACATCCTCTGCTGGGCCTTTTTGACAACAGAGGTGATGGTGGGCTCCCACTTGAGGTCCTGGGTGATGGTAGTTCCCAGGAAGCGAAATGTGCTGGACAAACAAGTACAATCCATGGAGGCCCCACCTCATAACCTACAGGACTTAAAGTGTCTATTGCTAACATCTTGGTGCCAGATACTATGTACATTTAATTGTCAGGTTCATTTCAAAGGCGTATCCAAATGCAGACCAAATACCCTAATTAAAATAAAAAGAGTGCTGTTTTAAAAAAAAAAAAAAAGAAAAGAAAAAAGTTGCAAAAAAAGTGCAGAAAAAGCATCAAAGGTGAAAAGGAACAAATTCCCAAAGAAATAATTCCAAAAGGCAAAAAACTGCAAAAGCAATGCCATGTAGAGATGAGGAATATGGAAAATTATGAGGAAACAGGCAACACACATGGCAACTGGACAAAGGCTAGAAGGAAAATAGGACTATTTTTTTTTTATTATCATTATTACTGTGGATTAATTGAGACAATAAAAAAGTAAGTAAAACCCAAAACAAGATACCAGAGAAAACCAATTATCAAAGTAAAACAGGAAACAACCTAAAAGACCCATTCAAAACACAGAGACAAGAAGGCTAAACATGAAAACAGTCTATAGCCAAAAATCAAAAACATAAAGCACTAGAACAGCAGTCAAAACCAAATAGTAGTCAAAATTAAATGAACACAAAACCAAAACTCTAACACAACACAGAGCCCTAGGACCATTACATTTAACATATATCCTGACATACAATTTGCTTAATAGTCTTTGTCCTCTGTCAGAAGACTTAATGCAAATGAATAATAAACGTTAGAGATGCCTGCTGCTGCAAGTATGAAATGGTCATTCTTGTTAGGAAATAACGCAAAAGAACAAAAACACTTGCAAAAATTCACAGGATTACCACAGCTCACTTATCACAATTTAATTACTTTGTTTATGTTAGCAGAGGATCTCCACTCCTCCTCTCTCAGTTCCAGTCATTTCCTAACTTAATACCTTATTATTTTTGACCACTCATTCTGTAACCCGCATCTGAATACATCTTTACTCTTGCATAAATGTAAAATTGAAGAAAAAATAAATAAATTCTGACGCATATTAAAATGTCAACACTTTGATACCTGAAATGATATATGTTCCACAGTTCATGAATACAGCATTGCCCTGTGTGGCATCTAGCATATTGGATTTTCCGGTGAGGAAGCAGCATTTATATTCAGCTGTTTGGTGGGGTTTAGAAAACAAGGACTGATCCTTATTGTGCATCTTAAGCTGGTCCCGCTCCCTTAAATGAATTCGTTTAACAAGCACTTCTTGAGGGTTTGTGTGCCAAGAATCACTGAGTTACAGCTGTTTCACAATGCTTCTGCCACAGTCCAAATTTAGCAGAATAGCTGGAAGGGAAAGTGTTCTCCCAGCTGGTTCAGGACCTTGGAGCTGCACCCAAGAACAAAGCACTACCACATTTTCTGGCCCTTATGAAAAAAAAAAAAAAAAAAAAAGTGCAATATTTACTCACCCATGACACAAAATGACTGTGCTATGTCTGCAGGGGGTTGAAAGGCTTGTTGATCAAGTCGTATTGATTCACTGTTTTTTCTTTAGTTTTTGAGTTTTTTGATATACAAGGCTCCCTTTGCACTCCATTTTTTTTAGAAGAACAACGCCCACACTCTCCTCACTGACACCCTCCTCATTTCCAGAGTGTCTTTAAGCTCCCAGAGTCCCATGATTCAGTTACTGATGTCCAATTCACTTGTGTCATGATTTGTGAGCTTAATACATAAATTCCGTTTTGAAGTGAACTGTTTTTAAAAGACCCGTGGGTTTTTGTCTTGCTTGCAAAATTTACATTTCTTTTATTCTTTCAGTTACATGGACATGCATATAAAACAAACTAAATTGAATAATAAAAGGAATAAAGCACAGACTGCCCAACAGCCCTGAGCACCTGCTGCTTGCTTATTCTCTCATGTGGTCTTTGCTTGTTTGCTACTTTGTAGTGTCATAACATTTCATGAAAAAACGATAAAAACATGAAAGAAAGTGCTTCAGATAAAAAATGAATTGCTTTACCTGCACATTCAGATAATGCAGATGTTGTAAATGCTTTACAAGAATAGTGTAATCCTAATATATCGTAATATAAACAATCCTGATGCTTGAATAAAGGCATTAAATTATAAATGACTGTAACTGAGAGAAACTAGCTTACTGGCAAACTGGCTAGCTGAAAAAGGGGGATACTTTGCCTCCAAATTTCACTTGAACCCACCCCCATAAACTGGCTGTCAGTTGTAGACAGCCAGTACCATAGCTGTTCACCTTGAGGGGTGCCTAGAACATTGGCTTTACTGGAGTTAACTGATATGGACTGGAGCCCAATTTCCTTTTGGCTAATTTGCTTGGCCACAGTACTAGTGGTAGTCCTTATCAGCCTACAAGCCTTCTGCTCCCTGTCTCTGTTTGTTTTGTTTTATAAGTCTGAAAGCACAGTACAATATTCAGAAGCCTCATTTCCACTGAATGGAATGATTTGAGTACACACATATTTCTTGGGGTTTTCATTGTGGAACCTACCTGGTACTTACACACACCAGCCACTTTAATAGGTACAGCTAATAACTTCAATAGGCAGGTA
This sequence comes from Archocentrus centrarchus, assembly GCF_007364275.1. Taxonomy (NCBI): domain Eukaryota; kingdom Metazoa; phylum Chordata; class Actinopteri; order Cichliformes; family Cichlidae; genus Archocentrus; species Archocentrus centrarchus. Next base: position 5,782,803 of record NC_044355.1, on the reverse strand, counting down.
CAATGATCTTAATTCTTCATGAGATCATGTAGTTGATTTGATGGCTGCACATCCAAGATACAAATCTCCCTTTCCACCACATCTCAAAGGTCATCTATTGGACTTGACTGTGGAGGCTTATTCAAGTACAGTGAATACACTGCCATGTTCAAGAAACCATTTTGTGATCATCTGAGCTCTGTGACAGGGTGCATTATCCTGCAGGAGGCAACCATCAGACGATGGGCGTGCTGTGGTCATAAAGGGATAGACATAGCCAGCAACAATACTCAGCTAGGCTGTAGCCTTTAAACTATCCTCAATTGGTATTAAACAATGTGGTTCAAGGTTCAATATGTTATTTGTTCAGAGATGCTCTTCTGCATATCTTGGTTATTTCAGTTACTGTTGCTTCCTGTTAGCTCTTGAATAGGTGTACCTAACAAAGAGGCTGGTGGGTGTATTTTGGTAGCATGCACCTTAGCCAGGTTTCCAAGCAAGCCCAGCTGACTCTGTATACCACTGACTAATTAGAGATTCTTCGCTAGTATCATCACATGATCACAAGATGAGCTACAGGCAATAGCGACCCATCCTATGATATCCTTTTTTCCTGACGATGATGGTCAGTCCCACATGGGCACTGTAAGTCAGGAAAAGTCCTTGGTAACAAAAGCAAGTAATGTCAAGTCATGTGACGCAGTGGAAATTAGGATGTAGCTTTTGTTTTGTTTTGTTTTTTCAGAGCACATAAAGCATGTGCTTGTTCAATCTTCCTCAAGTTTCATAGAGTAAGACATAGATAAAATTTAAATATGCCCAATGACAATACTAGAGGTTTAAAAAATGACACAGCGGTTTGGGGTTCCTCCCAAATGTCTGATTGTAATATACAGAATTTTCATGTGAATATTGGAATATTGTCTTCTTTGAGTTGACACTATATATAATACAAGAGTCATAAAATTATAACATATTATTACAAAAACAAATGCCAAAATAACACATTATAACATTACTCTCAATGAGGAATGATGATTAATTACTATTTTATTGTTCGTTAACAGTAAGAGATCAGGGATGCAATATGGTAATTACTGTAATTCTTTTGGCTCATATTTATATGTTTACATAATATTTTTGTCCTGTATGTCACAGGCTTTACTGCAGGCTGACTCCATAATAATAACGCAGATAGTTCAACATTTGGCCTCTTTTAGAGGTAAACACATAAGACAGAACTTCTTAGATGCTGAGATTAAGAGAATCAAGTTGTAGAAAAAAGTCAGGCTGTTTTATTGTTTTCATAATAAGCTTAAGCTTATCTAATTACCCAATTAATTACCCCAAAAGCTGAGATTTAAGTATTAATATTTATCCAGGATATTTTCAACCAAGAAATAATTTTTATTTCCACATTTAAAAACAATTATTATCTAAACCTGTGAAGGGGATACCTACTTTAGTTTAGAGGGTCTAAAATCACAAGAATAACTGTACATAACTGTACATACAGTGTAACCTCTAATGTCCCTTTAGATGTTGGATGTTGGTTAATCTCTCTTTTGTTTTCCATTTGACTGCTTTACGTGTACATTCACTTGGGACCAAAATGCACCCACTGAGCAGAAACACTTATTGTGTGAAATTTCTTCAGTGTGCTGGATATCTTCAGCAAACCTTATTCTAATTCATGTAATCCTCAGAGATGGCACAGGCCCAGCATGCAGCCATTCAGAATGCACCAGTGCCCTCAAATGCCTGCTCAGTCCCAGAACGCAGACAGTAAGGGCCTCTGGGTAATTTCACACTCTGTTATACGATTTTGTTCAGAAATAATATGGGTTTGGAGAGGTTTGACTTGACTTCAAAGAAAAAAAAAACCATATTGGCGTTGCTGAAATTTTACTTTACGTGAGTCTAGCTTTGATTCTCTAGAAAGACCAGTATATGTCAAATGAATGCAAATATGCTATATGAGATAAGAGAACTGCAGTAACTGTGATTGCTGCATCAATAAAGGCCTGGTGTTAGCATTATTACCTAGCAGCAACCATTCTACTCAGTCTAATGAAACTAAAGCACAACAGTATTATTGCAATAATATCCAGTAACTGAGCTGCATGTTTCATGAAAGCAAAAACAAATGAACTGAAGTAAAGCATTGAATGTTTCCTTAATATGTTTCCTTAGAACTGTTGGCTGCAGGGCATCACTGGCTGACACATGTACACAATAATAGCAGACTTAAAGAAGCATAGGACCATATAATAGCTTCCATGACCATTAAACTTTAAAAGGCAGACATAACTAATATGGTTAAACCTGCTGCAGGTTTCCCTTTGTCACAGACCACCAGACTCAGATTAGATTGATTTGTGCAGACATGACCAATGGCATTAATGTGATAATGCATCATGAGTCGGTGTACTGTTGTGGTGCTGAAGAGAATGACTGTGGTCACAATTACGTGACTAGGTTTCTGTTCACATGGCAAACAACACAGAATTACCACCAAGCAAAGGATGTCAGGGTAATGTAATGCTCTGTCATTGAAACCCATCTCAATTAAGCTGAGGCTGGACAGGTGCCTGGGAGTTGACTGATTAGCTCTTCCCTCCACATCTCAATGTTTTGATGTTGCTGTTTTCTAAGAGGAAAAATTGGAGTTCTTTACAATTGAGTTTCTTTGTGTTGGCAGAGGCAGTTACAAATGTACAAATGGGGGGCGGGGGTAAATACCTCATAACCAACTACCTAATTAGTTAGTTAAAATTGTCAAAAAGAAACTGCACATATAAAGGTGAATCTCATTAAATAATTTTAGAGATTATACTAAGGCTTCCCATCAAGTCTAAATTTTTTCCATTCATTTTATTCAGTTACTTAATTATATAACTTAAACAAAACAATGAATTAACACCTATGGAAATTTCCACTGTAAAATAAGAAGCAATTGGTATGTTCATACAATTTACCTGTTTGATTTGCAGTGTCTGTTACTGCTGAACAATACGCAATACAACACTTTTTAAATCAACTTTTTAAATCAGATTCAATCCATCAAAAGTTCCAAATACTGCCTTCTCCTCACTCTAGCCTGGCCGTCCTGGATTAAGTCTGCAGTGCTGAAGGGAAAGAAGAGAGAGGGGGTTATATGAACTGGACCTTAATTTCCTTTCTTTTGAGGCAGCAAACAGGATGAACTTTATTTGGATAACTGTTACACTAAAACTTATACATACTTGGAAACATTATGGTTATGGTTATATTTTCAGTTAAGAAGAGTGTCACTCTACCTCAGAATTTAGCTGCTCTCATCAGTCTCTGAGAGCAGTAAATAACAAAATGCATGAGGACTGTGCATCTTGCTATGTGGATTACTAAATGCTGGACTATCCTAGCTGAATTAGGGATTTTTCTACCAATGCTCCAAAGTGTAAACTTTCAGGAGGTGGCCTTAGATTATTCTGATTTGATAACAGTCTGAGATGCTTCTGTTGGCTTCCCAAAAATGAGGGGAAATATAGTTTCGGAAAAGACTGTGATGTTGTCACGACAAAATAGAAGTAACTGGTGTGAAGCCCTTTTCCACCGAAACCCCAGACTGTCAAATGAAAAGCAGTAGCTGGCAACTCTGCTTGTGTTAGAGGAGACAAATGGTAGTCTGTGCCATGCCAAGGCTTATTGAGGGGCTGGCAGTGACAATAGCTGAGCTTCACACTGGGAATTGGTGACGAAAATCTTCATAATGTTTTTGGAAATCGCATTGTAAATCAACAAATAGTTGTTTGGTCACAGTCAAGGCAGCAGCACACAGGTGTTAATAAATTTCAAACATCACTGCACTAGTGGCCAGACTGAAATGACGGTCAGATGCTTTGTGTGCGATGGCACGCACAGATACCACAAAAGGTTGGCGACCAGGAGGTACATTTTCCATTTCAAGAATTTTGTCACTGCAACTACCTGATGGGTAGACTTTATCAGATATCGACTATAAGGACAGTTTCACAGTGTTGTGCCAAGAATCTTAATCAGCAACGGTGTGTATTTTTCTTTCACACTTCCTTTGGGCAAATTCCAGCTGTCTTCTTTGGTGCTTCTTGAGGAAAAACAGACCCGGTGTTTGGTTGAAAACATGCTCTGATGCATTATTATTCTTCTAACTCATTATAGTCAGTAACAATTTAAAATACACCTCTCTTATATGAATCATGGAAGGCATTTTCTATGTAAACTGATCCTTAAGAACAGAAAGTGAATCCTTGCCATAACCCTTGCATGGGTTAATGATTGAATCCATATTTCCATATGAACTTTAATTAAATTGATTCATTTCAATTTGACAAAATAATTTATTGAGACCCAAAAGGAACTTTTAATTCAAATTTAAAATTTTTAATCCATAAAGCATTGACAATATGAATTACTTTTAGTATAATGCTAGCCTGTCCATTTAATTTTGGGAGAATTATCCTGCAGTTTAGATTTAGACCAGATAATATTATTTTCAGAATTCCAGAAGTCCGTGGTTCAATTAATTTCTGGTCTCCCATTCGACCTTTTTCACTCTTTTTCATGGAATTTCTCGAGTATTCTTTAGCAGTCTGATAATGGGTTTCAAAAGAGGCAAAAATTATGTTTTACTTTAACAGGCACACAGGGAAAAGGGCAAAAATTATGTTTTTATCCTTAATGGTTAAAGTGAAGAAGAGTCGGTTCTGCTGGAAATGAAAGTATTATACTGTTCTCTAGTCCAACAACTGCACAGGAACTCTGTGTTCTTTAGCAGATAATGAAGCATACATCTTATGCAATAGCGCTGGTTTTTGCAGGGCACAAACAGTTCATGGATTCAGAATCTGTCTCTGACACTACAGAATAACTAATGTCAAAACATAAATATTGTGTTAAATATTTGGTTTAGAGTGAGAAATATTCAACTCCAGGTTTAAGCAATGTGTTTGATCTTTGTGCATAAGACTGGAAAATAAAATCCTACATCTCTTTAGAGTTCCATTTAGTTTTGTTTACTTTATTGCTCATAAAAGGCAATACCTCCTGTTGAATAAGAATGAGGACAGCATGTAATTAAATGTTGCATTATCTTACTGTTGTTTATTCTGTGAAATCATGTTCAATGAGGAACATTTAATATACATTTGTCAGTGCTCCATTTAAATCAGATATTCAACACAAAATCTGTTTTGTGTTACATGCAGATGTACAGTCAACAATAAGCAACTTTATGCCTCCTAAAGGTTCGCTGTGGCCTAGCCAACCAACAGCTAGTGTAGCAAGAATATGGTCATTTACACATGAGCTAGGTGGCTTGGGTGTTATTTGGCTGCACATAATTTGCAGTGGGTTTTGTAGACAAATATTCATTACACAACTTTCATAACAGGGATAGATTATTTCGATAATTGCACAGCTCATTATGCATGATTCATAAAGATAAAGTTATCATGATCTGTGTAGGTTTGTATGTGTTATTGCAACCCCGGTTAATGGTGTTTGCTTGGCAATGGGTTTATCTAAGTTTTGGGGGTAATTAAAGGTTCAGAAGTAGCTTTGATGGGAAGGGTCTTGTTTACTTGCCTATTTAATTTTAAATATCAGCACTCTGTCTCAGGAATTGCTTGGTTAACCTCTAACTGATGCTTATTATTTATTCATTTTAAACGGATTCATCTGATTCTTGGTCATTTATCTTGTGTGAGTTCTAGAGGGAACTCCACCAAATTTAATCTGAAACTTCATCATCAAGACAAACAATTGAGCGTGCACATATGAAGAAAAGTTAACCTATACACAGAGCTTTGGATTCAGACATACAGAAGAAAGGTCTGTGATATTTGTTTCAGTGCATAAAAATAAAAGTGAACAGTCCCGAAGGACAAGGACCTATGTACCTGTCATTTCAGTCCTGTTCTTCTTCTTCTGATGGCCTCATTTCTCATCTCTTACAATTGTACCATCCTGAAGTCTGTATCCTCATGGGCTGACAGGATGACCTGCTGGTTAGAGGCCAGCTCATAACTGAAAGGCCACAAATCTCAGCTGCTGGATCCATCTGTACCCACGTGGTGAAGTAGACTTGTTAGATGTTGAAGTATTACTTACTTCTGTGGTATGGCATCCTGCTGACCATGCACTATTCCCTTGGGATGTTGGACTCTGTTTGTTACCTTTGATTACAGGGATTATATGAAGTACTTGCTTCATGTTACCTTTTTATTTTAAAAATAGTTGTTTGGGTTTTTTTTTTGTTTAATTTCTCCTTCCTCTTTTACCCTTCAATTCATGTATACATGCCAAAACAGTGATTTAGATTTGTCAGTACTCTGGCTGCAGCATTTTGGATCAGCTGAAGACTTTTCAGGGAACTTTTAGGACAGCCTGATAATAATGAATTACAATAGTCCAGCCTAGAAGTAATAAATGCATGAATTAGCTTTTCAGCATCAGTCTGAGAAAGGATGTTTCTAATTTTAGAAATATTGCACAAAAAGAAAATAGCAGTCCTACATATTTAATATGTGCACTGAAGGACATATCCTGGTCAAAAATGACTCCAAGAATTCTCACAGTGTTACTGGAGGCTAAAGTAATGCCATCCAGAGTAATAAATTCCAAGATTCCTCCACAGCGATATGAGAGACTGACAAAAAAAAAATAAAGGAACACGGGAAATTGGCCTCAATCACTAGTTTCACATCTTATTAAATATAACATAATGTCCAATTGTCATACAGGACCACAAAGTATAGAATACTGCTACTTTAAAGACACCAAGATGGCAACATCCAAAATAATCAGTTGCATCTTCACTTCCTAATGCCGCTGTTGTCCACGGTAGGAAGTTAAGTTACTGCTCTGAGAATAAAAGTCTTATCAGGTCCTAAAACATCAGTTTTCCCTTTAATCAATCTGCCTTAGTGAGAGTTTTTTTTTTTTCTTGTAAAGCAATTGTGAATTACAGGAACTGTTTTGTGTTTAAGTGGAAAACAAATCTTTAGATTGCGGAATAATAGTGACTTTTATCAGCAGTGACTACAGTGTATTAGCCTTAAACTGCACAGCAGAAACACTACTTAAGGAGTTCTGTAAGGCTTCAGTTTCGGTGGCAAAACAGTGCAGTAGTTTCCAAGGCTGGCACAAGAAGACACTTTATGCCTGCAGAACAGCCATGACATACTCTTGAATGGTCTTTCATGATCTTGGAGCTCCATAACCTTCCCCTCTCAGACTGCCTGAGGAGGAAGGATAGTGTTTCATGTTAACAGCTCAGAGTTCAACTGTATGCCAGCTAAAAATCAAAAGACTCAGAATCAGAGCACATGCAGTCCCTTCTGCTATTAACTGAAAAACTACAAGTTCCAAAATGTAACTTTAGATGTAAAAATGATTAAAAAAAAAATTATATATATATATATATATATATATATATATATATATATATATATATATATATATATATATATATATATATATGTATGTATATATATATATATATATATATATGGCAAATGGAACAAGATTATATAGTGTTTTGCAAGTTCCTTGTACCTATGTAAATTTTTTTAGCCAATAAATTGACAGCAGAGGAACACAGATTATTATATTCCCTGAAATGTACTTCTGCACATTCACAAACTTTTGGCAATTGATTGTCTATATATCTATACACATCTATATGGAAACGTCTTCTTTCATCACAAATTATATTCAGGGTGCCGAATTGGATTTTTTTATGATTTATGGCAATGTGCTCCATAATATAATAAAGCCCATTTAAGTATGAAATCGCACACGTCATTTCTAGAAATCCAGAAATTCTATCTACTGCTTCAGCGACCTCCACTGTCAGTAGGGCGGTTTGGGTTTCTCTTTCATTATATCTGAAATTAGAGCCTCAGTTCTACTGTAGCTCTGCGACTGAACTGGTTAAGCTGAAAAAATTACCTAGAAAGCTGCAGTGTTGATGTTTGGTGTCAGACTGCTGCTTCTCAAATATACAGAAAGCAGAGATTATCAGGACCACCTGCTAGTGCCATGAAATAGACTGATAAGGTGAAGGTTATGATCTTTAATTGATTCCATTCCCATTTCACTCATGAGGAGAGATGTAGATGAAATCATTTTTCAAGCCCGGTGACATGGTGGAAAAGTAGGGCAACGTTAGCAAGATGTGTTAATATTTTGTCTAGCATGTGGAATCAGATAATTAGACCTGCATGATAGGAAACACCTCTTGGAAAAGGTTTTTAATGTTGGATTTTTCCTTGGATCATTGCAGTTGTCTTCTGTCAGATATATTTGTGTAGCATTCACTGATTAGCAGCAGCTTTAAAAGCAGCAGACTAACACTGTGTAGGTCCCCCTTGTGGCACAACAACTGACTGGTAGGAGTCTACAAAGCTGTCATGAAACAGACTGTTACACTTTTACTGTAGTGTTGTACAGTACGATTTTTCCATATTAATATGAAAATCTTTACATCTTTTAGATTCTTTTGGACCTGTTGCTGGCAGGGTGGGGTCTCTCTAGTCCAGGCTTCTTTCAGCACAGCTGCACGAGTTTGCTTGTAATCTGATGAGTTTGCCATCTCTGTTGCAGTCCCTGAGTCATTATTGAGCAGTTTTGTGGCATTGCTGGGTGCATTGTTTTTGCTGTCACTTGGATGGACTGTTGCAATGTGAAGCTGTGGTAGGTCTGCATTTACCGCTGAATCAAATCCTTCTTTTTTTTCTTGTTGTTTTTCAATCCAACACCTCTCCCTCAGGGGCAGATCTTTTTCAGAGGGACATTTGTTTTTGTATTTAGTTGACACTCTAAATATTGTTTCAGCTCGTAGAACTATTTTAAAACAGTTTTATCTCAAAATATTGTTAATTTTGAAGAGGGTAGTGGAATTTTTCCATGGGAAATGACCAAAGCCAGAAATATGGGATCTTTAAAAGACAATAAGACAATACAGTTTTTCTTTGGCAAAAAACTTTTTAGATTTTTTTAAGAGCATGCTTAGCAAACATTTGGTTATTTACCAAAATGTCTTCAGTAGCATTACATGTCTTTTGAGCTGCAGAAATCACCAGGAGTTAAGGGCTTGTAGTTGTCAGTGAGACTAGAAAAACCCAATTTAAATACTGTTGCTTTTGTTTTAGTGCTGAGTTCAAATGAGAACACAAGGTGGACAGTGTAACAATATGCTGAGTTGCAGTATTAGAGCTCCAAAAGACATCAAAAAGCTCCCGGTTTAAGTAATTATTATCTGTAGGTTCACCAGAACAGGTGAACCTTTTCTCACCTTGACTCTGCTTTCACAGTGACATTTGAAACATTGTTATTACAAAGATATAAGTTATGGCCATACACTGAAACCGTGTGACAGGATCCAAAGGTCAAAAACACAGCTACTCATGCTACATCAGTGGCACTGTTTTATTAGCTACTATATCTAATTTCAAGAATTATCTTTGGAGCTCAAGACATTATTACTTCCATTTTTTGATGTGAGAAGACAGGCAAAAATTAAAAAAAAAACATGAAATACATGTTGAACATTATGTACAAGGTAATTATAATCTGTGTTTTTCCACCAGTAAAATAGCACACTACATTTGCGGTTTACAAAAATAACAAGGGAGCTTTTCAAGTCTAAATGTGAGATAGCTTACTGTACGACAAAGGAATGCAGCAGAGTCTATTTCATGATAGCTTTGTGGACGCTCTCATTATGTCTAATTTATCGCACAAATGCAGTGCTTCATATTAAACATTCTGAAAATGGAGAAAAAAAAATGTGGTGGTTTCTGCTTGCAGAAACAGCATGAACAGACTCTTTATACACCAGATGCACCCTCAAGTGAATAGGGACATAATCAGTGAGATGTCCCTCCCAACACACCCTCCCTTTCAACTCCACCATCTGGCTCACGCTACAGGTGGTTCAGAGGGAAGTCAAAATATTTCAGCTATCTCTTCTTTCCCCCGAGCTGTGTCAGTTCACATCTGTCACTGATCGTTTTTATTATCAGTCATTTTAACAACAATGACATCGTTACGACAAATGTGGAAGCGTTTGCATGGCTTGTTTTTGCAAGTAATAGAAAAATCTACACACCCATGTTCAGATATCTGTTTTGACTCCCTGACATATGATGAATTGTTTGACAAACAATCCCATCATTGTTCTCCTAACAGCAGAATTAGGCTATTTTGGCTTAAGATAATGCATAAAACACGCATAAAATCAAAGCCAGATGCTGCGTTTAAGCAAACAACTGGCAAAGGTTCAAATGTCTCTCTTGAAAATTTTATGCTTAAATTAACCAGTGAAGATTAAGGAAATGACGTAAAAGGTAAAACAAAGGGTTCAGAATCAGATTCAAATGGGAGACAGTGTAATTCACGGGTGTTGGCTATAAATTTGTTGGTTATAAATACCTGTGCATAGTTCAATAAGAGAATAGAAAAAAGAGATAAATAATACCAACACAAACACAAATGTTTGCACTGAAATTGCATGATTTTATTTTTTGGAAGCTCGAGCGCACAACATCCAGTTCCAGTCATCAGGTCAAGTTCAGATATTGTGTCATCAATATGAGAGCACAAAGAAAAAGCCCGAGTGTCACGGCGGTGGATGGATACAGACCTTCTACATTACTTTCCCGGTATCAGCTGAAATTTTTGATAATCACAGGTATTTCTATGAAAAGTGAAGCAGTATTTTGGCTGATGGAGGTAACTTTCAAGGTTAACTCTGGGTTTTCAGTATTACGAAGGTGGCACACTTCTTACCGGGGTAAATTGCTGTGGTAACTCATGCTGATTAGAGATCAACAGGTATGAAATCACCACTTAATGACCAATCAGTTCTCCAGAAAAAAGCATCATCATTCCCAGCTTAGACTCAACTTTATTCCTTGATTTTTTTTTTTTTTTCTGTTGGCAGCAAACAATTTTGCAATAGCTTTATTGTTCTGTACACATTGATATATGATGCTAAAACAGAAGACCTGCACTGTACTTGCAGACCTCATATCAAATTTGTATGTAGACTAAGCCCATGTTTGAATTCAGTTTCTATATTTAATCTTTACTTTGAAGCCCTAAACTGCATCGAGTTAATTTAATTCAGTTAATTTAACAGATTGGCTGGGGGGGGGCAAATACTTTTTCACAACACTCTAAGTCATAGTACTAACAACAAATCTCTTGTTATGTCTCAAAGGTGTCAAGGTTTGGACAGGTTTGGGGCTTTCTCTGTTTTTCTTTCTTCTTGTCCCATTAGGAGGAGAGCTGGGCTGGTCTGTGTTCAGCCCATCGGCAGAGGTTTCCTTCCTGGGCTTGCACCTTCGCACTTATTGTGCATCCATTCATTGCAGCCATGTGTTTAAGGACTGGCCATGGCTGTCAGTCTCCTCCAGTTTTTTACATCCACAATGCTGGTAAATTGGTTCCTTCAGTCTCATGTTTACTCTCATGTGCTTCATTCTATAACCCGGTATCGTTGTCTGAGTCCTAGTTCCATGCCTGAAGTCTGCCCTCCGTCCTTGGATCAGCCTGTGTTCCCTCAAGTAGTCAAGAGGTCACAGCCAGTCACAAGCCATTGTCACTCTCACAGCCAAACACTCTCTGTGGATTCACGGACTTACCTGGTACTGACCTGCCTGCCCAATCTCCACTGACACTGCAGCTCACCTTGGATCTCTGCCTGCCCACAGGGACCCTCTCCCAAGCTCTATTCTCCTGCACTAACAAGTAAGATCACAGCTTGTCCACTCTCTTCTTTTCTGCAATTCTCTGAATCAGACCAGCCTTATCTAATAGTCTCTCCTTTTCTACAGATGGTGCCTGGGTATTCCAGTAGCAATTAAAACTCACCCCATCTCCCCACTGCCTGTCTCTGAACTCATCCTGTTTGTAATTAAACTTTTTTAAACCTCTCAATTGTGGTCACAGTCTGCTCCTTGGGTCCATAAATAGTGAAATCATGATAAAAAAGGTTCATCTTGAAAATCTGTGTAGATCTGATTTGATCAGATATGACTAAAAGTGTTCAGATAAGATAAACACCTATATATATATATATATATATATATATATATATATATATATATATATATATATATATATATGCACAAAAGTATGACATCTCTTCTAAAAAGCCTCGCTCTAGTTCAAACCAGTGAGAAGAGCCAAATTTGTTACATGCATTGGTTGTGAACTGCCATTGTTTTCCTAACCACTTATCCAACCGTGGGGAACAGGTTTGGAGTCAAGTCAGTCTTTCATGACTGCGGCAATCTGCTAGCAATCAATGGACCTTCTTTGCGACTGTGTTCACCCAGCACCAACCAGAAACTTCCAGCAACTAGTTGCTAACATGTCCGAAGTGATTACCAGAAGGAGTCACTGATTGGGCTCTAGGCCTGCGTAAATGGGGCTTTAGCAATTAAGTTCAGAGTGCCTGCCAGCAGTCTCCAGCAACCATTTGCATTTATTCTCCGACCAAATGCAAATGGTTGCTGGAGAGTCTGCCAGGCAGTTGCTAACCGGTCTATAGGCCTGTGTGACTGGGGTCTAAACTTGTCATTGTTGGGTTATAACTTCTAAATACAGTCATGACTGCTTCTAAAAATTAAAAAAAAAAAAAAAAACACCATGGAGCACCAGGGTGGCTCAGTGGATGCCACATGCCTGTGGTGGGAGTGGCCCAGGTTTGCGTCCGACCTGTGTCCCTAAATCTCCCCACTTTCCTGTCTATCTAATAAAAGGCAAAAAGCCCAAAATAATCATATTTTTCAAAGCATGCATTCAAAAACAAATGGGTAAACACGTTTTGGCTATGTCTGGGGTTTTTTCTCTTTTTTTGCATATACACTATAAAACACAGAAAAAAAAAAATGCCCTTTTGAACTCACCTGGAAACCAGGTGATATCCAGAAAATGCCGTAGTTCAAAACACACTGAATCAGAGAACAGCAGGATTTTATGTACAAGAAAACAAATATGACACAAGGAACAATGTTTTTAAGTCTTCTTTGTGATCCTTTAATACTTTGCAGTATATCCACCATAATGTGTTTACAAAAGTTTGGGAAAGTGTTACAGAACCATACAGTCCCACACACACACACACAAGATTAGATTGACTGAAACTGAATAGTGTCCAGGGGATTTCTTTATCAAAGTGTAAAGGAGGGATAGGGGAAAGAGAGGGAAGACAAAGTGAGACTGGGAGAGAGAAGAAGAGGCAATGAGTGCGAGAGATTTTGAATTCCTGCCTACTACAATGAGAAAGTTATCTCTCTATTAGCATAAAATTACAATGGCGGAGGGTTGCCTCTGCTTGAGGGATTGTCTGAGATCAGCTTAATCTCCAAGTGCCAGCAAATCTGATGACTCCTCCAAAGTTTAATCATGCCACGAGGGCAAGAGAGGACCTGACGAGTACCAAATGACACACTGGGGTATCCACTTCAGCAAACTGGTTTCTTTATAAGCGCCTCATGATTTCAGAATGTCTTGCACAACAGGTCATCAAAGTTTTAATATGTCTCCTGGCCACAGATTGCCCCAATAAATACCATAAGTTCCATGAGATTAAGTGGCACGTGGATAGAATATTTTGTAATAAGTTATACTGACAAGGCTTTTTTTGCTGCAGCTGAATGCATTTTTATTCCATTGTCAGCAAGATTTGTTTGTAGCACCTTTTACTGACAGTTTTCACCCACATACCAACATTGCCTTTAATAGATCACAAAAGTAGCCAGGATTAATTAGAATCATTGAGACATTTTGATTTTGGCTTTCCTAGAATAGATCAACAGCATATTTCCTCCTTAACTCACAATTGTTAGGACTGGAGATGTGTGCAGAACTGCCCATGTGGCATTTTCCCAGGATGTTGTTATGCACTAGAGAGGTTCCTGGACACAAGCACAGACACAGAAATAAAACTTCAGGCAGTTTATTGTGAGGCAACAGATAAAACAGTGATGATAATGGGATTCGTGGCAAAGGTATGGTAAGGCAGGCAGGTGAATGGCTTCCAGCGGGCTTTTCTGTCCACTCCCAAAACACAGCTCTCAGTCTTCACTCCCAAACAACACTCTCGTCAGAGTCTCTCCAAAACACAATTCCTCTCTCCCAGGGGAGAGAACACAGAAACAACAGGTAAGTTAAAAAAAAAAATAAAAAAAAAAAATCACTTTTCCTTTCCCAGTACTCACAATGAAGCACCAAGCTTGGATACAATGTACAGTGCAACGAGAATGAGGGAAATTCCTCCTTCCTCGTAAATAGGTCAGCAGTGATGCGTCCCAACAGCAAGCAGGTGTGTAATCAACAATGTCTTGCATGTGTGGAGGCAAAGAAGAGGGAAGCCAGGTGAGCTCTGCCCCTAAAACACACAAACAGACTACACATGCACGCACACACACACACACACACACACACGGAGGAGGGAGAGAGCGCAAAAGAGAGGGAGACAGAGAGAAAAGGGTGAGTCAACCAGGAAGTTGTGTTATAGCAAGCATCAAGACTGTATTTAAGAATCGACAGTAGCTGTGTTTCTCCGGTAGATTGCTCCATCCACTATGGCGGTAAATCAGCCTCCTAGTTTGTAGTTTGCATTCCTCGATGCCTCATTCTGTAAATACTATCTATCATCCCCTTCCTACTTGTTCACCTGGTTCATCTGTCACCCACATCGAGTATCCAAGCCTGAGAATACTCTGTGGATATCAGTACATACCTGTAACTCACTTGCCTACCCACTCTCCACCACCAAGTCCAACTCCACAGAACTCACAGAACTCAGCACGTCTGCCTACGGACCCTCCCTCAGCCATTCTTTGTCACCCTTCAAGTAAGAACACTCCTGAGCCACATTCTGAGCCTTTACGTTTGCCTCCTCTCTGCCAGTCGTTGCTGATACGCTCTGTCCTCTTGCAGACTCTACCAGAGCACCGCCTTAGTTTTCCACCACCCTTTGTTATTAAACCTGTTCTTGTAAATAGTTTCATTTTTGTGAATAAACCTTTTAAGCTACACTAAGCTTCAGTTGTTTGAGTCTGCTTCAAGAAAGCAGACAACAATGCTGCGTGGCCTGTACTGAGCACTTCAGCATTCTCACCTTGAATCAGCTCTGACTTTATCTCCTGGCAGTAACGTGATGTGTCTGTAACGTGATTGATCAGGACACTTGGTCAGCATGGTGTGTTGCATTTTTCAGGTCTCATGGGGTGTTCTTTTATGCATAATTGTTGTGCATGCAACCTCTCAGTGGCCTCTGGTGTGATCCATAACCTCTCATTGAAATTCTATTTTTTCATACTGTGGCATTTAGTAACAGGGTACTTTAGCATTCACTTCTAAGTAGCAATAAACCCAAATGGAAAACATGTTGCAAAAACGTAAGAAGTCTGCCTTCACTTAAAAAAAACAAAAACTTCTACATTGTTCTGAAAGCTATAGAATCTAATTCCCTTTAAGAGGCTTGGTAATCTACAGGCAACATAGTCAGTCTGGATCATTCACTTGGCTTGTCAGCATTGTTACTGAAATGACTGAACTGTGCAGAGTGCTTCCTGTTTTATACATCTAACCAATTTTTTCCCAACTAGTGCCACCGAAGACATTTTCAGAGTGAATTAGCTACAATGAACTCCCCGATGTTGGCATATCACTCCATTATTTTTTTCCCCTTATCAAGAGCCTAATGCCTTATTTTCTGCAAATAATTGCCTGTGGTTCAACATGCAGCCATTCGTGCAAAGGCAAAAACATTAAAGCAGTGAAGAGAAACTGACATTTACATTTAAGGTATTAGGCTTCTGTTCTGACAAAGAAGAACTTAGAAAGTGCACACAATGTGAATTTATCATAGGGCTAATTGTCTTTTTCTCAGTGCTTTGCAATTCCATTGAACCAGAAGTGGAGTTACATCAGAATTATCTACAGACAAGTCCTCATGAATCCCTTTTTTCTCTCTTTCTGGATGTGGATTCTTAGTTTGCATTCAAGGTCCAGCAAGACATGTTTGATCTTTACAATACAAGTGCCAGTAAAAGTTAAGCTTGAAGATTTAAATTCACTCTAAAATTCATCCTCTGTCTCCAAGAACAATACCTCCATAAGCTCCAACACTTTGTGCACTTCAGAAGCCTTAAAACTGTGGCTTCTTTGTGCATAAAACAAAGAAGTTCCTACTTTCTTTCAGGTTTTGGAGGGCAATATCAACAGAAAACCTCTAAAGAATTAGAATAGAAACTCCACAGGAAAATTCACCTGAAAAAGTTTTGACCTTTTTTACTCAGATTCTACTGTAAAGTTGTTGAAACAAATGACTGTACAGCCTGTGCCTAGACAAAGCTTGTAAAAAAAAAAAAAAAAAAAAAGCACAGAGAGTAAGCGAATGTGCCCCGTCTTATCATCTGCTGCCACTGCACAGATTAGTGCTGAACGGAATAGAAAAAGGTTGTGAAGGAGGAAAAAAAAAAAAGAATAAAAGCTGCTCTCCAGTATTAGAACAGACAGTTGCATTAGCTTTCTAATAAGAAGAGACGTAGCAATACTGAGCTCTGGAAAGGGAGAGAGAAGCATTTCCTTACTGCTCTCAGCCCCCCCCCCCCCTGTTCTCACCCACCCATTGTGCTTGCTCTCCACCCACATTCTCTCCTTCGTCCTTTCTGCTTAAATCAGATAGCGGTGGGTAGCAGGAGAAGCATGTCATAGGTTTAACTTATACAGTATTAATTATACTTCCATCCCCTGACCTCACTTGTACTGATAATCTACTTCCCACACCCCTGTTCTCTGAATGGAGGCTCTTATCGTTACTAAAGCTGAACCCTTTAGCATCTCCCGCACCCTGGTGCCATGTGATCCCCTTTGTCCTGTAGGCCCTGATGATTTATGAGGCTTCCAGCTGTATTCATGGCAATATTCTAGATGTGTCAGGCAAGGCAAGAAAAACTCCTCCTCAGTTTTCACTTAGCAGACTGACTGCATTAGGGTGATGAGTCTGCAGTCCTGAAATGGTGTTCATTTGACATGCAGTAGCTACATAGTACAGGCCATTCACAGTGATTTGGATGGACTGCTGTGAATGTAGTTAGAAATCCTATTTACCGAGTAAACAACATCTATCATAGATATGAACTTCCAGAAAGTTTTTTTTTTTCTTTAAGGGGATTAATATAATATTCATCTTGTGCTCCTTTAAACTATGTCAGCACAGCATTTGGCATTCATCATTTTAAACCATCAACACTGAGGTAACATCCATAAAGATAATGGTAGTCTAAACTACTGCTCAAACTGAAGGACGTACAGGGCTTAACAAATGTATTAGACCACCACCAAATGTAAAGTTTATGCCACAGCTGCCCTAAATTAGCAGTATTGGTTGAGTTTGTTAGCTGCCTAATTAAAAAGCAATATAATTTTTTAGTTTTAAACAACTTTTTAGACAGATTTTGAAAATATTTGTGTTGTTTTTATAACAGGTGGTTTAATTTGTTAAGCACTGTACATAACAGGGTTCTATTCTTTTTTTGAGTTGTGCATGAACATTTAGGCTGTGCAGTTAAATACAATAAAAAAAAAAAAAGAGACAATGGAAGTGAGGTAACCTCTGTGTATGTGCTCAGTACCAGTACAGTAGTTGCTATAGCCTTTATGTAGCACAATAAAAGGTGTGAAAGTTGGAGTCACCAAGGGATGTATAGCAGATCAGACAGCATTGCCAGATGGTAGCTGGATTGACAGTTAATCTCTATGACAATTGGTGCTGTCTGTGTATAGCTGTCAGCACATTCATCTCAGTGTCCTCTGTTCAGATACAGGTGAGGCGGGAGTTAGCATAGCATGCATGCTTTCTGTGAGTTGGGGGCCGATACGTTTTTTTTTTTTTTATTATAAAAGCAGTGTTTACAAAAGAATAAGTAGCCACTGAATTATCAAAAATATTATCTTTGTGTTCAAGTTAGTTTATTATGTGATTGTTGGTACTTTTATGTGGCTCACTTGCAAGAAAATGTTAGTTTTTTGTGCCACATTCTCAACAGACATTGCCAAAATTAAGTGTCATCTGAAGCCTGAAACTCTCTTAGGTGGAAATAGATTTTAGTCAAGCTACAGGCTCAACTTAAAAGATTTCAGTGTTGCTCTATCTTTCGGTCAGTCTATTGCTTTGAGGTAGACTGAGATTTACACAGTGAATAACAGATTGCCTCGAAGTCTACAGTGTTATATCAGGAAATTAAATTTAACTGCAGTATTCACCAGACTTTGATTTAATATCACTACATGGATTATTTTTAGTCAAATATGTTAGATCTTCTTTAAAATCGTGCTTCAAGATGAATGAGTGAAAGAATCAGTCAACACCAAGTTATTGCAGTTTAAGTGCCATCAATCAACTCTTAAATAATAACTGAGAAACAAGAATAAAAGTCTAGATGTGCATGAAAGCCACAAAGACTTCATGTATTCCAGCTGCAAGGATAAAATAAAAAACAGATTTAGCTAAATCAGAAAGCGTGTAATACAAAGAACATTGCATGTTGCGCATAATCGTGCATCCCCAGGATAAAACTGCTTCCAAGCTGAATTTCCTGATTTAACAAAAATGTCCTTTAAGCTTGTCACTACACAACGTAGACGATACGTTCAGAGGTACACTGGTAATGTAAAACATGCATGAGTTTGGGCAGTTTTCTTTAATAGGATGTCCAGTAACTTCAGGAAGAAAAGGTTGAGTGATCGCAAAAGATCTGAAAGTCTTCAATTACAGTCACCACAGGTGTCCGCTGGGCCCAGGGTGAGAGAAAATGCAGTAAACCACTGTCAAGTCTTAGCGTTAGACAGCACGTACACACTGCCAAGGAAGGAAAGGGAAGGAATAGTGAGCTGAATCCCAACACCTGGCTCTAATGAGATTGGCATGCACACCCAGCAGCCATTAGCTTTAACCCAGCCGTGTGAAATGTAGATTCCTAGAGATGGAAAAACTAATAGGATTAGCCTCCCAGGTCTTTTGTCCACCTACTGTATTTGTCAGTATTGCAGTCTCATGCACACCGTGCTCAGTCATAACAGATGAAGCCCTCAAAGTGCACGTATTTACAGACGCGGAGCCACCCCTTTCATTTTGTCAAGAAATCTGGAGGAGTTGACTATTCATGACCAATTATGCAAAGGAGCTGCCGTGTAATATTTTTGTTTGTATTTTCAGTGCCCCTTTTGATTCTTGGTGTGCCTAATAGTGAGTCTGCTTTTTCACAAGATGCTGCGCTCAACATCAAGCAATTAAAACTTTAATTAGGCTGAAATGAGAAACTGTCTCTGATGCTTAATTTCTCATTTACTCATGTAAGAGAGAGGCTATGAAGTTTCATTAAACTCTGTCCACCAGAACAAAATATAGATCAGCTACAAGAGCTGGACCGAGTATCGGAAAATTCTTTGATTTATTTGAATTTTGCGATTAGGAAACATGAGTATTTGAGCATTAAGTTCTAGTTATTTTAGTAAAGAAGATTTAAACAATACCATATAAAAATAGCCATTTTAAACTGTTATGTGTTTAAAAATGGCATAACAAATAATGCATAAAAGTAGAAAACCACCATTCAAATCAGTAGAATAGTAACATAATGTGTTTATTGCAATAGGTGAGCCTAATTTCAGGTCTTTCTTGCCAACTGTGTCCCAAACAATTTAGAACAATTTCACAGCTCTTTTTAGATTTCTAATACCATTAGGAACTTTGTGGGGATTGTACCTCATGATTCTGATTATTGAGATGCTCCAAAAAACTTCGACCATGCTTTTTTTATTGCCTGGCCACCTTGAGATAAGGGAAGTTAAAAACTCTGCCATTTCTCTGTTCTTTGACACAATTTTTTTTTTTGTTTTTGCTTTTAAATACTGTAACTGCAATGCAAACCAATTATCTACATCAATGTGTCCGCTTTTAACAATGCGTCGACCTGAATAATGATGGAGTCTTGTGCATCTGAAAGAATTTGCATTTCTTCTACGAGATACTTTGTGTGAATACAAAGCAGACTGAAGTCTCCAATTTTAAAACTGGCTCTTGCGTCTCAGGTTCAAGGACTGTGCCTACTGTTGCATAGCTTCAAAGATTTTGGGGGAGGATGAAAGTAATAATCTGTTTTTCAGTGACTCCCAACTGTGCTTGCTTCTTGAGCCACATAGACAGCCTTTGGAATCAGAGACGAGGGCTGCTTTCCAGTCACACTCTTCCTGTCAACATGCTAAAATGTATGCCTAATGATAGGGCTCCTCACTTAAAACTAAGCAACTGCATTAAGGAGACTAAACTAAACTGCAGTGTGAAGAGTCCATCAGTATTCCTGTCTCATATTTGGATGCAGAACATGCTAGTCTGTTCCCTCTGCCTCATTCACAATCCCAAACCACCACACTGATTTTTAGTATTCTTGTGTGCTGAAATCTGGTTTGCCCTGCATGCCACAGCTGTCATGTCTTCCTGTTATTAGTCTGTGCTCACAGTGCAGCTTATTCAGGATTCAAGATAAAAAAAGAAAAAAAGATGCACAATGTAACTGAGGTATTTCAGTTAATTGCCTTGATCTTACCAGATGTCACTCAGATCCAGCTCAACTGTAAAAAATATCTTTATATTAAAACTTATGAGGTCAATCCTTAGAGAGGATTAAATCTTTCATTCACAGGTGACAATATTTTTACTACCTTTGCCAGTCATGCACATCTGTGTGTGTGAGATATCATGGTGAAGTGTGATCCTGGATACACTTAATGCTGTGGCAACTACCACAAAGTCAGTATGGGGTGCTCAGCTTTTCTCAGCACTGTATTACACCAGTGCAAGACACGGTGTCAAAGTTAAAGTCACATAAATAATCGGCCCTTTTGCGTCATACTTGTGAATCCTTTATTTTGAAATCCAGAATACCCATACATTTTTCATTACTCCTTTCATACATGGTGGTATCATAAATTAAAGTGTATTGCCTCTCTGGTGTTCCATGATGTCCACTGTAGTTATCATATACATATCTCCCTCAAAATGGCTTTTAGAAGATAAAGGAAAATTCATGGTTTCAGGCTGGATTACTAGTAAGGAAAGCATGAAGGAACATTTCTAACATTTTATGCATGAAAGGATTCAGCAATTATCATATTCCACCATCATTTGTTGTATCTACACCATTTATCCCGCAAAACGTACTGACATACAACATCAAGTAATAACAACCATGACAGGAAAAATTATCTGTCACCACCAAATCTATACTGGGAAAAATCAGAAAAAAGGAAAGAAACATGTAAAGAGCCTGGACAACTCGACACTTACATTTCATACACACACACACTGGCTTTAGTTTGCATCTCCTATAATTTTGTCCTGTTCCTTTGGGAGTCTTCCAATCCAAGGTCATCACAAATCCTTCAGTGCCTATTGCAGCTCCAGAAAAATCCAACTGAAGCCATTCAGAGCCACTCCTCCTAAACTAAGATCTCTTTTTGAGAGAAAATCTCAGCAATCCAAGCAATTCACGAAGAATGTCATGCTATATAATTGACCTGTGGTCTATGAGAATGTCTTAAAGGAGGATGAAGTTCAAATGACATGGATCGAAAGCATTTAAGATGAAGAGCCATATGATGACCTTTAGATACAAAATTACAATATTTTTAATGCTGCACTAAAATATGAGAATACCATGTGCATATGTGTCCTTTCAAATTCACCATTAAAATAGTGCTTGAAGAGCTGCCCTTTGCCCAGAACAATTTAAAGAGAGGGACAGGAGAGTCAGGCATCAGGGGAAGCTGGATGTAAAAGTGTGTGTTTGTGGGGTACAGCAGCACAAGTTTCAGGTGTTCGGGGGATGGTCCAGGAAACAGGCTGCCAAGCCCCCAAAAGTGCTTTGCGGTATGCAATTAGGGCACTGCAGCTTCAGTAAAAGCTGAATCTATCTTTTTCAGACTTTGTCATCATCAGCATCTTTAAAAGACCTAAAAACTGTTCTGTGGAATATGTCACTTCCACTGCTTTGAGTCATTTCACACAGTAATAATGGAAAGGGATCAGCTTGGTCAGAGATCACAAGGGCTGTTTGTGACTGTAATATACAATGTATTATACTTGAGTTACACCAACAGCCATCTCTGGGGAAGTTGGTGTTTGTATTGTTTGCAACTTAGTTTAAGCAGAGATGCCTTTAATCCCACGCACTTCAAGTAATTGGCGATTCTCTAGGACACCACTCATTTTGTGAAATAACAAAAACACCATATGTTTTCAAGTAACAAAAACTCTTCAGTAGTTACAGTATAACAATTGTGAGAGGACCGAAAGAGGATGCCAGGGTGGCTCACTGGGTTAACCAAATGTGAGACTTCAACCAGGGACACAGCTCGAAATCTGTTTTGCATTTCAACTGATTGTGAGTGTTATTTCTTTAAGCAATAGTTTCAAAGCCTTGCCTGTTTGTTTATTAATGTAACTGTGGTGGTAAAGATACCCTACATGAGGTACTTATATCAATCTAAACCATGATTATTCAGTCCAGAAGTCACACTATAGAGAAAACATTGTTTGGAGATCGCAGCACGACCAAAAGTGTTGTAACCATGTGCAATGAACGTGAAATCTCCTCGCCTTTCAAATGGTTGCTTCATCTGTGCCTACTCACAGTCAACTATCTGGTGCATCAAAATGGTGATAAAACAGCATTAAGATGGAGTCAGTCTAAGGTTTGAGACAATATAGCAGTTTACTGTCAGTCTGCAAATCTCTTGGCTCCTGTTCACATTAAATACTCACATTCAGAGTCCACCAGAATCTCATAGATTTGAAATAGAAATACCTCCACAAATGATGACGTAGTTGCAGCAGGATGACGATTTAACTGCAAAATTACAACCTTGCTTATATTTAGGAATATAACCAGAATTCAACCATTTGGCAACCAAATGAGTCAAGTCTCCTGTTGCTGAGTTGTGCAGGTTTCTGTCCTATTTTTACTCTAGTGTGGCTCAGCCATAAACTCAGGCAAAATGGTTTTCTGCTGAAACTAACATGTCCCTGTATTGTCACATCATAAAGGGTTCATTGATTTTTAAATGGTTATATAGGTGTATATATGCCCCCCCAACCACTACACTCACTTGACTTGTATCAGAGGATATTGACAAACAATCTACTGTACAATATACAGTCTTTTAGGTTGGAGGGCTTTAATTTATGCAAGTCTGACAGATCAGTATATAACATTTTAAGATATTTCATTTTTATTACATTTTTTTATTGCATCAATATGTCTTAAACATTAACAAGTAAAATACTCTTTTCTGCAGAAATAAAATAGTAATTACCCCCCCCCCCCCCCCCAAAAAAAAAAAAA
The DNA here is from genome assembly GCF_007364275.1 of Archocentrus centrarchus. NCBI lineage: Eukaryota > Metazoa > Chordata > Actinopteri > Cichliformes > Cichlidae > Archocentrus > Archocentrus centrarchus. Next base: position 5,759,377 of record NC_044355.1, on the reverse strand, counting down.
CTGTAAAAGTCGTTTGTAGAAAGTTTATTGAAAAAACTTTGAATTACATTTTTTTAATATATCACCAAATCACAGCAAACAGTTGACACAAGGCACTTTGGTTCTTGTTATGCCAGAAAGCTCCTTAAAATGGAGGTAGGTGAAGGTGTGAAGTTCGCTTACTTCCAATGAGAAGAACAAGGGTCTACAGAGGCTGAAGCTCCAGCAACACTTTATTACTCAACCAATGCATTTAGGCCTGTAATAAAGCTGTTCTTCAGCTGGTGCTTCAACTTCTTTATGCAATGAATATTCAGTCAAAAGGAGTATTCCCAGATATTTAGCCAGCTGAGCCGCCAGGAAGAATATTGTTATTTCCATCACTGGCCTGAGGCAAGACACAAACACAACACCAGTAAAATTTTGCCCAGTAAAATTTGAATGGAACAGTTAGAGGTTAATTGTATTGCTCAAGGGCGACACAGTCAAAGCACTTAAGAGTGGATGGTGGCAGTCATGTTTAATATTAATCATTCATAGATCTCTGAAGTGGATATAAAGATTTGGACCGGTAACGTTACAGATGGTGACACCATATTCATTTCTGCTGCTAATGCCTCTATTCTATGGATCCATCTGGATTTTCATAGAGCACAAAAGGGATTATTGTGTTTGTAGACTCTGTACTGTGCTGTTAAAAATGCTGATTGATTTGTTGAGTCAAATAGACTTCACGGGGATTTTCATTGTTACAATCTATTTCCCAAGTTCTGCAATGACTGAATTTTTCCACAACAGCTCTTTCATTATTGTTGGAGCACAGATATCTTCCCACATCCATTAGAACTAATGGTGTGGTTTATTATGAATGGAGAGTGGGGAGCTCTCCCTTTTCCAAATGGATTGGGCTTATTGTGAATGACCCATGGTGGTTCATTTTAGCCTACACAGGCATTAACATTTTATTGCATTTTAAGATCATTGTCGAGCCCTGTATTGCCAGCACATTGCACCACTTTTACAAACCTAACAGCCAGAAACACAAACATAAAAACCGCAACATTAGAGGAGCTATTACAACTAAATCTGCTTTAATAGGTTCAGTGGTGTATTCCTTGACCCACTGAGTCTACACTTAACATCTCTTTCTCTTGATGTAATGCAAAAGGTGCAATGTTGACATTCAAAAGTAATACACAAAAGAGTTATATAATTTTATAAGTATGATTTTTTTATTTTATTATTACTTTTTTCTATTATAATTGAAACTACTATTATTATTATTATTGTATTGTCAGTGGGAAAATTTGAGGAATATAGAACGGGTATGGTAGATATCCCAGCGTCAATAGATATTTGTACCAATTTGACTATCTATCCATCCATCCATCTTCTTCTGCTTATCCAAAGCTGGGTTGAAGGGGAGGCAGCCAGAGCTCCCTCTCCCCAGCCACCTCATCCAAGTCATTCCATGGGACCCCAAGGCGTTCCCAGGCCAGCCGAAAGATATCATCTCTCCAGCGTGTCCTGGGTCTGCCCCGGGACCTCCTCCCGGTAGGACCTGCCCAGAACACCTCACCCAAGAGGCACCCGGGACACATACTAGTCAGATGCCCGAACCATCTAAACTGGCTCCTTTCGATGTAGAGGAGCAGTGGCTCTACTTTGAGCCCCTCCCGAATGGTTGCACTCCTCACCATTTCTCTAAGGAAGAGGCCAGCCACCCTTTGGAGGAAGCTCATTTCTGCCACTTGCATTCGCGATCTCGTCCTTTCGGTCACTACCCAAAGCTCGTGACCATAGGTGAAGGTAGAGACGTAGACTGACTGGTAAATCGACAGCTTTGCTTTCACACTTTACCATGACAGACCACATCACTGCAGCCCCAATCCGTCTTTCAATCTCACTGTGTGGTTAAGATCTCAATTAGCTACTCTAAGTAAAGAAACGGCCAGCTTGTCCTGCTCAATATATTTTCTCACAAAGGAGCTATCTCATTAAAATGCATCTAATGTACATATTAACTTTCTCACTGAAAAGAAGAATGAGCAAGGTATGCGTGGACGTCTCATCTGTCTATGAAACTGTATTAACCATTCGTCACGGATACAATTATCTATATTAAATAGTTTATTTAAACTCACACAACCCAAAGTGGAATTAGAGTATTTGGGGTTGGATTATTTTATTTATCAGTCACTGTGACTACAAAAATTTAAAGCTCTTTTGAACTTATAATTCTGTGTGGAAAGTTACTCACAGCATTTTAAACACCATCTTGCCTGTATGCCTTAATCAGTGTTGAAGATGACAGCTGATCTAAATATCAGCACAGCTTTAAAGGCTTTTTGAAAATGACTCCTGTCAAGGCCAGAGTGAGAATGGAAGCAAACATTCACTTTACAGCTTTTATGGGTTTCACATTAAGTTTGATTCAGTAATACTCCAGTTGGCCATGTCTTCCATGGACAGCAAAATCATGTCAACTATAACTTTTTTATTGCTGAACCAAGGTTGTTGTGACAACAATATGTCTGTGCACATTGTGAGAAGAATATATGGAACTGGCCTGTCAAAATCAGTAAGGCAGAATGATAGCAGTGTGTTTCAAAGAGCAGGCTGTTGAAAAGCCAATTTGTAACTGTGGCTTTTGGAACGATGGTATTCATTTTGAATTCCTTTGGATAAAAGACTACAGATGCTGACCTAAGGTTCAAAGGTTTAAACATCCAGTGCATTGCACTTGTTATAATTCTATAGTTTTGTCTACCATAGGATGAGAGACTAAAAGATCTGTTCACAAAGGTGCACTCAAAAGTGCGCAAGCGGCTGGTCTTTACGTGGATTTTACTGCTATAACAGCGGAGAGGGATAGAGAGTCTCAGATGGATTAGAGGCAGATTGCTGCAACATTTAAAAAAGATAATACTGTATGTTCTACAAAAACCTCCCAACTTCCTCTTTTCCCATTTCAGTGCTAAGAAGTTCTTTTTGTTTTTCCTGAATTGGGACAACTATCATTTAAGAGTTGATTGCAGTGAGTGGAATTCACCTAAAGCAACAGTATAAATGGTTACGGGGTTGTCTTGACGTTACAGTTCACATAAGCACTGACCAACTTCTCAAGCATAACCACGACATGAGCCTGCACCTCAGTAATATAAAATAATCACAAAGAGCACAGAAGTGCCTTTGCACACAAGTCCAAAAATATGAGATTTAACTCTCAAAGCGTAGCTAAAGTGAAATTATTGCCAGTCACAAATTGAGACAGGTTATGCCATACCATTTTTTAAAAAAGTGCCTTCATATAACTTCAATTTCTGGGCCAAAACAAAGCAAAAACAAAACTGTGGAGTTCATGATCAACTTGCAGCCTGTGGACTGTACTACTCATTAACTTGAGGTGACTGCTTGCTGTGATTTGGCACTATATAATTAAAATTGATTGGAATTTAACTTAGTTATTGTAATTAAAGGAAAACATTTTAAAAGCCATTTGGATTTTCTTTATTTATTTAGCAGAAGAGCAAAGGCTCACTTGCTTGTGGATGTTGAAACCAATCTGTCATTAAGGTTAGCAATGCAGCCTAATTTGTGTCCTACAATGACAAGTAAAACCTCCATTGTACAAAAGGCCACCACACCTAGACAATAACATAGTTGGAAAAGCAAATTAATGATGGCTCCGTTCCGTTCCGTTGTATGAAAGTCATGGGAGTAAGCCAGCGTGCACAGCAGTATGGACTTTATCAGCTTATAACCGTTAGCAGCTCATTGTGATTATTAGTTGCATTTGGGTTACTGCTTCTTCCAAGGTTTTATCTGAAGAGAATATTATGTATATTTGCAATGCATTTAAACATTTTCAAAAATTAACAGTATGTAATAAGAAAACAATCCTGTTAAGCTTAGTCATTATACTTAATAGGTATTATTAAGTATTAAGTCTGCTGTAGTATTTCTGGAATGAAAGGGAAACCCTGCAGTAAGGCGATCATTAGCAGTGGCCTCTGACTGAGGAAAATTAATTTGTAGATTCAGACACTTCCTGGGCAGTGAGAGCAGCTCCCATAGGGCAAGAGGCAGGGTACACCCTGGACAGGTCACCAGCCTGTTGCAGGGCTACCACAGAGAGAGAGAGACAACCATTCACACACAGCCAATTTAGAATCACCAATTAACCTAATCCCACTAACTACACGTCTTTGAACTGCGAGAGGAAACCTGCGTAAACACCACACAGAAAGGTCCTAGCCTGATGCTGGATTTGAACCCAGGACCTTCTTGCTGTGACACAACCACCACACCACTGTGCTGTCCATCAAATAAAAACAGTTTCAGAAATTATCCTCAAAGTGCTTTGCAGATTTACAGAAGCTCATCAAAGTATAGCAAAATTACATTTTGCACTTTCATACAATCATAGTGATGTACATCTTTACATCGATTAGGAAAACAGTGACTCCTCCACATGAAAACAGGCTCAAAATTAAAGGCTCTCCACTTCCTACCGTCATCTAGCGGCTTTGGTTTGAACAACACATTACACATTACATGCTGATCAGCATGTAATGTGTAATGTGTTGTTGCAAGAAAGCAAGCAAAATGTGTGAGTAGCTCATGAGCTACTCACACATTTTGCTTGCTTTCTTGCATCTTCTCTCCTACCCGCATGTTCCAAGTCTATAAATAAAGCTTAATGAATGAGAACAACCAGCCTCAAGTAAGCAGACTCTCACATTCCTGGAACATTCAGTAACTTCTTCACTGGACTGAGTCCCTTCTCCTCTCTCAGAGTGATCTCTGTGTGTGTACCCGGGTCTGTTTTCTGGAAAACATCTCATGCCGTTAGCTCCTGTGTTAACACTGCTTCTGGCAATGAACACCTTGAGTCAGTTTCTGGGTCTTCAGAGTCCACTTATTAGCGCCTGCTAAGGCCATGATGTGTTTTAGAAAACTATTAAATAATAATTCAAGTATTATCAATGAACTGAAAATACTAACAAGTATTTCTTGTGTAGCCAAAGCCTGATGTGGCTTATTCCTCTGTGCGTCAGACTTCTATTTATGTACAAAACTATTAAAAACACTTCGGAAAGGCACACTGTCACACTGAAGGACATGTTTTATTTTTAATTATGATGAACCTGGTGACTCTAGTGTGTTGACTCAATCCCAGAAAAACACACCAGATGCTATGACTACCAACTACTGCACTTAGTAATCAGTTGTTTAAAAAAATAAAAAATAAAAAAGCCCATGAAGGCACATTTTTGCTTTTCCAACTACAGTGTTAAAATGTCTAAGCCAATTTCCACATTAAAGTTTATATTCATATTATGTCCTGACCTGATTAATGCTTGAGCACCACAGAGTATAAAATTTAAAACTACTGATAGCGTTAATTTTTTTTCCTGCAATTTTTGACCTACAAAATACTAGTTGCAAAGTTTTCCTTTGAAAATATGCAACTTAATACACATCTTGGTCAGTCCATCTCAAACCAACACAGGCCTTCTGCCTGATCATCTCCAGTTATTCATTTTCGAGACGTTCAGACCTTCTCTACCTAGCGTCAAAAATGAGAAATATGCACATACTTAAAATTGTTTTACCAGTTATTATGCAAGTACCTTCTGGAAACTCCAGAATTTTGTTTTATTAGATTAGACTATCATCTGAAAAAAAATTTTTGTGGTACGACTTGTGATATTTACTCAATCTAGCATAAAAATTGAATGAAAATAATTTTTAGTCATTCTCGTGACTAAGAATTTCATGTTAAAAAAATATTTTATATTTTATTTTTGCATTATTGTGAAATATAACAATATGCTATTCAGAAAATGTCACTAGTTGTCTTTTGTGGTGTGAAGGTTTTTATTTTGTGGTGTGTTCAAGTATGGGACTACTTGAATTTTTTCCACACCAAATTTCACACGAATCATTATTTGTGTTCAAAAAATGTTATGTTGGACCATTTTTTATACAATCAACATTTTTATAGAAATCAGTGATGATCGAGAAGAAATTATTCTAAAAATTTGTTGATTTGAGATGAAATGAGTAATGCGTTAGGAACAAAAGGATGCCACATTGTTTGATGGAAATGAAAATTATCACCCTATGGAGGGCTAAATTAAAAAAGAAAAAAATCAAGGTGAAAAATGATGCAGCAGGCTAGTCCATGTTGATGAAATTTCATTGCAGCAGCTCAAAATGGTACTCTGTAGTTTTTATGGCCCCCACGTGCTTGTGTGCATGCCTGACAATGTCAGGGTATGCTCCCAGTGAGATGACGGATGGTATCCTGGGGGATCTCCTTCCAGATCTGGACCAGGGCATGGCTGAGTTCCTGGACAGTCTGAGGTGCAGCCTGGTGGCATTGGATGGACTGAAACATAATGTCCCAGAGGTGTTCTGTTGGATTTAGGTCAGATGGGGGCCAATGGTATCAAATCCTTCATCCTCCATGAACTGCCTGCATACTCTCACCACATGAGGCTGGGCATTGTTGCACACCAGTAGGAACCCAGGACCCACTGCACCAGTGTAGGGTCTCATGATGGGTCCAGTGATTTCATCGTGATACCTAATGGCAGTCAGTGGTTGCCTGGCCTGTAGGGGTCCCTGTATCCCTCCATGGATATGCCTCCCGAGACCATCAGTAACCCACCACCAAACCAGTCATCCTGAACAGTGTTAGATGCATAAAATTTTCCAAGGCTTCTCCAGACCATTTCAGGTCTCTCATGTTCTCAGGTTGAACCTGCTCTCATCTGTGAAAAACACAGGACACCAGTGGTGGGCCAGCCAGTTCTGGTATTCTATGGCAAATGCCAATCGGCAGTGAGCACAAGGGCCCACTAGAGGACATCCGACATTGTCACTGAATGTAAGAAAAAAAAAATTCTGACTCAGGGGCAAGAGCAGCATTAAAACTTTAGCACTCAGATGTGTTACCTCAGAAAATAATAATAAAGTGAAGTAGATGTATTGTTACACATATAAGGTCAGCTACACTGACATCTGGATGTTTCTTCATTAGCAATGAACTACTAAGCTGTCATATGTAATTTCCTATATCTCTCTGCATTCATGATTTAGTTTAATATAAAGCATTTGGTTGAATCAATAGCACTTATTTTCATAAACAGGAAAGACACCCACTGCCTAATGTAGAAAGCAATTATTTAAAATAATGCATAGTGCAACTGTCCAAACAACATTTATAGGTTAGAATACTGATATTCACTTAAATTTACTTCAAAAATACTGCCTTTAGTCTACTGTATTATCCGTCCTCAGAAAATATGCAGTTACAGTTTCAGTTCCCAAAGGCAATTGTAACTAATGCAGGATATGAGATAAGACAGCAAGGCTTTAATCAACTACTATTGATTAAATTAAACAACCCAGAAGGCTGTCTTACAAGATCAGCTTCCTCTTGTAATGAAATGGAGAAAGAGGTTTAAAACAATGACACTTTTAAACAGTGGTGATAGTGATGTTTGTCACATCAACTACTCCATCAGATGGGAGAAGAAAGAATTTATTAACTGCCCAAAACGCAGACAGGTACCTGTCATTTAGGATCTCATCAAGTGCTAAACCCTTATAATATGAAAGAAAGATGAGTGCATAAATGAATGCAAACACCCATTTGAAAACAAACCATTGTGGCTGCATTTGCATTTTACTTCAAAATGGTGTGTGTGCTCATCAATAATGTTTTTTTTTTCCTTCGCACCTTTTGAAATTAAATCACTATGCACCCTCGAGCTAACCTGAGGTATTACTCTAATCAAGCCCAATAATTCATGTCTAATTGCCTTTAACTTCACTTTAAACAGTAAAAGGATCCATCCTCACTTCTATGAATTTACAGTGTGACCAGGATCCAGTCCCACAAAACATTAAGCTTAAAAGTACGACAAAGTTTCAGACACAACGCTCAGTTGGAGACATTTGTTTCTACCATCTTTAGCCAGTTTCACTGATGCAATGCCACTCTTAACTTACATTAAGAGACATTACATAGGCCTATGTAAGAGCACAAAGACATAATCAGATAATTTTTTTAACCAGCCATTTCCTAAGAACAAAATCCAGGTGATGTCCAATGTGAGAGGCACAGGTAATTATGTGGTGAATTCACTGTGCATGACATGTGCAGCCTAATTTTAAAATAACTTGTAAGCTGCATTAAAAAAAAAATGACCTATGGGCTTGGATTTTTGTGGGATGACAGTCACATGTGAGACCAGGAAGTGTTAAGCACTCTGCACCGGCGTGTGTGATTTCTCCTCAATTAACTACCCAAGGTTGAGGTTGCAGAATCTCCCAGGGCACTTAACCTCTCTTCTACCTTGCATTTTCTCCCTCACAACCCTTAGGCAGGCACAATACATCTATCACATCACCTTCCAACTGACTGTCTGGATGCCGTAGTGATAGTGAAGAATATTAATGTTTGGAGATACCCTTTGGCTGCCGATTAATTAACCTAGCTCATTAATAGTTGATTGATGAACTGTGATATGCTGTTACAGCAAGAGTGCAGTTACGATTGAGAAAGTGATTTTGGGGGGAGATTGTGTTGGCTTTGTATTTACTGAAAGACTCATTAGAGGCTGCATGTCAGGAATAGGTAAGTTTTTATTTTATCTAGAAATCTCATACAGTTGTTAAAAACAAAGTACACCGTCTTTCAGTTCAAAGGTTTTATATATCAGGACACAATAAAAAATGTGGTCCTCAGCTGGTTCTAAGATTATTTAAATATATCTGCAGATAAAGAACATGACATATTAAAACTTATTATTTTTTTTAAACAAAAACTAGGCCAAAGGCAGTGTGTGAAGACCTAAGTACACCATAATTCAATAGGTTATAGAACCACCACTTAAGTAGGATTTTTCAGGTATCTGTACTTTACTTGAATATTTAATTTTCTGACACATTTTTACACAAATATCTGTCCTTTCTACTCCTTACATTTTCAAAACAGGCTTGTTGTTTTAGGTTTAGCACATTTGAGGGAAGTGTTTATTTCACATCATTGCGCACCTTCAAACACCAATCCAGTTTGAGCCTAAATGGATGGAATAATAGCACGTAAAAAAGTCATCCTATCGGTGTATCCATAACCTGGACTTATCGCATACAAAGAAATGAAAGAGGACACAAGCGGTGCCAGGCACAACAACCCCCACCCCAGCAGATGTTTTAGCTGATTTGGACGATGTCGTCTCACAAACATGTCACTCTCCAAACACTGAATCACAGACATAACACATAGGTCCTATTGTCCATGGCCATAATTTTCCGAATAACTTCTTTCACTTTTTGTAACAGTTTTATCTCTTATAATTATGCAAAATTACACAATTTGTTAGATGATTGATAGTAGGGGAATTGAGTGATTTGGTGGATAGAGTCAAAAGTTGTGTCATATATTCACGTACACGGATCATATCCCAATAAAATGTTACTTGTCCATGGACGCTGATAATGATATTGTCATGTAACGCTGTGGCAGGCAAGGAAGGGGACCCCAGTGCAGGACACACAAGGCGGAAGTAAAATTTGAACTCAGCTTTATTTGCTAGTGAGCAGAGCAAAGGCCGGGCTGGACATAGCCAGCAGCATCAACTTCAGAACAAACAAAACTAAATGCAACTTGATTTTCAGGAACACATGCAAAAAAAACAGGACACACACACAGCAATGACAGGTGTACTGACAAGGACGCAACAACAAGCAGCAGAGACACAGGACTTAAATGCACTAGAGGGCTGATGAGGGGAGTGGAAACAGCTGGGAACACAGGTGAACCAAATGACACTAATGACAAGGGGGAAGCAAAACAGAACATCACAGACAGGGACCAGAACACTATCAAAATAAAACAGGAAGTCAGATGAGGGAACAAAGACACAGACTAGACACTGAACACTAGAAATCAAAACATAACCAAACCCCACAACAAAATAAACCCAGAAAAGATAAATACAATACAAAACAGAGCATTAACAAAACACACTGGGTCAAAATGACCCAGCACCATGACAGATATACTTCTTACTGCAGCAAATGAAGGTGATGTGTCTTCACCTGATTTGGTAGTTTTGCTGTAATATTGTTAACAAACAGAGAAACATACCAAAAGCAATACCCTGTTCCCCCCTCTGGGGGTGAGATAAAAACATGTAATTTATGCATGATTTAGTGTACCCAGGGGTTAAAGTGAGCCGAAGTGATCCAGAACAGTTTTGGTCTAGATGTCGTCAGTACCTCAGTATCTAGCTAGTGCTACAGAAGAGGAGTCAGCAAAAAAGGGCTTAAGTTTTTTAAGCGGCAGGTAATTTCAAATGTAATATTTCAAACAGCTCAACAAATAAACACACAACTTTTTCTGTGCACTTTGTCATGCAGTGTGTCTGCTAGCTAAAGGTACAGCTGAAGTATTTCCCAGCGAGAGAAAAGAGTGCAAAATGACTTCAGAGATAAAGATGTAAGCGAGACAGAGCAAGCGAGGAGGGAGAGAGGCTTATTTAATGACAAGGAGTGCTCCGTGGCATTTGATAAACTGGAAATTTAAAGCTTACATGTTATGTAATATATTTAAATCAAATATTGGATCTGTAAATGATGTGAAGTTATGTTCATACTGTTAGAAATCCTGCAAAGCAAACTGAGGTATACTAATGTGTTATTCAAATACAATGCAGTTTAGTACAGAATAAAAAAAGTTAGTTTGCCATACTGTGGTGAATTCACAATAAAGCACTGTGTTGGACTGGTGCACAGTGGTGTGGAGTTCATGGTCAGTGTTGCATCAGGTGTTGTGAAGATTAATTTGAATTTAAGCTGATGATGCTTGGATTCATTCACTGAATTCCACCTTTATACCAGTTGTATACTGTCTAGTATAAACAGTTTATTGTTAGTGCAGGAAATTAAATCAGCCAAAAAAGCTAATGAAACATCTGCTTACATTTTGTTGACGTCAGAAGCAGCACAGGTCAGCTGATCACAGCCCGTACATAAAGAAAATCTGCTGAAGCTCTCAATAGAAATGATTGTGATCCTTTTCCCCATGCTGAGCTGCTACAACTGAATCCCACTTTAACCCCTGACTATACTCTGGTTTAACTGTGGAGACAAGGTAAAAAGAAAAAAGTTTGTACTCCCATGTCTATTATTATTTTATCATTATATTAATATACTACAAATTTCAGTTCACTTTGCACAAACATAGCTGGTAGAAATGTACTTCTAAGAGCTACTTTTGGGTGTAATTTTTATGGACTGAATTTCTAGGCATAGGCAAGTGGTGGAAGACTGCATTTGTGGCCTCGGAATCTCATCTCTGCTTTTTGTGAATGATGCCGTCCTGTTGGTTTCATCAGGTGGTGACCTCCAGTTCCCAGTGGAACTGTTTGCAGCCGAGTGTGAAGCAGCTGACATGAGAATTAGCACCTCTAAGTCTGAGGCCATGATCCTCAGCCAGAAAAGGGTGGAGTGCCCACTCCGGCTCAGGGGTGAGTTGTCGTCAGGCGGAGGAGTTTAAGTATCTTGGGGTCTTGTTCACAAGTGATGGGAGATTGAAAGACGGATCGTGGCTGCGTTTGCATTGATGTGGATGCTGCACCGGTCCGTCATAGTGAAGCTGAGCGTGAAAGTGAAGCTGTCGATTTACCGGTCAATCTACGTCCCTACCCTCACCTATGGTCATGAGGAGGCATCTGACTAAGATGCCTCCTGGGTCCCTCTTGGGTGAGGTGTTCCAGCCATTTCCTACCAAGAGGAGGCCCCGGGCAGACCCAGCTTAGGCTGCTGCCCCCACGACCCTGCCCCAGATAAGCGGAAGAAAATGGATGGATGGATGGATGGATGGATGGATGGATGGATGGATGGATGGATGGATGGATGGAGCTACTTTTTACTTTCTTGAGTGCATTTCAGAGCCTGGACTTTTTCACTTTTACTTGAGTAAAGAAGTTGAATTAGTACTTCAACTTTTACCAGAGTATTTTTCTAGTTTTTTATATATTTACTTTTTAAATCTGTACTTTGATTCAATTAAAGAATGTCTGCACATTAGCCACCTCTGACCTTGAGTAGTAAGAACTTCACGCAGTGGGTTTCTGTATAGTTTTATCAGTCTCTCACATCATTGCGGAGGAATTTTGGCTCACTCTTCTTTACAACTTTGCTTCTGATCTTTGGGCAACTCTCTTAAGGACCCTGCACAGCATTTCAGCTGAGTTGAGGTCTGGACTTTAACTGAGCCATTACAAGACCTTGATTCTATTCTTTTTTAGCCATTCTGTTGTAGATTTCCTGTTTGTTTGGAATCATTGTCCCGTTGAATGAAATAATTTTGGCCACGCTTTAGCTGTAGGACAGATGGCTACACATTTCACTGTAGAATATTTTGGTTAACAGAGGATCTCACAGTGGACAAGATGCTTTAGTCCCATGACTGCAAAATAACCCAATATCATTACCCCTCCACTACAATGCTTGACAGTTGTTATAAGCTCTTTGTGTTGATATGTGTTTGGTTTTCTCCAAATGTCATGCTGTTTATTATGGCCAGACGTCTCCACTTTGGTCCTCTCTGTCCAAAAGACATTGATCCAGAAGTGTTGTGATTTGCTCAGATGCAACTTTGAAAACCTAAGCTGTGCTGCCACTTTCTTTTCAGAGAGAAGAGACTTTCTTCTGGCAACTCTTCCAAACAAGCCATACTTGTTCAGTCTTCTTGTAATTGTGCTACAGTATCATGAACTTTTACATTTAACATGCTAACTGAGGCCTGTAGAGTATGAGATGTAACTCTTGGAATTTTTGTAATTTCTCTGAACATTGCACGGCCCAACAATGGGGGGAACCTGCTGGGACATCCACTCCTGGGAATAACTGTATTGAATGGAAACGGTTTTATAACCCTTCTCAGATTGATGGGCAGCAACAATTTCTTCTCAAAGATGATTGCTAATATCTTTTCCCCCTTAGCATTATGTTAACACACACCGGAATGCTCCAGAACTGCAAAGTGCTAAAACCTTTGCTATTATAAATGTGGTTACAATTACTGATGATTAATTAATCAAGTGCATTTGATTAGCAGCTCTTGTCTGCTAATCACTTGGCTACTTAGACTCTTAATTCCTAGGGAAGCAGTGAGGGTGTACTTTATTTTTTTCACACACACTGCTTACGTTTTTTGGTTTGGTTTTTGTTAAATAAATAATTACTCGGTGTAATATTTCATCTGACGTTGTATCGACCTAATTACATATTTTAAAGGCATGATACGGACCAGATTATTATTATTATTGTTATTATTATTATTATTATTATTATGCCTTGAGAGTTGTAAGGGCGTGTACTTTCTTTTTCACGAGTGTAAATACTTGATTTTGAAATAAATGTCTAAATGCAAAGGAGAGATGTTTTAGATTCCTCTTAAAGAAAAATTACATGAAACAAAGTACCAATTCAATGTGTCAAATAGAAATGACTAAATATCATAAGTACACAGAAAATAATTTGCAAAAATTAAGGTTGAAAAGCTTAAAGGAATGCAAGTCTATGTCACGTGTTCTATATTTTTGACCAGTTTAGAGAAAATTTCATGATGTTTCCTCTGTTTTACCACGCCTGTGATTGTCAAACATGGGTTTGCATCTACTCAGTTTATTTCTGCACAGAACATTGTACTAAATATCTACTTAGCTGAATAGGACAAAACTAAAACCCCGTTATGTGACTCTTTTTCTGCACAGTGACTGGACAGGTTATGTGCCAGAAACGTCAGCCAGAAGAACAGACCGTGGAGAGTTATGCTGCAAATCAGGTGAGAAAACAATGCTTTGGACTGCTTAGTGCTGCTGTTTAATTCTGACATGGCGTTTTAGAGCTCCTTTCCTTCACACTTTAAAAACAAAGTTAGTCAGTTATTGAATGTTTTCTCTGATAATGACCAATAGACTGATCAATTTTATATTCTGGTCTGTGGTATCAGTGGTGTAAAATCTAGTAGTAAATCTGGACCGAACACAAAAGCACATTTATTCATTTATTTTTTTTAATCATCAACTAAATGTAGATAGGTTTCCATGGCAACATGCTATAGCAACATGCCATATACAGTTTGCACCACTGTAATCTCGATAAACAGATATATCTGCATGTGAATATGCATCATTTTTAGGCAATGTATTTTGTGTGTAGAGCAAAAAAAAGGATTGCATTTAGGCAAATGTAGTGTCACAACTATAAGCTATTGTCTGATCATTAGTTCCTTTTTTTATTAGTCCTTTGAACTGTGTTGGTCATAAATGATGACAAGTTATTTAGAAAGGTTGTAAGAGACCTATGTTTGTGATTAAAAAACCTGTTGAACAGTACGACACAAGACACTGACCTTGTATTCGTTTTTTTTTTTCTTTTGCAACAGTGAGTTATTGATGGGCCGACTCAGATTACCGATAATACATGTTTTATGGTCTGTGTCTTGCAAACAAAACTGTGTCTGTGCTCAGTGTTGCACGTTTTATACAATATAGTAAACTTAGTAATGTTTTTGTCATGGAATTAAAATGATACAATGCTTTTGTAACTTCAGTTTCAGTTTTGTTTATATCGCATGCAATCACATCAAAAGTTGCCTCAAGGCCCTTTCTTTACAATCTCAGAGAGAGAGTCTTTTTACAAGGTATTACAGGTGCAGGAATGCTAAAATTTATCATTTTAGCCCAGTGGTAGGTGGTTTCTAGGAAACATGGTGACATTATAATACATTGTGTATTCCATGTGTTATTGCCATGAAAATAAAATGTGATTTAAAATTTTTTTTTTTTTACTTTCACATATAATAGGTGCTTAAATGGCCTAGAGGGGGCATGGGCCTGTTGGTAGATGATTTCACAGATGATGATGTCATAATGTGCAATATAGATAAGAACTTTCAGGGGCCTAAGATGTACTTATGTGCCAAGTTTAGTCACTCAACTCCTGATTGTATACTGTAGGATACATTATGCTTTCAAACAATGGACTGCAGACAGATAAAGTGAAGTGAGAAATAATAAATTGACCTTTACCATAAGGGGAATTGAATTCCACTTTAAATGCAGAGTTTAAAATTAATCCATTCTCTTTTTCACTTATCTATAGAATACAGGAGGGCATGTTGTCGGCATAATGTCTAGTGCACATTGTTTCTTTAAGCCTGGAGTATGAATCCAATTAGAAGGGGGGGGGGGGGGTACCTTTATTTTCCCCTGCAAACCCTGCTTCATCAGGAGCAGTTCACCATCTTTAAAGGTTATCTCTCAACAGCCTTCAAAATCAGAAATGTTCAGTCTATTAGCTGGCTGAGAGAGTAAAGTTGCCCTTTAAACAGGTGCATCCAATAACGTCTGATTTTGCTCTGTTCATTATTTACAGAGCAGCATTGACTTCCCATTTGCACTATTGGTTTGAAAGTGGAAACTATGAAAAGGCAGCCTTGAGATAAAAATGTATTCAAGTATGCCATGTGTTTAGAGACATGTTCATCTCTGCCACTGAAATTCCACTTTTGTTTTACTGGCCTCTGCAGGGTATTATCGACAGAGCTTCACCGTGGGCTTAATCTCTCAAATAGTTTTTTCTGAAAATGTCATAATTTTGAAGACAGATCAAGTTAAAAAAAAATCAATAATGACTTATGGTGAAAGCTAATAACAATGAGTATGGTAAGACATACCCCAGTGTTTAGATTTAATATGGGGAATGTGCTTTGAGGATGATAGGTCACGGATGGATGTCTGCTCACAGCAGAAATACACCAGGCTTGAGATATTGACATAATTTCTTTTCTGGAAACATCTTTCATAGCTATGCTAAATTAATGCAGCTTCAGGTTTTTGAAATATAGCCGAGAAAGCTGTTGTCTCTCTGAATCCTGTGTGTAATTATGCGATCAGTAGTCCCCTTGGACCAGAAGGTATAATTAAACCATACAGTTTGTCCAAAAAAAAAAAAAAGAAATCAATAAAACCAGTTTAGTAGTCGGCATAATAAGTCATAAATGACAGTGGATTTTCTTGTCATTCATGGCAGGGTTTAGT
Organism: Archocentrus centrarchus; assembly: GCF_007364275.1. Classification (NCBI taxonomy): domain Eukaryota; kingdom Metazoa; phylum Chordata; class Actinopteri; order Cichliformes; family Cichlidae; genus Archocentrus; species Archocentrus centrarchus. Next base: position 5,743,265 of record NC_044355.1, on the reverse strand, counting down.
GTTCTATGTGAATCCACAGACATTGTCATAAATAGATGTGAAATTCATGACAGCATAATTATCATGTCACATAAATACTGAATATGCATAGTTAGCGAGCTGTTACATGTATCACCAAGATAACCTGATAACTTAAGCTAAGGTATGGGAAATTATGACATAATACTATCAATGATAATAAGCATAAAACAGGGAGAATTTCTAGTAACACTGGGTAAATAGTGTAAATAGCAAAAGTCCAGCAACTGAGGAGACAGGTGCTAGACTTCTGGGAGACAAATATTGTCCTGTTCTTGTCTCATACAGGATAAAATAGCAATAATAGTTATGGCTACATTTCAGTGATAACTGGAATGGGCCTGTGCTCCCCAAGTACTACAGATTATTACTTTGTTAAGTGGGTTTATAAGCATAGTGTAAATTCCTACTTTACTAAATCCAGTATATCATACCATGACATTATATTACTACGGTTTCATGAAGGTCATCAATATAAGGTATGATGATCATCCACACATTGGTTAGAGGTACATGGATCAATCGAGTTATCAATAGTTGTTATTCATATCGTATCAATACTAGTTTTTGTTTCTGTCTTCTATATTCAGCGCATTGCTCCCATTTCATTGCTTCAATTTTTGTTCCTCCCCCTCCCCTCCCCAGCCCCGCTGTGTTTCGTGCGGTCACATGACTAGCCGGTGCTGAGCAGACACATGCAGGCTTCAGTGAGCGAGAGCATGATGGCAGAGAGAAACACAAGCATCCCATGGACATATTTTATGGCTGTAAATGAAAATACTGCAAACTGTGATATGTGTAGGCAGGTTATTAGCTACTGTGGCAACACCACCAATTTATGCAAACACATGAAAAGCCACAGAAAACCCGGATTTTATTCACAAGAGAATACAGAGAATGAGGAAAAAACTAAGAAAATTGAAAACAGATCTATGATTTTAAGAAAAATACTCTCATTTTGAATTTGATGGCAGCAAGACCTTTTGGAAAAGTGGGGACAGAGCCTCTGTAGAATCCCCTCCTCTTTTAACAAAAGCTGAACCTCCATCAGGCAGGAATGGGAGAACATTCCTCTCCCATTCCAGAGGATTCTAGCGGTCCTAGATCAGTCCTGGGTTTTCTTTGTCATATTTTGCCTTTTCTTTTCATGCATGCAGTCTGCACTCAGCACCTGAACTCTTCCACTAGGAAGTCATGCAGTTTGATAGATCCAGCATGCAGTTTAGCATTGTCTTGCTGAAATGTGCAATGTCTTCCCTGAATAAGATGTCTGGATGCGAGCATATGCTGCTCATGGCGCATTTATGGCATACACTTAGAAAATATCACACTTTTGATTATGGTTGTATCATTTATTTAGACGTATTATCCGCCACACCTTAAAGGCCTGTCCGTGGAAATATTGTCTAACCACTAAACCAGTCTGTGGCTCAAAAAAGGTTGGGGACCACTGCTATAGACTGTGAAATGATTTTAACTGTGATTTTGGGATGACACAGAGAGGGGACGCTAATGCTGACGCCACCAATGCTAACTCTCATGGCGCGAATACTAATCACACTAATTAGAGTGAAAGCAAGTGAGGAAATGCGTGTGAGTTGTGAGTTGGTGTGAACTTATATGAAGGGAAATGGTGTGTAAATCATTATATGTGCATGATTGGGGGAGGCAGAGGGCAATTATGAGCCACAGTACAGCCCATGGCGCTCATGGCGGTTCATGACCAATTATTAGGCCAGAGAGACAGGATGTAGGTTCCTGCATACCAGCCGAAATAGGACAGAAAGTAGATTCTCAACATGCGTGTTCCGTCATGTTTTGAAAATAAAAGGTTGTATTTAAGACTGTTAAAGGGGAACAAAGGTGATGGACAGAAGAGATGATAAAGGTGAAGAAAAGGATTTTCATCTGATGATTTGTATTTGTAAATTGACATTATGTTTTTGAATTATCTGTGCATAAGAAGAGCAAGATGCTCTGGATCCGATGTCAGTGTGAAGCTATGCCAATTTAACACAGACGCTGAACTGTCGTATCCTGCTCTGTTGTTCACAGGAATAAAAAGAGAAAATTAAATATGCTACCCAGAGAATTAACCACCGTGTCATTCTTAAAGGTGTAACACGTTTACATTCCAAGGTTGACAAAAAAAAAAAAAGCTTTAAAATAATTTTTAAAAACCCTGAATGAAGATGCATTTTAACATTAACAATCATTATCGGGTCATTAAAATGTATTTTAGCTTGTTGACGATGAATTTAATAAACTCTGCTCTCACCCAATTTAAGCTGACTTATGAGTATCATGATGTGGTATCACTGATTCTGGCCCTGTCTTTTATGTGGTATTTGGATCGGTGCCAAATTGGTGGTAGTATTGCACCCTGCAATCTTGATTATTTATGATAGAATTTCATGCTTTAACTCAGGGTTTATTACTGTTTTCCTAACCATAAACCATAAAGTGTTTTAGAGAGGTCTAAATGTACATTTTGTTGGGTTCAATTAGGATTCATTTTAGATTTTTCAATTGTGAATGTTTCACCATTGTGCTGATACAATTGTAATACTGACTTTAGTTAGTTTTATTCTTTTTTTTTTTTTTTCCAAATGGAGGATGAGGGTGGTGAAAACAGCTTCAAGTGTCCCTGCGGGCATTAATTGGAACTAGACTGGACTGGAGGGCAGAAACTTCAAAGAAAGTGACATGTCAACATTTTTTTAAGCCATTTTCCACAGCAGTATAGTTCCCAAATATGGTTATAAAGAGAAAATCAACATCAGCTAAAAGTTTTAGCTGACCTTCACCAATTAAACTTCCTTCCTTGATGAGCGTATTGAACAACACCCCAATATGACATATAATTAAAGTCATAGACATAATAATTCAATCTGTTTGTCTTACAAAAGGTTTTTGTTTAATTCAGTTTTACAATACAACCTGTAAAAACAGCAAACATTATAAGTCGCGTAAAAACAGCATGCATTGCAGGACTACTTCACAGTATTATATTTAACGGCTGTAAATGTTTTGTCCGTATTTTATTTGACTCACCCATCATAAGTCAAACATCCAGTGTAATTTTCTAGGCTGCCAAAGTAACTCACACCAAAAGGGTACAAGAGTAACTCTGTTTAACACAGATCTGATAAATAAAAGAAAACATGCCGTAAGCCAGTTGCTTTTCTGTTAAGCTCAAACAATGAAAGGGATATTTGAGGTGAAATTGAACTCCTTGGACCATTACACACTGAAGTAGAACATGGGATGCAATCCATGGGCTTGCCAAGAATACGCTCTCTCACTGTAGGCATTATGCAGGAATTAGGCTTCTGACTGCAAATGACTAAATGGGAAAATCTAATTAAATACAGGATTTGTAAAAGTATCTGTGCTGCGGATTACAAAGGCTCAGCTTCACTAAATCCACAGAGTGATATTTCTCCAAATGGCAGTTACATAAACCAATGGACAAGGCAGACCTCTCTCAGAAGGCCACCTCTGCATTTTGTTAACAGTAAAAAAAAAAAAGGAGGGTGATGGTGTTTCTTGTGTTGCTGGACCCTTTATGTCAGAAAGATACACTGACTCACTCAAGGTTCAACCATGAGACAGTGTGAAAGGAAAACTACACTACAGGTCACTGGATCTGCTACTTACACAGGAGATGAAAAACTTTGAGGGGTGCTATTAAGAGGAAGGGCACTCTGAGGAGAGCCAGTGCTGCTGTGATGAATAGATGTTCACTTTCTTTTGATGCGCTAAAAAATAACTTTCTCTGTTAGTTTATGAGGCATATCGTAGGCAAATTGACTCAGCTTACTGAATGATATGACAGTTTAACCTCAGACTGTAACCTTGGAACCATATTGCCATGAATCATATCAATTTGTATTCTAATTCAGCAATTACAATGAGTGGAAATTATTTATTGTTTCCCATTGCTACTGTTGTTAACAAATGGTGCTTAACATAGCCAACAAATGTTTCAGTTACCATTTAAAATATTATTGTATATACTTATTAATTTCGGCATTTGAAACTACTTAGTTTCAAGTTTAGAGACTTCTCTATAAAAACAACATCTTAAATGTTTCTCATACTGAACAAACCTTGTCACAAATCCAACCTTTAGCCCAGAAATCCAAGTGCGTTTCTTCAGTGAAGAAGTTAATCTCATGTAAAATTAGCTCATATCAGATAGGATTCAAGGAGTCAATTTGGGACCTGATAAAGTGCACGTGTGTGTTTGTAGGGCGAAGATTTTCCACCTTGTACCCTGACAAGGTGTTCTGCATCCCAGCAAATGAGCTCCGAGCTTCAGAGGCTTTGGCCACCTATGGCACGAATCCATGTCCAATTAACTGCCTCAGAAATTGCGATGGCTTGCCTAATTTATGCCAAATACCCACTTCTGCACACAAATGCTCATACTTCCTCTTTCCATATAGCTTTCACCCCAGAGGATATTACACGTTTAGGTATTTCCTTCACACTGTAGTTCTTAATACTTAATCGAAAGGTGGGCTCAGTATCATCACAAATCTGTTATTGCACTAAATAAATACAGGATGTCTGAGCTGTATCTCAGCTTCCGTGTGCTTGTTTTGGTACACCTCCCTCTGAATAAATATTCTGAGCATTTTGGAAGTGCAGGACACACTTTCATGAGGCTTTATGGCCCAAAGAGCAAAAAAGGCTGCATAAACCTCACAACTTATGAAATTGTGACAGTGAACTTATTGTGATAATAGCATAGTTTCAATACATGTAGAAGTTTACTAATAAAGTTTTATTTATTTATTAAGGTCTGCTGCAATATTTTAGAGAGATATCTATCAGTTCTCTAGAGAGCAAGCAGTATGGATTCTGAGGGCGCTAACATCAGTACTGGGAACAGCCAGCCTGGTATCAGGCAAGCAGCCAGGTCAAGTCCAGCTGAGTAAATGTATGTGTTACGGGTTTTCAGTACTTCCACTGTCTCAACAGAGAGTACACACGGCTTCCGTAAGCCCTGAATAAAGATTTGTGTCAGTTAGTTATGACCCACACTGGCAATTCCAACCTTCTGAAACTTCAGTCAGCTGAGTTTGTATCATTGATGCTGTTTGGAAAAGTCATGGTACTGAAATATTCTTAGTTAGGGGTATGGCTTGCTTTGACTGATAGGTACCCAATAGGCTGCAGTAGCATATTGGTGTTCTACTGGGCCACACCTCCATTAATTGGACCATCTCCACACCAGTTTGTCGTGGTTGGGTGCTTTTGGAGCATTTTAATAGAGTGAATCTGAAAATAACATGGATTACTGTGTGGTACGGCCCATCCAAAAAAGTTTTATTTCAGTTTTGGTGATTGAAATTCTAGTAATTTATTAATCTCTTACTGGAATTAGCATATGTGTGGTTTATGCATTGCACTCATAATGGGTGCAGCTTGCTAGTGTTAGCTGATAACTTAACACTCCACCCACACCTCCAAATACAGTTACTTTAGCTAAAAAAAATAAATAAGATAACACTAATGTTAAAGTTTCGGAATGAAGATTTCTAAACCAATGGATGACATCACAGTGGCTTTGACTATCTTTTACATGCAGTCTAAGATCCTGCTCACCTAATCTGCTCTGGAGGAGGTTTTCACGTTAGCCCTTTCACAAATAATTTCTTGAACATATGCTCAATAAGCAATGCAGACACTGAGCTCACAATAACCAGACCTTTTGAGTTGTATGTTAGTAAAGTCAATAATGCCATGCAGTTACAGTAGTGTGAACTGAAGGGCTTTTTACCTTTAAGTATAAGACTGCAACAATGCATTAATATGTTATTATGTTTGGTCCTGTTTTGCAGCCAAGTCCCCTTTGGAATACTACCTGCAGCTAACAAACCAGAGGTTAGAAAATTGGTTTTTCTATTGACATTCTAATTATCTCAGAGAATACTCAATCAGTATAATTAATCTCACTTTGATTTTTGCTAAAACTAAATCCATATATCCTTAATTATGGGACGGTCTCAGATCTAAAGGTACTTCCTGACTTATGTTTGAATTTTAAAAGGTCTAATATACAATTGACATGTTAGAAATAAATAGCAGACATTTACATGCACTGAGAAAAAAGAAGAAAAGAAAGATAAATTACCAAATTTAAAAACTTTAAAATACCTAAAGTAAATAAAAATTAAAAATGAACAATATTAACTTAATATACTAGATGATCCAAAGTAACAACATTTTTACTTTTCTTTCAGTATTACTTTTGAGGTTCTTTATCAACAACAAAGAACAAACATAAAGGACTCCATCCTATCCAGATTAATTTATTTTGGTTCAGTCAAAGCCTATTTGTAAGGTCTCTAGCAGCTTATTGTTGCAGTTTTTAAGGCAAACAGTGAATATTATTTGTGCCTTTCCAACCTGAAAATTTTCACCCAGATATCCTTCAAGTCAGAAGCACTTGCCTGTGTGTTTTTCAGCACAAGAAAGTTTAAATAGCCAATTGCGTGGTTTAAGTTTTCAAGTATAGCCTTGAATAGCTTGTGAACTTAAACAAAGGAAGCGGTGTTCTTGTACCAAAGACTGTTGGTTAAACCTGCATAACAATATAACTTGAAGGATGCTGTGAAGATTGGTTGCCTCTGTGTTTTTGCAGAGAAACACAGTGAGCAACACAACTTTTCCTTGTCATCATTACACTTTAACCAACTAGGTGTTCAAGACCTAATCTGTTCCCATGTGCAAATTTCTTAAAAAAGAATAACATTTCAAAGCTCCCACAGTGCATGTTTAAAAAAAGAGTGTGAGTTGCCATTTAACCAAATTTGCTTTGCATGTTTCTGTATTAATGAGTCTTGCAGTAAGTTTAGGATTCCTATTTAAATTTTGCAGATTAAACAATAAAAAAAGACAAACTGATTCATCAATAATAATATATTTTAAAACGGCCAGCACGCGATACCCATAAAATTTTATGAAATGCAGCAATCTGTGACACTGTTGCAGTGACAATTTCAGTGCTGCATTTATGTAATGACACACTAATAGCTTGAACATTGTTACCAAATGAATCCCTCTGTCCCCTTCTACTTTCCATTCATTGGATTATATGAGATAAAGGGCTTGTAAACTCGACACAGTATGCTTAGAAAGAGGGGTTCTTACCCAGAGAGAACCACCTTCCAAGCCATGCGGGGCTTAAATTTAAAAAATGCATCCCCTTATCTCTTCCCTCCTCTATCTCACTCTTTTATGTGCCGTATCTCCATTAAGGTATCTGTGAAAGGACAATTTGGTAGGATAAGGAAACATGCTAAGCTCTCGGGTGCAATACAGACTGTCAGTACATGATGATAGTATTCAAACAACACTTCAGTACTTCTTTGAAGGGGAAGGACAACTCAGCATTATCACTAACACTTCTGGGGGATTTTATAAAGGGTATGGACATTTACAAGAGTCTTTAGATATCTCTAGTAACAATCAAAATATCACTAGTAACTATCAATGACATTTTCATTCATACAACTGTTTCAAAAATCTGTGTATTCCTTTAACCTTTAGTTAATCAGGAAGGGAAAACCTTGAGATTTAGAATCTCTGCTGCCTGATGGTGGGAGAAACTGGAGCTTGATTCAGAGTCCTGTGTGGCTCTAGACCCTCAAAACCCTCCTGCTCTAAGTCAGCAGTCCTAACCATGGAGTCGCCATGCTGGTAGAGTTTGTGATTTAAAAGTCATTGCACTCTCTTTTTATTTACACATTGCACCAGTGTGTGAGAAGGGGTTGTATTTTCGTTTTAGAAGTTTCATATTTACTGATTATTATTCATGGATGTGTGCATTTTATATTCATCCATTTCACACGTTGCTTTATGATTGTCTCTCCTCTGTGTGCTCCTTGCGGAAACAGCTCATTTAGCCCTGGGGTGTGCACACTGTTCTGGGAGAAAGATGGACAAGGCACAAGTGCCACGCAGGCAAGGATGGCAATTTGACTTTACTGGCAGACAAAGCTGAAAGTGTTTATCCTTGTGATCTGCACTAACCAGACTGAACTGAGCCATATTTCCCAGAGTGCTTGTTGTGGGAAGACCTAAGGTCCTTGACATCAAGTCAGGCCATGTACTGTTTTTTATTTTGCTTCTGTTGGGATGGGTCAGAAACAGAAGAATTGGGAACAATTTTGGAATTTTAACTTCACCTCAGTGCCCTTTGTCTTTTTCATGAATAAAAAAGCTGTACTGGAATTTATTTTATTGCTGAACTTTCCAGAAAAAAAATGTCTATTTTGTGTAGTCACCTGATTTGGAAGACACTTGTTTATTTTCGTATTTCTTGAAAGCTTTAAGATCTGCTTTTAACAGTTTTTTTTCTTTTTTTTTTTTTTTTTTGAGATATTGGGGGTTTGGCCAATATTTACAGCAGATATGCCCTGGAAAAATCCCGTTTGTTTGTCAGAACACATTTTTTTCTGCCAATATTATTCATGGATAATGTGTTCAAAGCCATCCAGATAGACACAAGGCACTTTAGTTAATATTCCATATCAACACAAAAATGGGGAAAATTGTTGAACTTTGTAATTTTGATGAATTTTCACAGAAACTCCAGGGCTCCACTTTTTTTTTGTCTGCAGACAGTGAAAGAATAATTTTTTCATCAGAAGGCCTTCCAAGATCTTTAGATTCCCAGGAGTCCCAGTCAAAATAGTTGGAACAACTGAAGAAGAAGCAGGCATGCTATATGCTGCATGGGTCAGCCTTATCCAAATACAGGATTACAAATGAGTCCAAGGACACAGAAAATTAATAAGGTAACTACACCGGGCAGAAATGTATTTCTGTAGAAAAGTGTTGAGAAGTCTTAATTCACAATAGCAAAACCCCCATGCTATTGTGAGATTACAATAGGATTTGCAGCTCACATCAGTTGATGCAGCTGAATAAATGATGCACGTCCTTAATAGACTCCTACAAGAAGGAACTTTAAGCTTCAGTCGTATTAATAAGATACACTGAATGGCAAGAATGATCAAGTATACCTCTGGTTATCCAGGTATATGACGTGAAGAGGACATATAGGGTTGCTGATACAGGACCGTTGGTCAGTCAGCACCAGAAGAGCTGCAAAAAAAGATCAGCAAGACAAGGTGTCAAGAGGCACAGATTGGTATGCAAAGAGGACCTCAAGACATTCAGTGTTATCAACTTGCCTAAGAGACACCAAAGTTATCAAGAAATGATAACCTTGGTGTCTCAAATCTGTCTTTTGAATGATCTAAAATTGATGATATGCTTACGACTTAGACCAAATTGTTCAAGTTTTTCTTAAGTATTCTTTTCATGTAAGGACTCTGTTCATAACTCTGCTTAGTGGCCTGAAGAAGAACCAATTAGTGGGAACAAGTAAGTAAGAAATTCAAGTCTAAGCCTGTTTATTCCACCAGAAACTAATGTCTCTGTACAATTTCTTTTGTCATTTAGTTGAAGAAGAGGTTATCTCTCTTTCTTTTTTTTTTAATTCTGCAGTGAACAGATGTTATTCTAATCTATTCCCACTGGAAACACAGGCCCTCAAAGATCTTACAAATGATGAATCAATTGTTATACACGTAATGCTGATAAAGGTGGTGCAGTAGAATTGCAGAATAAAGAATCATACTTTAATGAGGTAATAAATCAATTCAGTAATACAGATTTTGTGTACTGGGCAGTGATAACTGTTTGATAAGGCAAGAAAACTACAGAAATTTGTTACAAGAACACCCCAGACATTTTTGTTGCTTTTTTTTTTTTTTTAAATACATTGACATGTCTGGATCCTGCCCCAGGACATATTGCTGTGTTGGGAATAGAATCTCTTGCATAACCCATTTTCTAATTTATTAATTTTTAAATCAGACCATTAGTCCCAGTTGCCTGTGTATGTATGAGACATATCAAATTTTCTTGAGAAAATTAGAGTCCGTGGGTGAAATTAAAGATATATTCACAATGGATGTGAGTAGTTTGTAGACAAATATTACCCACAAAGAGGGGCTAGAGCCCCTACATTATTTCAATAAGGAAAGATCATTAGGAAGAGTTGAACATGATTTATTGATAGACAGAATTCAATTAAGCTCTTTGGCGATTCGACTCCGATGGCCCATCGAAGCAGAACGGAATCCCAGCGATGATAGGAATTAGGGCAGGACCCCCCCCCCCCCCCCCCCCCCCGCCCCGGTACTCTAGATGTTGGTGGTGGTGGTGGTGAAGATAAAGATGTGTTGTGTCAGTGGTGAGACTTCCACTTTTTTACCCATTTACAGGTCCCTTAAAACTGTTGTGAGAAAACACAGACCCTGTTGTTGGTAAAGAGCTTGGTAATCTTCCTGTATCCATAACAAAGGGAACTAGTAATTTAAGAGATAATTAAAAATATATCAAATAGACATTTCTTTAAGTTCTCTCTCCTGGAAATTTTAAGTGTTTGAACTTTTTGAACTATAATGCCACCATCAAAGGGGACTATTAATGAAAACCACATGCTGTCACAGCCTATTCGAGTTTGCAGACTCTGTGGATTGTGAGAGGATGATGACCTCAAATGCAGGATCCAGGAGACAAAAAGAATATATATAAAACCAAAGGGGACTAATCCTAACCTAAATACAAATACTTGACACACAAGGACATGGAGGTATGAACACAGAGCACAGAAGGCAGCAATTTAAAAATACTAAACACTGGAAAACACAAAGAATTAAACTAATCCTTAAAAAAAAAAAAAAATGTAAACAGAAACCAGAGGCTTGACAAGGAAACAAGGTCACAATAGAATAATGAGGAAACCAAAACAGTAATCCAAACTCCAAATAATAAAACAAAATCTAAAGAGAAACTCAAATTTGAATATATTCATGTACACAAAACAAAACCACATAAAACCCTTGATGGAATAAAGAACACAGAAAGACAAAGGAAAAAGACAAAGGGAAACTAGAAAAGAAAAACCTCCATTAACATTAGTTCATAACTAAACCTAAATACAACAAAACAAATAGAAAGAAAATCAAACCCTCAATCAACAATAGAAAAACAGAGAACATAGAATTCACAATTTGTTCAAGCACCTGTGTTTGATGGCAATAAAGGCTTCTGATTCTGCATCACAATGAAATTGAACAGAAAATACTTAATAAAGAAGAATACAAAGCTCCACAGGGCAGCATGGTGGCACAGTGGTTAACACTGTTGCCTGAAAGCAAGAAGGTCCTCGGTTAGAATCCATCGTCTGGCCAGGGCCTTTCTGTGGAGTTTTCATGTTCTCCCCATTTCTGCATGGATTCTCTCTAGGTACTGTGGCTTCCTCTCACAGTCCGAAGACATATGATTAGTGGAGTTAGGTTAATTGGTGATTCCATGTCGGTAGGTGAGAATCTTGTCAGTGGTTGTCTGTCTCTCTGCATTAGCTCTGTGACAGACTGACAACCTGCCTCTCACCCTATGGCAGCTGGGATAGGCTCCAGTCCCTTGCAACCCTGAAAAGGGATAAGAGGAAGAAAATGGATGGATGGACAAAGCTCCAAAAACCCCAAAATCAAGGGGGCAAACAAAGGAAGATTTTGTCTTACTGGGGTAACTTCAGGGTTAACCCTGGATTTTCAGTACTATGAAGGTGGTTCACTCTATTATGTGGGTTGCAGCTAAACCCACAAATGCATTTTCCTTACAAATGTGGCAACATTTAATAAGAAATAAACAGGCTTTCCAAAGGTATAAGATTTATTACCAAGAAGCACTGTTGCAACGATGTGGCAATCAACTCCTGTTCCCTGCCAGTCATCAGATGCCCTGCTGGGATAGTAAGCTGGCTAATGGAGGAGAAAGAAGCCACTGCTGTGAAAACAAAAAAGCTCCTAACCAGGATTTCACCCCATGTCCAGAATCCTGAGACTGTGCGCTAAGCAAAAGGAAGGAGCCTGAGAACTAGTGAGTGTCAGATCCACTACCCACAATGAAACAACAGAGATCCATGAGTACATCAGAAAGATGGTCACAACTGATCATGTCCTTAAAGAATACCTCAGGCAGAAGAAATCTGAGAAAGAAGAGGAGCACAAACAGGAACCATCATGGAAGAACATGCAGATAGAAGAAGTGGCTGATCCTAAAATCCTAAAAATGGCTGGACAAAGCTGGGCTGAAAGATAGCACACAGGCACTAATAATGGCTGCACAGGAACAAACTCTAAGGAGAGGCTCGATAGAGGCTGGAGTCCACCACACCAGGAAGACCCCAGGTGCAGGCTGTACAAAGATTCCCCCGGGACAATCAAGCATTTAACAGCAGGGTGCAAGATGGTAGCAGGCAGGGAATACATGTAATACCATAACCAAGTGGCTGGCATAGTATACAGGAACATCTGTTGTGAGTATGGCCTGGAAGTTCCCAGATCAAAATGGGATATGCCCCAGAGGGTGCCTGAGCTAAGAATCTGTTAGGCTTCCAGATACAGTAAGTATGTCCAAAGTTTTTACTGGTAATGTAAAGGTGGACAAAATGGTGATGGTTAACCAACTGGACATAGTGGTGGACAAGCAGAGGTAGAAGGCAATAGTGATAGATGTAGCAAAACCAAGTGATCGCAACACCAGTAACAAGAAGCACGAGAAGCTCGAGAAATACTAAGGACTGAGAGAAGAGCTAGAAAAGATGTAGAAGTTGAAGGCAACCATGGTCCCTGTGGTAACTTAACACTCGGGGTGGTGACCCCACCAAACTGGGGTAGTGGCACCAGCAGATTCCAGGAACAACATCTGAGTAAGATATTTTTATGTCTTATAGGAAGACAATATTCACTTAAGTAACCAGTTGTTACAACCAAGGTATGCAGAAGACCATCTCTGACCACACAACACGTCTAACCTTGAAGTAGATAGGCTACAGAAATAGACCACATTGGGTGCTACATCTGTCAGCTAAGAATAGGAAACTGAGGCTACAATTTGCATGGGTTCTGTCATATTGTGGAGTGCAGGAAGTTGGGACCCAAATGCAAGATGCAGCGAGTTCAAAAATAAAAAAAAAAAGCTGTTTATTCATCTGATAAAAGTCAAAAACAAATCTCGATCAAAGAACTGAGACAAATGCAGAATCCAAAATACAAAGTTACAAAATTCAGGTAGCACAAGAAAGCAAAGGCAGGTCACAGTACAACATGATCAGGGACAAATAAAATACATAGTCATTTATACAAGAACACATTGAGGGCTGAAGAGGGGACTGGAAACTGCTGGGTAACAAGAAACCCGTAATGCCAAGACAAGATGATAGGGGAGGAAGTAAAACTAAACACAAGACACAAGAGACAACTCACTATCAAAGTAAAACAGGAAATGGACAACAAAACAGTACAACTGATGACTGGAAAAATGCCTGTTTGCATGACTCTTCTTTTGCTGCACTTCGATGGTAGGGTCACAATGTGGTTTAAACAATATGGATGCATTGATCCATTGTGTTTTGTATCAGTGGTTCAGATGGCTTGTAGTGGTGCGGTGGTATAGGGCATATTTTGTTGAGACCCTTAGTAGCAGCTGAGCATTATTTTAGCATACTTGAGTATTGTTGCTGAGTATGTCGATTTTTTTTTTTTTTGACCACGCTGACCTTCTGATGGCTGCTTCCAGCAGGATAAGGTACCATGTCACAAACCTCAAATAATCTCAAACTGGCTTTGTGAACATGAAATTGACATCAGAGTCTGGGGATGACTTGCCCATCACTGTGGTAGAGGGGGACTCCTGGCATCTCCTACCGAGAGGAGGCCCCAGGGTAGCTCGATGAGAGATATAATCTCTGCAATGTGTCAACTGTACAGGGAATGCCACAGTGTTCCCCAGATAGACTGGAGGAGGTGCCTCAGGAGAGGGAGGTCTAGGTTTTTCTGCTTAGGCTGCTGCCCCCGTGGTCTGACCCCGGATAAGTAAAAGAAAATGGATGGATGTGTATTTAGATCACTCAAATGGCCTCCAAGGTCACCAGATATCAATCCAATGGAGCGCCTTTGGGATGCAATAGACCCAGAGATTCACATCATGGATGTGCAATAACCATTAAGGCAGTTTTATAATAGATTTGTTTGTGATACATATAAGTAGATAATCTCTGTGAAAACAAAAAAATGTCATTCTATGTGCTTTTAGTGCTGTTGGGTCTGGATGGTGCTTTAAGAAGGGTCACACCCATATTTGTATTAGAAATGCAGAGGAAAGTTATAAAGTGAAACTTGCGTATTGTGTCAGCATTCAAGGCTGTTGGATTATTGTGCAATGATGTGGGGGAGGTTTTCTTTGTACACTTTGGGCCCTTCAGTACAGGTTATCATTTAAAAGCCATAGCCTGAGTGTCAACATTTTGCATCTCTTTATAGCCACAATTTATGCTTATTGTAAGTGATTGTGCACCATGTAACAAAAGAGAAGTAATTTCTAAATTGGTTTTATGATAAAGACAGTGAGTTCACTGAGCATCGGTGACATCCTCAGTCACCAGAGCACCGCTACACCTTTGGGATGTGGTAGAACTGCAAATTTTCCCTTGAATACACAGCTGACAATACATTTGCAGATATTATGTGACACATTGATGTTAACATGGATCAGAATCTCAAAGGAATGTTTTCAACATCATGTTGAATGGGGTGAACGTGGTGGCGACTTAAAAAATTAACAAAGAAGATTTTGACAGCCCAAGAAAATGAAAGTGACAGAGTAGACTGAACTGAAAAAAAAAGGAAACATCAAAGAAATAGAAATCACAGGGGAAAACATAATTCTTACTGAAATTCTGCCAAAGCATCACATGTCACATGCAGCTGAAGACATGGAAAACAGTGTTGGGGAAAGTTTCTCTTACAGTAAATTAGATTTGGACATCGTAACCAGAGATTATTACTTCTCCTGTGGGAGGCTGGGGAGCTGTGATGGAAGTCTTTTTCTCTGTCATAGCTCCTTTCTTAATGTGAAAATAGACATTCTGACACCATAAGTGCCTCTTTTATCAGACAATGTAGTGAAGAAACAAGAATAATCTTCATAGTATTAATGAGCCATGATCAAATTTCATACTGCTTTTGAGATCTGACAACAAGAAAATGTAAATGAAACTGTAGCTGCATAAACACATGCTTTTTTCCTTACAGAGCAGCAAGAAATTCCAAGAGTCTCCTTTCTATATATGCATAATTAAAAGGAAATTTCATGCTTTGGACACACCAAGTTAGTTAGGCTATAAAGACAGCGGAGTGGGGGGGAAAAGAGCCAAGGTCAAGCATGGTCCACAGGAGAAGTGGACAGACATATATAGTCAGTGGCAAGTCAGAACTCATCGGATGCAATGAACACCGGTGCACAGGGCAACACTTTATTGAGCAGTCACATGAAGAATGGAGATGGAGAGTAGGGTTAGATCACACAGTACACTTGTCAGTGCTTCAGTAAAAACAGTCTGTCAACATATCATCAATCACTGATAGTAAAGCTTGAGATCATTACCAGCTCACTTTATAAGTTGCTCCTTCTTCAAAGCAATAGGCAGAAAGAGTAGTAAAGAACAAGCATCTATTTTCTTCGTGTAGTTAATGTCATCATCATTTTCGTGCCGTAACAGTGAACATTTTAAAGGGTTATTTGTGTGACAGAATATAACCCTCTCAGAGAAGTCTTTCTGACAAAATGTGAATATAAATTAAAAAGCTTTCTCCAGACTGTTTTTTACAGAGGCATATTTCAATTGGCATTCCTTGGATCATTGCTAATGTGATGTGACCACAAAATTGTTCATTTGTTTATTTTTTTTGTTTTCGCCGTGATGACACACAGCACTAACCTCCAGGGGCTTTACTTCTATCAACAGAAACCTGCATCATCCCCCGTCATAACATGTTTAGAAAGTAATTAGTCAAGTAGCCTCTGATCTCTAACTGTCAGGCAGTAGCAAGAGTTTAATTTTCTAATCTGACAGTCATGCTATCAGATTTGCAGGAGAATAATCTGGTGTTTATTCAATGCATTGAAAAAAAAAAAGAAAAAGAGATGCTTAAATGAGGATTTATACACCAAGAGTTCTTAAGAGTTTCACACAAGAAATCCTTTGAGAAGTCTTAGTCAGGGCACTTAGACCAAGAGTTCTCAACAGATTGTTATAATAAAGCAAATAAGAAAAATAATGATGACTCAGCTCAGACAGTTTGAGTATCTAAATACAATTCAAATTAATGAACAAATGGATACAACATAAGCAGACGAATGGGTTTGGGATGGAGGAAGGAATGGATAGAAAAATGGAACAGACAGATGGAAGTAAATTATTATTCTCTGACCCACAGATGGTCTTCGCTGTGGTGTGATGACAGCCAAACCATAGACAGATCTGCTGAGCATGACTTCCTGTGAACAAAGCATTCGCTGTGGACATAGCAGTTTCGATCTGGGTAATTTGTTCAGCCTACTCAATCACATTTTACATTCTGTCATGAACTGAAAAGATGGCTTTCCTGTGCCTGGAAGATCTGTGAAAGGATGTGAGATGGGTTAGCCACTAAGCATTTGCTGTTAAAATGTCTGTTGATAAGTTAGTGCAATAGTATTGTGCAACAATCTTGAGCTACTCCTCATTTCTTTGGATTTTGTTTCTGAGGAGCCAGCCTTTCTTGCTGTTTTTTTTTTGTTTGTTTTGTTTTTTGTTTGTTTGCTTGCTTCAGCAATCGTTCCCCAGGCTTTCTAAAGGTCTATCAATGTTTTTCTTTTGGCTGCATTTTGAATAATTTTCAGTTCAGTCCTTATACTTAACCATTCTATAAGGAATGTTTAAGTCACTTAACGCTGACATATGATGCATTCACACATAAAAAAAGGCATCTAACTCATTAATTAAACTGTGTTGTGTCTACACATAACAGACAACTTGGCAAAGAACAACATTTAAGTTGTATCTTTGGGCACTTTTTCCTATTTTGGGGAAAAATACATATCTGCATAGCGTGCAGTGTGTCCTTAAAAGAAATTTGAAGAAACAGGGCAAATGGAGGACAAAAGAAGATTGGCAGGCCTTTATCTATAGCAGATGAACAATGTCTGAAAATCATAAGAAACAGGAAGAAAATTTCAGCAAAGCCTTGACATGAAGCAAAGACCTGAGAGATGCATCTGGCCCTTCAGTCGATCCAGCTACTCATCAGAAATTGTGTCAGTGGTGGCTGTCAAGAAGCTATTCATGAGGAAGGGATAAAAGGCTTAGGTATGCTAAATTACACAAGAACTGGACTGAAAATCAGTAGCAACAGGTCTTTAATTTTTGGTTCAAATCACCATCAAATATGTAAGGAGAAGATCAGGAGAGAGGTACAACAGTGTGCGTCTACAGCCATCAGCCAAACACAATGGAAGCACTGTCATGGTTTTGGGCTGCGTTTCAGCCAGCGAGTCTTTTCAAAATCGATAGAATTATGAACGCAGGAAAGTACTGTTAGATTTTTATCCACCATGCAGTACCATCTGGAAAGTGTCTGATTGGAAACAGCTTCATTTTTCAGTGTGACAGTGATCTCAATAACACTGTTAATGTAGTAAAAGCAGACCTGGAAAAAACACTCAATTGAACACTATTAGTCATGGATTAGCCTCCCTAGAGCCTAGACATCAACATTATTGAAGCAGTGTGGGATCATCATGACAGAGAACAGAACAAAAGGCAGCCAACATCCAAAGAAGAGCTTTGAATGTCCTTCAAGAAGCCTTGAGAACTGTTCCTGAAGACTACCTAAGAAATTACAAGAAAGCCTAAGAGTTCAGGCTGTACCGAAGTATAAAGGTTGTCATATCAAACTTGATGTTAGAATTAGCATTAAAATCTGTCGGTTTTTGCCTTATATATGGCATTTCAATGCATGTTTGCACATTTTTCAATAAATCACTGCACCTAGTTCCCAATTTCACTGGCAACATATAAAGAAATGAGGGTCAGCTTAAAAGTTTTGAACAATACTAGTGAAGCCTCTTCAATAACTCTGACTTCATGACTTTAAAAAAAAAAAAAAAAAATCCCTCTGTCCTCTGGCTACAGTGCAACTGAGTGGTCCAGTACTGTATGCCAGTTATCACCTGTAACAGTATGTGAGGATTATCACCTGATGGTTCAGCAGGAAGTACCTCTAAACCCCCTTTGAGACTTACATGACCCTTACAAGTGTTGTACACAGCAGAAAAAAAAAGCGCTTTACACAGAATGCAGCAGGCAGAAATTCATGACTGTGGGGCTGTGTGTGTGGATTAGAGAGAGAGAGAGAGAGAGAAGGGCAAAGTCACAGGTAGAGAGCACTGAGGGAACTCGGTGTACTTGAAGTAACATGAAGCTAAAAACTATAGTGTTAAGATGACCGAGTTGACACCAACAACTTAAAACACTTCTTTATGGGGCAGCATCTCTGGCTATCCATCGGTATTTTTTTTTCTTTCCAAAGTCTCCTACAGCTTTCCTAGTTTTGAATTGAGACACCTCTGACCTTGAGTGCAAAAACAAAGAAAGCATGGAGTGCCAAGAATGACCTTGGCACCTCGGTGCGTGGTGAGTGTGTGTGTGTGTGTGGATACCGTATATAGGAAAAAATAGAGATTGGATGCTTGCTAGATGCAATAGATGCCTTATGTTTGTCATAATACAATTGAAACAACAATTAAAGAATTTTATGCAACTTCTGACTAGAAATCATGATGTGATGATTAAATATTGCACAGGTTAGCTTTCACATGGATGTATGACTGTTCGCAAGCATGCAAGAGTGACTGTAAAAAATACAAAACAAAAAACAGCACTGCTGCCAAAGAGGTAAAAGAAGTACACTACATGGACAAAAGTACTGGACCACCTACACATTACAACCACAGGAGCTGCTTAGCCAACAATGCCATGAAGCTTGGCGACCCTGCTCTGTAACTCTGCGTGGTTTGACACTTCATGGCTGAGTTGTTGTGGTTCCTGAGCACTTTCAGTTTGCAATAATAGAACTTACAGTTGATCGAAATTTCACAAACTGACTTGTTGCAATGGTGGCATCGTATTACAGTACCACACTTAAATTCAGCGAGCTCTTTAGAATGACCCGTTCTTTCACAATTGTTTGTAAAGGCAGGCTGCATGACTAGGTGCTTAGTTTTATACACCTGTGGCAATGGGAAGGAAAACAAAAAGGAAAACACCTAAATTCAGATATTAAGAGCCCAAAACTTATGTCCATGTAATGTATAACAGCGTGTTTGTGAACATCACTCAAATGTTATTAACAAAGAATTCAAAATTAAAAGTAAATAATTTGAATGTGCTCATTCAGAGCCTCTGCAATTGTGCATGCTGTTAATGAAAAACAGCCTCAGAAAGCATGAAATAAAAAACAAAAAATATGGCATCGAAAATGCTTTAATCTCTGAACGTGAGCAGCATTATAAAAGCTACAACGGCCCGGCCTAGTGACACAATGTTCATGTTGTGAGCCATGACGATATTACATGATGCAGGACTGAAATGAAGACAGCCAGTCAGAAATAGTGACAAAGCTAAAGTAATAAAACAAAATTGACATAATGTCGTACATCTGTCTCCTGCAGTTTCAGGGCAGTGACCAGACATTATAAGGGGTTACATTACATCACAATGAGAAGGAAGGATAATAAATAAGAATAGTCTGTTTGTTTTTATTTTTATGCATTATTTACAGATACTTTATACCTATATTTCCTATTTGGATGGCATTGTATGTAGTCAAAATTGTATTTATTAATACTGGGCATTCTTCAAGGTCCCAATTAAAGAGGAGAGGACAGAGACTTGTCCTCTTGCAATTTAAGCAGATAAGAGTGCCTTGTTGTTTGTGGCTGGTCCCTGTGGTGAAGGATTAAAGCTCAACAGTGGACATAGAAGCAAGTCAGAGAAAACTAAATGAAAACTATTGGATTAGTTTATTGTACAGTATAATACAGCTACAGGGCAGCACGGTGGCGCAGTGGTTAGCGCTGTTGCCTCACAGATAGAATACCATCTGGAAGGCCTGGGTTCGATTCCACCTTGGCCCAGGCCTCACCCTCTCTCTGTGTGGAGTTTGCATGTTCTCCCCGTGCTTGCGTGGGTTTCCTCCGGGTACTCCGGTTTCCTCCCACATTCCAAAGACATGCACTTACTGGGGTTAGGTTAATTGGCTACTCTAAATTGCCCATAGGTGTGAATGTGAGTGTGAAAGGTTGTTCGTCTTTCTGTGTTGGCCCAGTGACAGGCTGGCGACCTGTTCAGGGTGTACCCTGCCTCTCGCCCTATGACAGCTGGGATAGGCTCCAGCCCCCCCGCGACCCTGACCAGGATAAGCGGAAGCGAATGGATGGATGGATAATACAGCTAAGTTAGCATGGCCACTTTGCATTAAAGGAATAAAAGCTTAAATGCAAATGATTTCTAGCAAAATCTTTATACAGTTATTTTGGTTAGCATTTTAAGTGATTAGGTTATCAAATCTATGATTCAGTAGTAATTTAAAAAGAAAGATATATGTATACACTTAGCTCAATTGGTATTGCTACTGTTTAGAACTCATAAGATGATATTTATAAAAAAAGTCAGATTTAAAAAGTCAGTGTAAAATGATTTAATACCTTTTGTGATTTGTCTGTTTTACTGATATTAAGTCAGTCATGGTTTAAAAGCCTCCTAATTCTGCTATTCAAAAAAATCAATGTTATTGCAAGATAATCACCAAAAATCACTTTTTTAAAAGCAGCAAACACTATATTTATTAGAGTGCTTGTTGCATTGCTGATGTTTAAATATCAGGCTCAAATGTAGGTCACTTGTCTGCTTGCTGAGTCTCTACAGGTAGTTTAGTGTACCCCCTTAACCCTAAACCTATTTTGCCAGGATTTTAATTTCCATACTGCCTCAATATTGTGCCTGTGCAGGAGAAACTTCTTGCTGAACCTGCTGTCATTCTTGTACTGGGTTGAGATTTGGGGCTTTGAATTTCTAAAATTAATTGTAAAGGCTGGGAGTAACTCTGCTCAGCTTGTTCCAGTTAAGCCCTTTTCACAGACACTCTGCTGCCCTGAACTTTTCTAGACATTAGCTGGATGAGCTGGATGTAAGAACGCAAATGTCCACATCAGAACAACTGGACACTGAACTGACTTTACCCTGGAAGCTCCTTAGTGATCTGTTTTTGTACATGAACTCCACATGACTTCATAAGAATTGGATTAGGCCGTGTCCTAAGTTGCCCTTTCTCCAAAGAACTACACAGCAAGAGATTGTCACACTTGTTGTCAGTGCTGCAAATACACACTTTGGTTTAGAAGAGGGCAGACACCTGGACAGAGCATGCCAAAAGTGTGATACATATTACTGATGCATGGATGAAAATGACTGTTACCTGTAAGTCTGTGTAATGACAGATGAGCCCATGTTATAATACTTGAGTAGCTGGGGAAGACGTCTTTTAACAACAAGAAATATTTATTTAATAACAACAAACATTTTAAGAAGTATGTCAGGAAAGTGGCCTGTGAGGAGTTTATTATCCCACCAGAGTAAGAACTATGTGTGTGTCTCACAAATGACAAGAACAAATTCTTAATATACAGCACAATAAAAATTGCACATAAATATGCATATGTGCAAAAGCACTGTAGTTTAAAAGGTTGAGGCATCAAATCTTGATTTTATGTGCCCTTTCCAAGTTTGATGATTGCCTGTGCATGGGAAATATTAGCATACAGATACAGCTGTTGCATCATCAAAAGACTGCACATTTTCCAATAGCTTGATGTAGCAGGATGAGTAGAAGCCAAGTAAAAGCAGAAACATGCATAGTTCCTTACCACGGATCTTTTCACACATGCACACTGTGAGCTGAAGGACAAAAGACAAATGTTGACAAAAAAGGATCAATAAAACAATCTTAAAATTTAGATCAAAACTTCTCAAATCATATCTGGCTTGTTCATGCCTGAGGTCATTGGTTAACTGATGTTGATTCTGTGCACCTGTGCCGAATTTAGCACAAGTATGAATTCCTTGTTTGTGCTTTGAATATATTTTCAATTTTGAGCTTTAAGAGTATACTGGTGCACTCTTTTATCATTACAGTGCAACCCCAGATAGATTACAGATTACAAAAAAATTGCATGCATATTCAGACACCCCCCCCCCACACACACACACACACACACACACACACACACACACACAAAGACTGCACCTTTTTTAATCTTTAACAACTGGAGCAAAAATGAGTCCAAAACATAAAGAATATAAGAGCGTCCACATGCTGCCTCTGCTGCAACACCCATAGAAATTTATTAACACTTACACACCACTTGGGTTTGGATTATTGGACTGATGAAGATGTGTAAATCAATGTCACATCTACACTCTAAGTGGAGCACTGTGCAGATTCCTCAGACTAAACTGGAACAGTTTGTTTTTAAAACTGACGAAAATATTTGGCATTAACAGCATGTTAACTGCCTTGTTTATTTTTTTTAAAGGTTTTTGGTTTTATTTAATATTAAGTACATACAAAATATAGACCTATATTGTGAATATGCATGTGTGGACAAAATATGTTTCTTGTTATACTTATTTTGGCTTCCATAAACACAAACACAGGATAAAACATGTAAATATGGGCCTAGATCAACTTAAAGTACATCAAAACAAAAGCCACAACATCAAAAACAGCAAATCCAATAGCTATCTCATTAGGCTGGTTGCTATTGATGTATAAGCTCCCTTCAGCAAACAACATGAAGCTCCCACTGTTCCTCAGAGTCGATGAGTCAGAGTTGCACTATGCATGGGCAGCAGTACTCCCTGGTATTGTATCAGAGCTGTCTATCAATATTCTTTTCAAGCTCATGATCAAAACAGAAGATGAGGCATTTGCATGCTCAACATTTATCCGCAGCTATGTGTCTTGCTGCAAGATATGTAACTGACTACAACTGTAGCTACACTAGCAGCCCAGCGAGAATGTTGTGGGATTTTTTCAATAAAAACTGGGCAGGCCTCGGGTTGGTTTGTGGTACAGTGTGGTGGTGCAACACCAAGAGACTTATCGCTCGTGTGCACAAAGAGAGAAAGCACTCGCTTCAGATGTTTAAAAAAAGAAAAATCTAACTTTTTACATGATGTAGCAGGACTAAAATAAGACTGCACTTTATTTTTAGATGAAAGGATGAAAAGGAATCAGTCTAAGCAGGGGCCACATAAACTGCAGCTGTAATGAACATATTAAAATTGACATCTACAGAAACCTGGAGGCAATTGCATCCTGATCTTTTTGCGAAGTGATCAGGATGCAGCTCAGAGCAGTCTGCAAACCACCCAGCCAGTTTTCTCTGACAAGTGAACATAAACATCAGCTACGTTTTACCCTCTTATCCAAAGATTACTTTAAGATATGGAACTTAAATGTGCCAACCCAAATTAGGTTTTCTATAGGAACTGGTTGAAATTATGTGCTTGCATTTATTAGCTTCGATCAATCCCTTTTCAACTTTTACAGAGGAACAATAGAAAGCAACTGGAAATATTAATTAACTTCTGTGGGATGTGCTACTATGGACCGAAGATCAGAAAATGGGTGAATAAAGTCTACCTGCACCTATCTACTAAGCATCAGTGAGGGAGGGTGTCTGCACAGAGCTTGAAAGATATAAACAGACAGTAACCACCTCAGCCAAATCCTCTTCACCCTGTTACCATCTGGCTAATGATACAGAAGTATCTGCTGCTGTACCACCAGACTTTGAAGTTGTTTCTCTCCTAGGATACCATTTGAAAACCATGAAAAAAAAAATTTTCTTTAGTAAATTATTAATTTTATCATTTATATTTATTTTTTTATTGTTGCATGTTAATTAGCAGCTATGTTTTTGTTGTGTAGCCTTGTGTTTCCAGTTGAGAGTTGATCTTGATGATAATTCTCCACGAGAGTCTGAGACATGACACTGAAATATATGTAATTACCTCGCCCACCGATAGGTGGAGGGACGTTATGTTGGTCTGTCTGTTAGCACGATAACTCAGAAAATTATGAACGGATTTTCGATGAAAATTCCTGGAGTTGTTGGCGGTGGGACAAGGAACGAGAATCCTCGAAAAAGAATTAGGGTGCAACATACCATCAGTTCTGTCATATAGCAAATCTAATGATCGAGAATGCTGAAAATGATTTAGGGTTGAGTATGACAACATTGGGTAGGATCTATTGCAGTCTAGTATCAGCACATAGAAAATGGGGTGGGTGGGTATTAGTTCTGAGTCTACTTCAATTCATCCTACTTACAACAATTGTTGTAAGTAGGATGTTTTCAGCTATGTTTCTTTTCTGAATGAACATGCACCTCTTTACAGAAAAGCTTCATGGCATTAAACACAAAAACAGATTTTAAGAACAAACCAGATTAAAGTTACCAGTTACTTTAAGTATATGCAGCATCTGGACAGTATTTTCTCACAGATGGTATTTTTTTTTTTCCTCTTGGGCTTTTTGGTCTAAAAGGCAACAAGGTGATTTCCATCACAACACAAATCATTCACCAATTTCTCCTCCATCTCATTACAAAAGACCCTGAGAAAGAGGACAGTGATTATTTTAGCTGAAAGTCGACTATACAGTAAACATCCATCAAGCACTGTGAAGCAGATGAAAACACTCAGACGTAACACAGTGAGCAACCTCAAAAGAAATTTATTGCAACTTCAATGTCGGAAGATTGAGAGGATTTAGATTTGCATTAGGATTTATCTGACACGCTAGTTCAAAGAAAGATATGACTTTAAAGTTGAAATCCATACTGTCTGCATGTTATCACCTTTGAGGAAGTGTGAGCACGCTAGTTAAGGTGGTGGATTAGTTGTGAAAAGTTGGAAGGAAGCCTTCTGTTGATATGAATGACCTATTGAATTTTTTTTTTAATAATGTCTGAGTGCGGGAACTGTCACAGAACTGACTGTATGTGGTTGATTTCCATGCATAAAAGTACAAACATGGTGTAAAATCTGCCACATCTACATGACATTTCTTAGCTGCTGAATGCTGTGTTAAACCATAATCGTGTTATGTTATTTGTCTTTAAGCCCACATTATAGATCCTAACTGTACCGAAAGAAAACATGGCTATTGATTTATATTCATTTTGCAGTGTTAAACCTGTATGCTTCTTGTTTTTGTGCAGTTATCCCAAGGCTACATGATGAGCCTACATTACATTTTCCTGTGCAAGGAATGTTAACAAAATACTACAGCAGCATTCGTAAGTTATGAATGAGGAAAGCTTTGCTCATTTACATCATTCACTTGTTTAATTTTTGTTAAACATGTAAGTGGAATGGCATGATTTGAGAATGAAACAGTATGAAAACAATGTTAGTTATTATTCCTGAGGTGTTAAGTGCAGGCGTGTCCGCCTTAAAAGCAGCATCCTTACATACCAGATAACTTCTGAGTCACTGTCGCATTTCTCCTCTGCAATGGATTGTCGTGTGAAGTGCGTGGCATTGGCTGTGCCACACAAGAGAGAATAATGATAGGGCATGTCAGCTGTGATCACGATGCAATTTTGGTGTCAAGGATTACAAAGACTTTGATGCATGATCTCTGCTCTTTTCAAGACTTTGCCAAGCCATTTGATTCACAAATGTTATTCAAAATCTTTGCAATAGCACAGTGGAAATGATGACCACTGTTACTTTGATATAAATCCCTCAATTTCAAAAGGGATAAGTAACAGTTTTATACAGGGATTAGTTTCTAAAGTAGGATGTGCATGTATTCATCTCACCTGAATTAAAATATACTTATGCATTTCAGCAATATTCCATTATATTACACCGTATGACACTAATTGCAAGCCTGCACTGCTGTCACAGATCAGTTGTGTGGAACGCAGCATTGTCAGACGGATCTCTGCAGTGAGAATAAGTCAAGCTTTATTTCTTCAATAGTACTCCGAATGACTGTATGCTTAACCATCTTAGCAAGACCTTCTCCTCTCACCAACACCCTCTAATTAGCTTTTCTTAATACTATTTACAGCACACAGCCTATATTATTCAAGCTCTATTGATAACTGTTCTTTAAAGTTCTCAACACCAAAAGACTGTTAGGTAGTGATAACAGAGGGATATTAAAAAAAAAACAAAAAAAAAACATGATTTTTTTTCATACATAATAAAACTTGTGAATTTAAATTAGTTTTCAAAGGAAAGAATAATGTGTTATATGTGTTAAAAGTTTCACATTTTCCAATTCTGTCTTGTTAATAGTCAGGTACCAATTTTTGTGCTCATAAAATGAAGGTAAAATTAGGACACACAAGTCTGAGTTTGCCAAATCAAGACACTATTTTTTAAAAGTACAATCAAAATTACTAAATTTCCTGTTAGTGTCACTTTAGGGTCATATCACACCACAGCAGGTAATTTTCCAAGTGCTGAATTAAAATTATACCCATTTTATTTGACTAACAAAAAGATTCACATTTTGGGAATCTTAAAATTTATTTTTACACAAGGATGTTGATAAGTGTCCCATTGTGAAATGTCCACAATCAGCTGTTCAGTTTGAGTAAACTAGAAAGAACATGCTCGTCACAAGTTCAGGTTCAGGTGGCTCGGGCCAAAAAGCCACAAAGCAGTGTTCCAAATAAGTTCTTGTGACCCAGATTCTTAGACAAATAACACATGAATCAGCTCTGTTTCCAGGCTCACAGGATGTTCTTAGCTTACATGTTTTGAGCGCTATTATTGGCTACCAGTGATGTCATCACTACAATTACTTTGCATATTAGATATGCATAGTAGATATGTAAACGAATTTTAATGATGACATCACTGATAGATGATTACAGCGCTCAAAACATGTAAGCAATCTCTCCCTTGTTGCTAAGAACATCCCGTGAACCTGGAAATGACTAATGACTGAAATGACTTTGTCTAAGAATTAGCCCCTGGGACTCATTTTGCCAGATTGGTCACAAATAGCCCTTACAACAACTACATGGAGTAGGCTAGGCTGTGATTACTAGACCACCTTTTGTTTACCCTGTCTATCACTTTTTCTTAGGGTCATACACACACACACACACACACACACACACACGTATACATGCATACAATTTCAGTAGCAGCTCGTGGTCCTCTTATGCCCTGGCTAGTCTGAATAACTGAGCTATGAGACTTCTACATCTTTTAACGTCCAGTCACACAAAAGCACAAAAATCAGAGACACAGTGCTTCCTGTAGTATTGCTATAAAATTCCTTGAATGTATCTATGATCATTCCGTACTCCCTGTGCTTCACTTCACTTCAATCAGTCCACCGCTGCTATAACAAACAATATTAAAGGAAGACATGGTTACATGGCGCCACCCAGTCTGTAACCATGTCTTGCTGTCATCTCATAGCAAGAAGGTCCTGGTTTAAATCCAGGCTGGGGCCTTTCTTTGTGCAGTTTGCATGTTCTCCCCATGTCTGTTTGGGTTCCCTTTCTACTCCGGCTTCCTCCCACTGTCCAAAGACAGGTATGTTTGATTAAGTAGTGATTATAGGTTGTCTGTCTCTCTGTGTTAGCTCTGACTCCACTAAATTGAATAAAGGGAAGAATGATTACAGATGGAGTAATAGATTCTTGATGCAACCAAAATGATAGAAGTAAAACATGTTATGTGACAGAGGAAGCTTCGCCACAGTTATATATCATTAAAGGTTGTGTAACTTAAACTGACCAAGTTTATATAGTGGAAAAGTTTGCCTAAAAAAAAAAATCAATCCACTTCATAAAATTTTAAGATATTTATCTTTAAGATTACTTTGATGTGCGTGCTAACTGGGACATTTAAAGGAAGAGTGATCGATGTGTGTTGCTTGTTTAGTTAGTTTAGTTTGTTATTATTGTCATATACAGGTAACAATGACATATCACTACCTGTAATGAAATTCTTAGGCCCAGGCCCCTCAATATTTCACTTGTAGGAATAAATTATATTTATTATATTTCAGATTGAAGTTTACATATTCCACCTGTGCTCATGTTATTCCTCTGGCTGTGTCCTGGATCTAGCCTCCCACCCTACCCCCCCACATATTTGTGTGGCCTTGATCGTGTGGCTAGGGTCTCATAATGAATAGGGTGGGTGTGAACATTAAAAACAATTGTGAGAGGTTGGTTGTTTTTACTTGCTGGTTGAAAAATTTTAATGGCTAGTGTCTCAACTTAGACAGAAATATGATCAATATGACAGAAAATATGAGCCACTATGGCTCATATTTTCAACAAAAAAAAACATACCTCAAGAGAAAAAGTAAAGTAAAAAAATGAGACTGTTAAACATCGCTGACACAAATTCAAGCAGAAGCCTGCTCCATCTCTCCTTCCTAAAAGGACAGCGGATTCTGCTTTTGCTCCCCAGTGTTCATGTCAAGAGGTTTGTCATTCAGTGGACTGCCTTTCACTCGGGCAGCTTTTCAGTAGGTAAATGATCTGTTCTGAATATTTTGTCACAGTCTCTCTGTATTTGACTATAGAGTGAGAATGATTCTTTTGTCCTCGGTCCTCCCAGGAGTTTTTAATGATAATGCCACCAAGGCCCCCCCACCTGTGTTACCATGAAACTCACTAATGGCCCTCCAGCAGCACTGTTGTGACCTCATGGTCATTTTCTCAGAAAGATAAAGTATTCCTTAGTAGAATTATTCATTTACTGCTGAATGTTTCTTTGTATCCACGCAGAAGACGGTGTTGGATTCATCTGGAATCCTTGTTGTCCTTTGTGCAGCCATGATGGGTTTAATTTTTGTGACTTAATCAATTTCAGGTTATCAGCATGTGCACAAGTATAGGAAAGCATGAAGTGCCTTGCCAGAATTGGGTGGAGGGTGACAGACACATACATGACTGTGACAAAACCATCCATTGTAATTTTAAAAATTCAGAGTTGCAGTGCAACACCTTTTATCTGTGGGGTTTTAAATTATTCCACATTGATAAAAACTGATGGGGAAGTTATGTAGAGCAAGTGAAAATGGGGGGGAAAAAAAATACTGAAAGAAGCACAGCAGAAACCAGATAAATGTGTATGATGGCAAAGGCTTTTTGGTCTCTGCCTCTCTCAAAGTCTTTATTCTACTTGCTACAGTAATGTAACAACACACTGGTTTGATTGGTGAGCAGCTTAGGCTGTGCAGCACCACATAACACTGCCGGGGTCAGGGGTTTGATTCCCACTAGGGTAACACAAGCGATATATTTTTACTTTACCCTTTTGAACACAACCAAGTAGTTTATGATAGAGAGGAAAAATGTGAAAACAGTGATCTTTTGGATGAAAAGTTGAGCTTTAGGATTTATTTATTTATTTACTTATTTATTATTTTACAATTCCAACTGCTGAGAAAAAAGAAAGGAGGTAAGTGTTGTCATTGACAGGCTGTGCTTATACGAGTTATTTACAAAGTTCTGATTGCTCCCCGTGAAGCTAAGTAATGAAGTGAAGGCTATTTATTGTGGTTGGATATGTATAATGGGGTTGTGATTAGTTCAGGTAGGTAATGGTGGTGTAGCATGAGAATATTGTCAGCGATTACATGCAATAATAGTCTTCTGTATTTTCTCCAGCTTACTCCCATGGTGTTCATAGTATTGGCTATCTGCCCTGATTATCTTCTTCTTTATTGCTTCTATGCCTTGTGTTTAAATTCCCTGTTGATTAAAAGTATTTGCTTAATAGACATTTTCTTGGATCAGAATGAAGTTATGCACAAGGTAGAGTAAATGTGCGGGGACTTCTGCTGTTGGTAACGAAATATTGAGGAAATAAATTTTAAATACCTATAAGCAAAGGCTGTTAACCTTTATGAGCCAAATGGGTGCCATGAGTGTAAATACCATGGTTGTACAGAAAGTGAAAACCATGCATTTTTAAAAACTGGAAATTCCATTCCAGCCAGTAGACTTTTTATTCAAAAATCTTGCCCTTCCAATCATCACAATGTAACAAACAACCTACAGCAGTTGCACCCACGAAAAAGATTACTTCTGAAAGAAACCTGCTGAGCCCATCACAACACTGAATGTGCATTGACTTCACTTTTACACATTTAACACCACTCCTCACCCCAACTGAGTGACCACAGAAACCTGCCATGGCTGAGAGAAACAGATGGGAATGTTATACTAGCAGAAAGCCAATGTTTTGTGAAAGTAAAGTTTACCTGAAGCAGAAACGATCCATACTCTAGGCTGATTTTTGACTTATATACTCTGTGTATCTCTCATTTCAACACCAAGTCAAATAAAGAAAGCCTGAAGGCACCCAGAAGCATATTATGCTTGATTTTAGCTAAATCGTGATTTCAGTCCCACAGAGCATAGAAGGGCAGTACAGAGCAGAACAGAAGAGTTGCATAAGAATGTGATTTCACCCTTGAATATAACTAACACATAGCATAGCATTTAGTTTCAATGCCACAGCTCCATTTTCTTATTGAATGGCAGTTTGCCATTCTCTTTACTTTTCATCCATAATAATGTACAAAAAAAAAATGTCTTTATGAATCAGTTTGACAACAGTGCATCAGTGGCACAACTCATACATGAAATGCTTTATTTGCTTTCTGCTGTTTTGTCTTTGTGAGCCCTGACTCTCATTAGCAGTAATGATTCTCAACATGACGGGCGGATACTGTAAGTTTGCCACTGAAGTTCAGGTTTGCTGTCTGTGCAAGTTTGAGATCCATGCTGAAGTCACGAATGCACACATTCAAGTGGCCAGAACACGAATCAAATAATCGTAGCAGTATTGAAAGAGGATAGCAGCCAAATTTTAGTGTAAGTTCTTATAGTTTTTCCCCTTTAGCTCCATGATGTGAAAAAGTATTTGCTTCCTTCATGATTTCTTAGTTTTTAGCGTATTTGTCACCATCAAATGTGTCAGATTACCATACGTCTTAGTATTAGATGCTGACAATTTTTAAATTATGATTTTATTTAGGTGGAAAAAGCTATCCAAACCTCCCTGGCCCTATGCGGAAAAACTAATTACTGCAAGAGTGCATCAATGGTCTTTCAGGAGGCCACAAAAGAACCCAGAACAACATCTAAAGAACTGCAGGACCATTTATTTCAGTGAAAGTCAGTGTTCATGGTTCAGTATTAAGGGAGAGACTGGGCAAAAGTATCATCCATGGTGGAGTTCTAAGGCAAAAACCATTGCTGACCAAAAAGAACACAAAGGCTCATCTCCCATTTGGGAAAATATTCAGATAGAGTATGTTTACAGACAAAAGTTGAACTTTTTGAAAGGTTTGAGTCCTGTTACATCATACCAACAGTCAGACATGGTGGTGGTACTGTGATGATCTGGGGCCGCTTCGGGACCTGGACCACTTGAACCAGGAATTCTGTTCTCTATCATAAAATCCTGAAGGAGTATGTACACCCATCAGTTCTGAAGTTCAGGTTCACTTGTGTGATGCAGCAGGTCAATGATCTGAAACAGACCAACAAGTCCACCTCTGAATTAGCTCAAAAAAAAAAAAATGAAGGTTTTGGAGTGGTCTCGTCAAAGTCTGCACTGCATTGAGATGTTTTGCATGACCTTAAACAGGCTGTTTATGCTTGAAAACCCTCCAGAGTGGCTGAATTAAAAATTCTGCAAAGAAGAGTGGGCCAAAATTTCCCTACAGTGATGTGAAAGACTCATTGCAAGTTATTGCAAACACTTCATTGCACTTCTTGCTGCCAAGGGGGGCAAAACCGGTTATTAGGTTTAGGGTACTTTTCCACATGGGGCCAGGTAGGTTTGGATAACTTATTTTCTTTAAAAAAAAAAAAATTAAATAATTCTTTAAAAACTTCATTTTCCATTTACTGAGGTTATCTTTGGCTAATATTAAAATTAGCTTGATGATCTGAAACATTTAAGTGTGACAAGTGTGTGAAAAACAATCAAAGAGGAGGCAAATACCTTTTTTGTAGTACTATATTTTCGGTGGAAGGAAGAAAAGATAATATATAACACAACTTCAGTCAGTATTTCATAATGGAAGCTGACCATTTTTCTCAAGTTTGCAGTTCAGACTTAAAGTAAAAGTGGTTTGATGAACTTGCCTGATTCTTCAACAGTGCACGGTTGAGGAATCAGATGAAGGAAGCAGATTTGCCCAGCTGCCTACTGTCTTCTTCCCAAATCCTCCCATGCTACCTATTCAGTAACACCCCCCAGCTGGCCTACCTCATATACCTGTATGAAAACACTTCCCAGCAGTTTAAATTGCTGGATAGTTTTTATGCTGATTGTATACATTATTGCTAAGGAGTTTTAATTTTTGAAACTAAAGACAACCGAGTCATAAAACTAATTTAAAATGCTTGTGAGACTGAGCGCATATTCAAGCATGAATACAATAAATACCCATATGCGCACACACAAACATTCTAACACACACACTGTACTGTTACTTATCTACACACAACCTTGAATACCACACTCAATTGATGAGACGGTTCAAACAAACCTCAGTCTGCTGTACTCAAATGTCAAACAGTCTCACTGGGATGCTCTTTTTAACAGACATATGTCACCCTCCAATTTGCCAATGGCCACTTCTGGCTTTTTTTCTCTTCTATTAATTGCTTTAGGCGCTCGCTACCATCATATTTCATTTTTCTCTGGGATTAGAGGAGCGCAGCCCCCTAAAGATTTCCAAGCTTCCCCTTATGAATAGAGACAAGCTGTAATACAAACAGACACCAGAGAGTCCTTAAGTGATACATCCATAAATGTCATGAAAAGGTTGTATCAGAACCACAAAATGTATTCACCAGACTGAGAACTTCGCACATTAAATCCATAAGTAAAATTCTGAATTTTCAGCTCATTCTTTCTGTGTGCTTCGCTCTTGAGCTTGTGAATGACCTTGATCAGACAAATGATTTCATCCTGTTGCCGCTATGCACAGTGACAAAGGACAAAGAGCACAGAAGCATGGTTGTCAAGGCAACATGGTTATAGAAGGCAAAAAGCCGATGTGTGCTGCTTACACACACTTGTGCACACCCACTAACTCACTCTGTCAATGGCAGCTCTGCCTGGCTTGTGGATATTAAATACGTAAGGACTCTTAGCGGCATTACAGTATTGACATTAGAGATGACAAAAAAGAATACAGCCTATGATAAAACAAGGGAGCGCAGAGGGCTCGTGGATGGGTATGAGGTGACAGTGATCCAGCCAGTTACATGGTACCGTCTAGCATGTGCATATGACAGAATTATACACTGGAAAAAAAAGGACCTTCATCTCACAGACCAACATTCCCCAATACAATTCATTTACTGTACAATGAACAAAAACTGACTTTATTACTCAGCCATCGTTGGGCACCAGCCAGTTTATAGCAGACAAGTGGCAACAGAGCAGTGCTGGCTTCAGCCAAAACAAAACACCCTGTTGCTCCAACCAGAAAACAAACAAACTTGACTGCAGCTGACAAAGCCGAAGACTGAATTTCCCTAAATTAGCATTAATGTAATCTTAGAGACGATTATCAATTAATTTCTACTTGCTTGTCATTAATTTCTGATTTAACAGTTAAAACCTACACCTTGTCAATCATTATTTTGTTTGTTTGTTTTTCATTTCATGCATACTGTTCTATATAGACTATTTTTTTAATAAATCAGAGGAACCCCCTGTTAGAGTATGAGCATGTAACTCTCACTGTGGGCTTGCTAAGAAAACTTCTTACCATTAGGTCTTAATTGATCCTGTCTCTGTATGCTTCATAATCTGAAGGTTTCCAGTAACAAACACTTTAAAGGTCAGAATAAAAGATATTATCAAGTATGAGTAACCTGATATTATCACAACGACAGATGGATAAAAAATTTCCATAGTTTATCTACAGATGGATAAACACATAAAAGGTAGCTTGATCTTGACCCAACAGATATTCTTCACCATTTCAGTACAGATCTATCATTCATACGTGTATGAAATTTTTTCTTAGCTTTCATACTTTATAACCTCTTTTCGGGTAAGACCCTCTTTCATAAACCACTGGTATTTTATTGCTGGAATATTTACTAAGTACATCATTAATTATTTTTATTTAATGACTATACTGTGACACCTTGTGAATTAGCACCACCAGCTTCTAATGCATTTATAGCTAAACTTAATTCTGTTGCCATTGCCAATAATATATGAGGGTCATGCTTTAAAACTAGCTGCACAATCTGATGCGTGGTCTCTTTCTAGTTTCAAAGAGACATGAAGGGTACTTCCTAAAGTCTGACCAGTGTCCTCCTCAATCATGCTGGTTACTACAATTAATGCAGAAGCACTAAACTACTGTGAATTGAATAATGAAATTAAACTATGAATTAATGTAATTTATAGTTGAAGAAGAATTCAACTGGCCACACAGTGGCCTTACTGGCCCTGGACCCCTGAGGCCCATCCATAATGTGGACCCTGTATGCTACTATATAACAGGGTTAATTAGTAGTAATTGGAGAGCCAACAATAGTTTTTTACCTTGAAAACTCTTTGGGTCTGTAATTACTATTATATGTAATGTCATGTCCTGGGTCCTTTTGACCCAGTGTGTTTTGTTTATGCTTTGTTTTGTAATGCATTTATCTTTTCTGGGTTTCTTTTGTTCTGGGGTTTGGTTATGTTTTGATTTCTAGTTCCTTGTGTTCCCCGGTCTTCAGTGTCTAGTCCTTGTCTTTGTTCCCTTGTCTGACTTCCTGTTTTATTTTGATAGTCTTCTGGTCCCTGTGTGTTGTGTTCTGTTTTGCGTCTCCCGTGTCATTTGGTTCACCTGTGTTCCCAGCTGCTTCCACTTCCCCCATGTCTGTGGTCTTTGTTTCCTGCTGTATGTGTCCTAGTGATAGGAAGTTCGGCTCAGCTCTTAGAGCCAGATCGTTTGCGACCGACCCATTACTAGTGTGTCCTGTTTTTTGCACCTGGAAATCAAGTCAAGTTTGTTTTGTTTGTTCTGAAGTTGATGCCTCTGGTTCCATCCAGTCCTGCCTTTTGTTTGCACTCTAACAAATAAAGCTGAGTTTAAATTTTACTTCCGTCTGGAGTATCTTGCATTGGGATCCTCTTCCTTGCCTGCCACAGTGTTAATGACATGTAATGTGACTGATGTTTTAAAGCCACACAATCACTGATATGCACTTGTGACTTTTGGGGTCCTTTGACATTTTTTTCTCTTTTGATTGCAAAACTAAAATATGAATTGAATTGTTAAATTTCATTTCACTTCCATTTCATTTCCATTTCACTGTTTGAATTAGCTTTAATCATAAATGTTAGACTCAATGCAAGCTATATGTTTAATATTGTATGCAAGTCTATTCTATGACTGTTTAGGTTGAGTCTCTTCAAACTGCTATGTAGTAAATTTTGAGAAGAAAAAGAAAAGTGAACACAATTATCATTTGAGTTACTTTTCTGGACTTCAGTAGGGCAGTCATTCTTTAGTCTTATTTAGCAGAGCATCAACATACACAGAAAGCCAGTGACACTTTTCTCTTACAGCTACAAGGAAGTCTTTTTGACAATATAGAAAAGTTTAGTATTGAGCACAAGCAACACAGCTGTTTTCATTTTTCTTATGTGGAAAGCTGAAACTGTCCAGCGTAAGTGAAACTTGACAGCTAAAATGTCTCTTTCCTAGTGATACATCTATGTGATGATTTGCAGGGAAAAGGACCCAAATGCCAGATGCTGAGACAGGCAGGAGTAAAAAGTTCAGGTTGAGAACAAGGCCAGAAAACCAACAGCAAACCTAAAAGCATTAATTACCTCCAAGAGTTCCAAGTAATCATAGAAAAACTGGGAAAACACAAGCGGAGAACAAAGAGGACAGTAAAAGACAGGACAGTTTATACACATCAGAGTAATCATGGAAATGAGAACGAGGCACAGGTGAAGGTAATCACACAGGTGAAGACAATCAATGATAAATAGAGGAAGGAAAGTAAAACTTAACACAAGACATGAGACAAATGATTACAAAAATAAAACAGGAAGTGAGTCACAATAACTGAAAATGCAGACTTATGAATAAACTTAAGGGGGGTAAAGGACTTTCCACGATAAAAAATATAACCAGAACTGAAGGCTCATGCTACTGTGTGCAATGAAAATCAGAACCTAAACCACAAATAAAATTAAGAACCAAAGAGAGAATACAAACTCCAACATCTCAAAAAGTTGGGAGCAACCCGCAGATCATAACAACTTCCTTTTGTCAGTACCTTGCTTACTGTCTTTACTGTGAGTGGGGCAACATTGTATTAAAAGCAACAACATCATCAACAAAACAAAATCAAACTGTGAGTCTGAAAGACTTGGATATTGTTAATCCCGTCATTAAGAGAAAGATGAGAGTAAAATTTCCAAAGATTGGGAGGACACACACAAAGAACAGGTGTGTATATTAGCCTCAGGCCAGACTCAAACAAACAGGTACACTGACAGCTCATTGTTTTGTTCAACACACAAACAAAACACTTGAAAAAACCATTGATACCTTCAAAGAATGTCCTTTAAATTTATTACACATTAATTAACAAGAGCTGACTGACGTTAAAAATGTTACCTACATTTTATTGCATTCATTGCTATTATTTTTTGCACAGTGAATCATTGTTTTAAAAAAAATAATCTTTTTTTTTTTGCAAATATCTGTGCATTAAAAAAACATAATTATCAGTGTTGTTGTTGTTTTGTTGTTGCTGAAGCCTGTTGTGACTATTTTCTGTCCAAAGATAAATGCCATAAGGCCACGGGCTATAACCTGATGTAACCTATTCTTTGATGGTGAATAATTTAGTGACAGAATGACTTGGCTGCTGAATGATTTAGTCTGAGCATTAAAGTGAATTCATGGGGGTAACAGGGGCATAAATTCATGCTGTGAAAAGGCTAATGACACTGATTAAGGTTTATGTTGATTAGATTTTTTTTCTCTTTATTATACTGCTTTTTATATTGATATTAGCTGTAATTGTTTAGTGGCTACCTATCACTGCTACCATTGTTTGCTCCAATGCATGTTTTAATGACAGTTTGCTGTCGCTGAGGAATAAATTCTATATATCCTATTTAGTTAAGCTGACAAAAACAAGCAATTGCTTACTGTGTAACCCATTAACTCACTTCTTAGACCATCTTGTTTATTTCAACTTTATTTATTTTTTATTTTAGTTTCAAGGTGATCAGTATCCAGCATTAGCGTGCACATTTATTTAAATCATCCTGGCC
This sequence comes from Archocentrus centrarchus, assembly GCF_007364275.1. Classification (NCBI taxonomy): domain Eukaryota; kingdom Metazoa; phylum Chordata; class Actinopteri; order Cichliformes; family Cichlidae; genus Archocentrus; species Archocentrus centrarchus. Next base: position 5,705,875 of record NC_044355.1, on the reverse strand, counting down.
ATTACCTGCAACAATCAAATTAGTTCAATTCAATTTTATTTATATAGCACCAAATCACAACAAACAGTCACCTCAAGGCACTTTGTATTGTAGGTAAAGACCCTACAATAACACTACAGTCAAAACGACCCCCTATGAGCAGCACTTGGTGACAGTGGGAAGGAAAAACTCCCTTTTAATAGGAAGAAACCTCCAGCAGAACCAGGCTCAGGGAGGGGCAGCCATCTGCTGTGACTGGTTGGGGCTGAGGGGAGAGACATGCTGTGGAAGAGAGCCAGAGATTAATAATAATTAATGATTAAATACAGAGTGACGTATAAACAGAGTAAATAAGGTGAGTGAAAAGAAACAGTGCATTATGGGACCCGCCCACAGCAGCCTAGGCCTATAGCAGCATAACTAAGGGATGGTTCAGGGTCACCTGGTCCAGCCCTAACTATAAGCTTTATCATAAAGGAAAGTTTTAAGCCTAATCTTAAAAATAAAAATAATCTTAAAAATTAACATCACAGCACTGATCTCAAAGGTTGCTGTAGTTGTCAAATGACAGTGAGGTGCAAAAGGTCCGAAGACAGAGCTGGAACTTTCACATGGTTGGTTACAAGAGATGGGCCTTGCAGCTCACTGAAATGTGATGCAACAAAAACTTGATCACACAATTTGAATTTGATCACAGAGTTCTTAATCTGAGTATGACAGGTGAGATATGCTTCAGGTTATGTGTCAGAGGTCTTTGGATTTTAGGCACATACTGTGTGTCATGTCATCACATTTTAAGCTTTTAACATTTTGATAACAACTGATGTGAAAAGATTAGAACAGGGTTAAGGCTAGGGTATCATTAGTGTGAAAGCATGTGCAAAAAGCAGAAAATATATATTAATAAAATGCTACTGATGACATTGGGTTGTTTACTTAGAAACCACAGCAGCTGATATTGTCTGCTGTAAGTCTGTTCTGGAGGTATGAAAGACATTCTTGCAAGAATATTGATGATTAATGATGTTCGTGTCCAACCTCTGCCCTCCAGGTCTTCTACTGGGATCTGGAGGGAAAAAAAGAATTAGATTATTTTCATTCTCTTCAGCAACCCTGGTTGTATAAATTATATTTCACCATTATTTTTATCCTGTTAATTCAATAACTCCTCACTTGAATAATGAAGATTCTCAATACATATTTTAGGTGAAGGCAAAGCTGCTTGCTTCATTAAGGCACTTCAGGAGAGTTTATCCTTAAAGAAAATCTTCAATTTAATTTATTTGTCCCTCCAAAAAAAAACAAAAAAAAACCAAACATGGACCATTGGGACCATTAGCTTTTTGCAATATGAAATTCTCAACAAGCAAAATCCTCTCAAAGCACTTTTTAAGGTTAACCTCTATTATTATTATTAGATGGTGATATGAACAGTCTCAGGGCACAAGTATTAGGGGTGATATTTGGAATATTCAGTTTTGGCTTTTAAATGTCATTTCAGCTCTCGGGCTGGTAACTTAGTGGATTATTGTCAATTAATATATAAGATTAGCCACCCATAATAAACATTTATTTGTATTATACATGCACTGAGAAACATTTATGTGCTATATATAAGTCATGTGCAAAGAACAAGTTCTCATGGAGAATATTAAAGTGATTTCTCATTTTGTTTTCATTAACAACACAATAATGGCGAAATAAAAGAGGAGGTTTTGGATATTCAGGCTTCAAGTCTGGCAGTAATGCATATGAGTAGTGTCTCAGTTCTGACTAACTGCCTTTAATTTGCCTCTAAAAGACTGGAGTGCAGCTGTAATAAGCAGAGCGAGAGATAATAAACTCAATACTATCAAAACAAAAATGGAGAAGGTAGATCACTGAGATGTGCACACAAACGTGATTCTTGGATTCTGTGTGCAATCCCACAAATGTAAATTTCAAAGAATGATATTTCTGTTTTTGGATTTGTGTCTTGTAAATCAATGATCAATCAATCCTTTTCAATTTTAAGGCCCTTTTTGTGGTGAGTGAAATTTGTCAGAAATAAAAAAATCAAACCGCATCCATTGCTCACCTGCGCAAACACATTTCTTATGTCAAGCTTCATTAATCTTCTTACTCAATCGCATCCACAGCAATCCTTGAAAATACTTTCCACTTTCACAACTGGCCCTCGGAGGCACTCTGAGAAACGTATAAGGAGAAAGAGGGCTTGGTGAGAAAGGTGGTAGAAAAAAAAAATACTCTGATTGATTTTCCCATCATGACTTGAAATAGCATATTTATTGATTGCTTATGAGGAAGGGGAGGGTGAAGGGTGAAGGTCACCGAGGAATGGTGTGATGTTAGTAAGGCATTCAGCCTCTTCTCTCAGCTTTGCTGAAAGGTTAGTATGGTGACACTTTTCCAACAAGCAGACATCAAATGTTTCAAAAAAGAATTTACATTTGTGGGTTAGCAGATCAATATTGTTATATTTTCATTGCAAAAAGCAAAGCAAGTATTTAAAGGGGTTTCATTTTGTATTGTTTTGGGGACGGGGGTGTTTGTGGCAGGAAAGTCATATTGCTTATTAAGCAAAATGCTAATATTGGGTGAATGGTTGAATGAGGAAAGTTAAATGCACTTAACTCACTCAACTGCAAAGTCAAATTCACTCAAACAATATAGGAAGACAGAAGGCTTAACTTAAACTTGGTTTTCAGCTTTATTAGCTACAGCACAAAACATAAACACAGCTGGACGGGAGCCAGGGAGCGCACACAGCAAAAGGAGCAGACGACAACGAGGAACAAAGGGAAATGCAGACAATATATGCACTCCTGGGTAATCAGGGAAATAAGACACACCAGGGAGCACAGCTGAACAGAATCTGATTAACAAGACTAAGGAAGCCAAACTGAATATGAACAGACAAGACTAAAAATAACAAAGTAAAACAGGAAATGACTAAACTTGACAGACAGAACCCAGAGACAAGACCAGGACTGAATATGAAAACTAAATGCAAAATAATGACCAAGAACAGAACTCAGAAACTAAGAATCAAACAGAGACCAAATAGATTCCAAAAAACAGAAAACACTGGGTCCTGGACCCAGGACCGTGACATATGCTACATATGCTTCGGTTTTTCAGTATCTACCTCTGCTTGGTGTGTGGGAAAAAAAAAGAAAAGAAAAAGAAAACCTGCATTTCATTTAATGGCCCAGATTTTTAAATAATAATCATCAAATCTGCAGTAAATATGCATGTCTTTCATGTTATGTTTAACATTAGTGACATTTGACATTGAAATGTATGCCTTTTATGGCAGCAAACGGACTTGACAGTCACAGAAAAAAGCCTTCAACATGGTAAGGTGTAAGTATATAGTTATCCCGGCTGTGAGCCTGCTAGCAAGTTCCCAGCTGGTAAACATGTGTGTGTGTGTGTGTGTAAGAGACAGAGAGACTGAGACGCTGTTGTAGGCTCGCTAATCCCATAAAGAATTTACCGAAGATCTCAAGAGGAAGATATTGTTTAGCCATCGCCTTTGCAAACAGGAAAATGCCACTTAGGGACTCTATGTGTATATAACTGCCCTGGAGTATAATAGATGTAGATCACCAAATATGCCTTGACATCTTCGTTATCTTATATCTTTGTCAGCTTATATGAAATGAATATCTATTTTTAACTCATTCATAAGCCAGCACGGAAGTACAATCACACTTTATTTTTAATGCAACCCCAGATTTAGTCATTGTTTTTGTTGTTTCTCTTGTGACATTTTTCTTTTTCTGTTTTTTTTCTTTACACTCTTTTCGTCAACATGAATAAATTAAAGCATCTCAGCTACTTTACTGTACCTAAGCTCAAAACAAAAAACAAAAGATCAATCCCACTTGAATCCCACTCCCACTAACTGTTAATAAGTAAGAAAAATTTTGATCATCTTTTGTGCAGAAAGTGAACTTGGACCGGCCTGTGGCTCCTGGCCATTGCAAAAGAAATAAAAATCTTCCTCATGAGGATATTTGCATGCTGAAATGATATTATTGGCTGCCTTGATGAAGCCGACTAAGCTTGCTACTCTTTCAGTCCCAGAGCTTCGACAGTTCTGACAGGAATTTCAAAAAGCTTATAATACTAAAAAGGATTTGAAATATCCCAAAGCAACACAAAACAACCTCATTTTGCAGAATTCAAAATGCCATTTTAAGTACTGTATATTTCACACAATTCTGGCATAAGCAAGAACCTGCTTTACTGTTTGTGTATTCCAGAGGCACGTATGTGAACTGCTGTAAGGGCGAAACCTCAGAAGCGAGAACATGTCTGGTGGAGGCAGTACTTTGGGGGTAATGAAATGACACCTGTTGGAAGATCTAATATTTCTCTTCTACTTCAAAAAAATTACTTGATATCAAGTAAAAAATTCTATTTATTAGAAAGTACATGTAAAACCCATCATTTTAAAAAAATGTTAAACACCTTCATCTGTTTCTGTTGGGGTCTTAGCAGCTCTAGTTATGCAAGCATTGTGACTTTGGTGTTTTACTCAAATTGATTGATGAGATACACAAAACAGCTCAGCTTCACTCAACCATCTTATAGTTTAGTTCAGGGTGTAGGTGGACCTTCTGTTTGGTCCAGTGTGGGTCTGTGATGACTAAAGCACATGTTCTCACACCCACACGCACCTTGAATTACAAGATTGCTGTACTGTGCAGCTGCAGCGTATGTTAAACATACTGAAAAGAATGTTTAATTCCTAAATCCTCAATCTTCTCTAACTGATTATCTTAATCAACGTTATACAAAAAACATAATAGTTTGTTTTTATTTTGTTTTTTAATACATTTGATGTGATCATAATGTTCACATGCAATTACAATGAACCTAACACAATACATCTGAGAAGTAACAGCTTCAAAAATTTGCATAGTCCCGAAACTGCATGTAAAACTATTTATTTATTGCTTTTACCTTTCCAAACCTTTCCTGCACACAGGCAGCGTGCACTTCCAGCTCATGGGAGAGAGACGTGGGGATGCTGGGAGACATTACTAAGGATTCTCCTGCAGCACAGTTCCAGCAGTGGCCTCGTGTCTCAACCAGACAACACCTGCAAATCAGAGGTATGTTTAAAAACAGGTTGTGAAAGCTCTAGCATCCACAGTGCCTAGGGCATCTTGGACTACTGCTAGATGCTAGCTGTTAAAAACAAAACTTTTATCACAAACACAATTTAGAGGGAAACGTGTGTGCTCTATTCTTCTGTGATTGGTTCTTTTCCTTCAGGTATATTTTTGGTCTGGCTAAACTGTTTGCTTATTAGTGAATGTGTCAGTGCTTACAAGTAACTTAAATGCATTTTAAAACCTTGGAATTTGGATTTTTATGATGGTTTAATTTTTTTTATAATGATATAAATCACAGTTGTTTCAGCACTATGTAGCTAAAAGGGAGGTTTTGTAAAAATTCACACAACTGAGATCTAATTTCTTCAAAACTCTAGTTTTATGAGTGCGAGATAACTTGCATTGACAAAATTGCTTAAAACATTAACAGCAAAGTCGACAATTTTTTTTAGGGATTTTTGTTATTATTATTTTTTCAATCAGATTTGACTGGTTATTCTGTACAGTGGAGCAGAGTGGAGCAGAAAATTGATGGATTGGCACAGCAACAGCTGTACCAGTCTGTTAATGGTGAAAAGAGAGCTGAGCATGAAGGTGAAGCTGTCGATTTACTGGATGACCAACCCTCACCTATGGCAATAAGCTGTGGGTAGTGATTGAAATAATAAGACTGTGGCTACAAGTGGCGGAAAGGGACTTCTTTTAAAGAGTGTCTTGACTGGACTCTAGTAATAGGGTAAGGAGCTCTGTCATTAGGGAGGGGCACAGAGGAGAGTTCCTCTACAGTGTAAAGAGTCAGCTGAGGTTGGCTGACCAGCTCACTAGGATGCCTAGTGGATGCCTCCCACATGAGCTGTTCCGGTTATGTGGATGGAGAACTGGAAGCAGACACTGTGGCAGACCCAGGATATGTTGGAGAGATTACTTTCTCTCTCTCTTACTTGGCTTGTTAATGCTTCAGTGTTGCCCAAGAATAGCTAGATGAGGTGGCTAGGGAGAGGTCTGAGAATCTGCTTTGACTGCTACTACTGAATGAAATAGGATGGATGGATGGATGGATGGATTCTATACGTGCAGTTTTTATGTTCCACTGACATCTGAAATTAGATGTCTCTCTCCCATTTTTTCAGATAGTAAACCAAAGTTACAAGATTTGTTTAGCACTATAAGAACAACAAATAATTAGACAAATAATTAGCTTGGTTCAATTAATACTGCTGCACCCTCTATTCATAATAAGGGTTTTATTTTATTTTATTTTCAGACAAGACCATTTAGTATAAAGAAGCAAAAAAATAAAAATAAATCACAGATGAGCTAGATTCTTAAAATACTTTCATGCAGTAATTATCATTTTTTAGAACCACTCTTAGATTTAATTACAGTGTGCCAAATGTTACCTTTTTAAAATAATGTGCAATTTCAGAGCAAAATTATTCTTTTGTTTTTAACATCTTTATTATTGTAGTGCTTGTATTGGGTTGTGAACTAATATATTCTTCATCTGCATGAGCCATCTGTCCCCGTGTGTAACTCGTTTAAAACTGTAGTTTAATTAGTTTACGGTTACTTCACAATCTTTTACATCAAGGCAGTTCACAGGTCTTCCTCAGCGAGGCGAGGACACTGATGATGGACATTAGTTCTAATGCAATGAGACGATGGTCACGATTCCCTCAGGGATCTACTTTATTCATTTGTTTTTGTCTGTTTGCATTCCATAATATATGTGCCTTGCTGTGGCCTCAGGAGGAGAGGTTGTTCAGAAAGGACTCTGTGATATTCCCCTCCTAAAGAGCCCAAAGGCAGAGTGGTGAGATGCACTGGTGAGAGTGACAGAACAGTTATTTCCTAGGATTGGTCAAGGATGTTAACAATCTAATGTCCCCAAGGTCAATGGCAGATATTTCTGATGACATCGAAGTCTAGATTTTCATTTGGAACTCCTCTATGAAACAGACTCACCAGTTTTGTGAAGCATATATATTCTGATGACATTGAAATGTCATTCCAAAAAAGGACTCTTCTATTAAACCATTAATAAATGGGTTTGCCTCTTGCACATGACTTCAGCTACAAAAGGCACCACAGAGATGAGTAATGTTCAGCTTGAACATAAAAGCAACCATGCAGTCTGTGACTTTTGAGCCTAATGTCTGCAGCTCATCTGATGGGATTACACCTCAGGAATGAAAAAAAAAAAAATCTCCACCCCTGGACTTGCATCATTCCTCACATCAGATGCCCTTTTCTTAGTGCAGTGAGGGAGACAGCAAAGGATTCTGACAGAGGAAGTTAAAGGGGAGAGATAGGAGAATGATAGAGTGAGAAGGATGTATAGGAAGAAGGAGAAAGAGCGGATATGGAAAATGACAATATAATATGATTTGATTTGTGGGCCAGAATGGATTCTCAGTGCCCAATTTCTGAGAGGAGAGGTGGAAAAAAAAGAGAGGGAGGGTGAAGAAGATGGTGGGTGGAGGAGGTGGGTGGAGTGTGAACAGTAGGGCCATGGAGTTCATTTAGCAACAGCATCGTGAGATGGCTCGACAGCTGCTGGTGGAGGCATTAGGCCGCTCACTTTAGTCCAATTTTGCTCTTCCCCCCCCCCCCCCATATCCCTTTCTGTGCCTAATAGCTGTCTTTGTCAGACCTCTGCAGTCCATCACTGCTATGTATGTGTCGGCTATATATTTTAGTGGCTGAGCAGAATCATAATAATGACAAAAACAGCAAATTCATTAAGTGTTAAATGGAATAGCTGTAGGCAACAGGGCATTTTAGAGGTCGTAAATTAGGAAAGTCTGCTTCCTAAAAGCTTGTAGCTCAAAAAGTTTGGTACCAAAGTGAGACACTACTTCTGTCATTTGAGAAACATGACACCTGCTGTCAAGAAATGACTGACAGAGAAATTACAAATCAATTCTGACGAATTTGATATCCATCATCCATTCTGAAATTAGGAAATCAGCTCTTACTGAGTGACAGGAGAAAAAACATCAAGGAGACTCAGTCACTCGTTGACAAAAAAAATAGCTATATTATAACATGGATAGTCTGCAGTTTAGTGATGAATTTATTAGCCTAATGTGCTGTTCATTTGTAACAGGAAAATATTGGTAAGATTAATGCTTCAATTTACAGTGTAAAAAAAATAACACTTGTATTTTGCTCTTTTTTTTACATACTGGCACATGTAGTATAATAATCTTCATAATGCAGAATATGGAGAGAAAAAAAACCCCTCTGGTCTGAATCAAGGTAAATCCATTTGCAGTCTACACTTTAACAGCATGACAGTAGTTTTTTTGCTAGCAGCTAAGAAGCAGCCATAATTACTTCTTTCAAGGACCTGAAGCCTCTCAGAGAAGAGCAAAACAGCATTACCTTTTAACAAATGTATCTGTCTCATTCAGTTTCCATCCATGTTTCTCTTTTTCTCAGTTTTAGCTTGAAATACTATTAGTGATGTAAGAAATGGAACAATGTTTCTGTGAATATGGAACACTTCATCTGTATAAAAATTACAAAATACCATGTAAATGGAATGTTTACCCGAAACCCATATCAGTGAATATGTCATACCCTTGTAAACAAACAGAATGAGGATACTCTCTAAACACATATGATACCCTTACATAACATATGTATGCAGTGTAGAACTGCATAGGAGGAATCGTACTGAACAGTTGTGGGCTGTGTTGATGTGACATGTAGTTACATTTCTAGGGAGGTGCTGTCATGGTCCCCGCACTCTCCCGTCTGGTTTCCTCTCGTGTGTGTTTTCGTTGTTGTGGGTGTGTCAGTCATCAAGACAGATTTCCTGGTCATCCCGCCCACGGATCTGCGACTCCCCACAGTGGCTTACACACATGTCCAAAGTTATTCATTACTCACCTGTTCTTTGTGAGCACTCATCAGGCGGGTATTTAAGCTGGGAAAGACTCTTCAGTCTTCGCTGGATCATTGCGCTGGTGAGGTATCTCTGTCGGTTCTCTTGTGATTAACCGTTTGGATTAATATCTTCGTGTGGATTTAACTCTTGTGCAGAACCCAGCCTGTCTTGACCCGTGGATTTTATGAAATCAGGCTTGTGTGTGTTTGAGCTGCCTGCCTCGCCCTGCTGACCAGCCTGAACCCCGGCCCGTCCTCTGTTATCACTGCACCTTTAAACATTGTGTAAAATAAACACTTTAGAAACTTTTACTTTCAGTGAGCGTGTTTGACTCCTTTTACCCTTGGAACATGACAGGTGCTTGTCAGGTTGCCGTACGGCATAGGTTATGGCGTAGGGTTTCAGAAGGGTTTGTGGTTGCAGTGTACCTATGGCATAGATTTAACAACAAAGTTTAAATCTTGTGTCACAAGAATTTTCCTTGGCAGGTTGATTTTCTGGTGATCATAATTGCAAATATCATCAAGTACTTTAAGGGGCACAATGGGATAGTAGACTCCGGCCCTATGACCCCATGAACCAAATATTTTGCAGAGAAACATTTAGAAAAAATAAAGTGCATCTGCAAGCCTGCTCTTCTGGGTGATATTTATTCACAGATTAAACAAAAGCACTATGTCAGTGTAAAGAAAAGAACACCAGTGTAGAAAATAGAGTATGTTCACTTTAACTGTGCAAGTGTCATGATGTTCAGGAAAAGGAAGGACCCAACTGCAGAGGCAGACGTAAAATGTTTCCAGTTTTTATTTTCACAAATCCAACAAAGTTTTGAGTGAGGAGGTCCGGGATTAAACAGGCTTGTCTCCAACACTCCGTCGGTCTGGCAGCACGTTTACTGACCCACAGAATTCTTGACTCACACCCCAACAGACCCCGGCTCAGCTCTGGTAGAGGCAACGATCCGGCAAGGACTGAAGACTTCCTTTGGCTTAAATACCCAGCGAGTGAGCCTCAGGGAAAACAGGTGAGTAAACAGTGATTGAGATCAGGTGTGCCACACACGGCTGGAGGAGGCCGGCCAGAGGGTGGAGCAACTGTCGAGCCTGCCCAAAGAACAAAACACACCCATACAACACACTGCCGGCCCGGAGAGGGCGGGGACCATGACAGTACCCCCCCTCAACGGGAGCCTCCCGGCGACCGCCCAGGCCTGTCTGGGCGCCCCCGACGGAACTCCCGGACCATGGAAGGGTCCAGGATCGCAGAACGAGGCACCCAAGTACGCTCTTCCGGACCATACCCCTCCCAATCCACCAGGTACTGAAGGCCACGACCCCGCCGGCGGACATCCAACAACCGACGGACGGTGTAAACAGGCTGGCCACCAACGACCCGGGTGGGCGGAGGGGGTTCGGCCGGAGGGCACAGGCGGCTAGATCTGACTGGCTTGATCTGCGAGACATGGAAAGAATTACAAATCCTCATGTGGCGAGGTAGGTTCAACCGGACGGAGACAGGATTAATGACAGAGCTGATCACAAAAGGGCCAATAAATGAAGGAGATAGTTTTTTTGATTCCGATCGGAGATTGATATGCTTAGTAGACAGCCAAACCTTCTGCCCGGGGGCATACGTGGGTGCAGGACGGCGGCGCCGGTCAGCCAGTCGTTTATTCCGGGCAGAAGTGCGAAGAAGGGCGGCTCGGGTAGATTTCCACGTCCGTCGACAACGACGAAGATGGTGCTGGACTGAGGGTACATTCAAGTCGATCTCCTGATTCGGGAACAAAGGGGGTTGATAACCCAAACTGGCTTCAAAGGGAGACAATCCGGTAGCCGAGGACGTCATGGTGTTATGGGCATATTCCACCCATGCCAGCTGAGTACTCCAAGTGGTCTGATTAGAGGAGGTCACACAACGGAGAGCCGCCTCCAGTTCCTGGTTCATACGTTCAGTCTGGCCGTTGGTTTGAGGATGAAAACCTGAAGATAGACTAACCCGAGCGCCAATGGCAGTACAGAACTCCCTCCAAACGTGAGACATGAACTGGGGGCCGCGATCTGAAACGACATCCTGAGGAATCCCATGAAGACGGAAAACATGGTCCGTGAGCAGGCGGGCTGTTTCCAGGGCTGTCGGAAGCTTAGGCAGAGCAACAAGGTGAGCTGCTTTTGAGAAACGATCAATTATAGTCATGATAACAGTGTTACCTGAGGATGGGGGCAAGCCTGTGACAAAATTGAGGGAGATGTGGCTCCAAGGACGTCCAGGTACGGGCAAAGGTCTTAATAAGCCAGTGGAGGGAGATGAGGAGACCTTATTCCGGGCACAGACGGTGCAGGCGCCAATGTAGTCGCGGACATCTCGGGTTAATGAGGGCCACCAGAATGAGCGCTGAAGAAACGTGATTGTTCGGAACACACCAGGATGGCAGGTAAAGCGGGCAGTGTGAGCCCAATGCAGCACCTTGGACCGGACTGAGGTGGGTACGTACATTCGGTTGGCAGGACCGGTCCCGGGATCCGGTTCGTCCCTTTGCGCAGCTCGGATCAAAGACTCCAGTTCCCAGGTCAAAGCCCCAATCACCCGGGACACTGGAAGGATAGGTTCTTCTGGCCGAGGGAGCTCAGGATCAGAAAACAGACGAGAAAGGGCATCAGGTTTGCCGTTACGGGAGCCAGGGCGGTAAGAGATGGTGAAGTTAAACCTGGTGAAGAACAGTGACCACCTAGCTTGGCGTGCATTTAATCTCTTGGCCTTTTGAATGTATGAGAGATTTTTATGGTCCGTCCAGACGATAAAGGGTTGTTCAGCTCCCTCAAGCCAATGACGCCATTCCTCCAGTGCTAGCTTCACAGCCAGGAGCTCCCGGTCACCAATATCATAGTTCCGCTCTGCAGGAGAAAGACGGCGAGAGAAGAAAGCACATGGATGCAATTTATCATTCTTTCGCTGGGATATTACAGCTCCTACCCCAGCATCTGAGGCATCCACCTCCACAATGAACGGTTGTGACAAATCCGGTTGTATCAGAATAGGGGCGGTAGCAAAGAGATCCTTGAGGTGGTCAAACGTCTCCTGAGCATGAGTCGTCCAGAGAAAGGGCTGCTTAGGGGAAGTGAGAGCGGTTAATGGGGACACAACATGACTATAGTCTCTGATGAATCGACGATAGAAATTGGCAAACCCTAAAAAACTCTGCAACTGTTTCCGGGTGGAAGGCGTGGACCAGTCCACCACAGTTTTTACCTTAGTTGGGTCTGGTTGAATGCTGTCAGGCGCAATGACAACTCCCAGGAAAGACACCGTTTGGACATGGAACTCACATTTCTCTCCTTTAATGAATAACCGATTTTCCAGCAGTCTCTGCAGGACTTGGCGTACGTGTTCCTGGTGCTCTTGCAGGGTTCTTGAAAAAATTAAAATGTCATCCAGATATACAAATACAAAACGGTTCAGAAAATCTCGAAGAACATCATTTACCAATGCCTGAAAGACAGCTGGGGCATTGGTCAGACCAAACGGCATCACCAAATATTCAAAATGGCCGAGATGGGTGTTAAACGCCGTTTTCCACTCATCCCCCTCATGGATGCGGACTAGGTGGTAGGCATTTCGGAGATATAGTTTTGTAAATACAGAGGCCCCCTGCAACAGTTCAAAGGCTGAGGAGAGTAGCGGTAAAGGATATTTGTTCCGCACCGTGATCTGGTTAAGCCCCCGAAAATCAATGCAAGGCCTAAGAGTCTTGTCCTTTTTCTCCACAAAAAAAAAAACCCGCAGCTAATGGAGAGGAGGAAGGACGGATTATCCCAGCTTTTAGAGAGTCATGAATATATGTCTCCATCGCTTCTCTTTCAGGTTTAGACAAACTGTATAGTCGACTCGCTGGGAGTGGACCTCCAGGAAACAACTCTATCGCACAGTCGTAAGGGCGATGGGGAGGCAAGGATAATGCTAAGTCTTTGCGGAAAACATCTGCCAGATCATGGTAACAAACAGGTATATTAGAGAGATTGGGAACCTCAGAACCAGGGGTTTCAGACGGGGCAGAGGATGGAGGCTGGGCTGACAGAAGACACTGTTTGTGACAATCCTGGCTCCAGGTGGAAATTTTGTTGTGTGACCAATCGATCACGGGGTTGTGTTTTTGTAACCAGGGATGTCCCAGGACCAGAGGGCTCTGAGGAGAGTGGATGATGAAAAAGGAGAGGTACTCACGGTGATTGCCAGAAATGAGTAGTGAAATGGGTTCAGTTTGACACGTAACTTCCGCCAGCCAGCGACCATCAAGAGCTTTGACCTGCAGAGGATGTGGGAGGTGAATAAGAGGTAGTTTTAATTGTTGAGCAAGAGCTGAATCCAGAAAGTTTTGTTCAGCACCGGAGTCCACCAATGCCTGCAGGGTGAAATCATCATCATTAACAGACAGATTAACTGGCACCATTAGACATGGTAGGGAGGAGGACTCACCCGCCAGCACCCCTACTTGGACTGACGGGCCCTGCCTTTTGGCCGCCGTGGGCAGGAGAAAAGAAAATGACCCATCTCACCACAGTAAAGGCACTCACCAGCTGCCAACCTGTGACTACGTTCTTCTGGGGTGAGGTGTGTGCGGCCCAGTTGCATGGCTTCCACTTCATTCCCAAAAGACGGGCCTGCGCCCATCAATTCATCAGAAGGAACAGGCTGAGCGTGAGGATTCTTGGGTCTGGGGCGAAATTGTTTGCGTCGCTCATGGACACGGTCATCTAATTTGGTGCACATTGCTACTAACTGATTCAGAGAAGATGGGAGCTCTTTAGTTGCCAGTTCATCATGGATGTAGTTTGCGAGACCGTTGAGGAAGGCCCCCCGTAAGGCTTTCACCCCCCATCCTGTCTCCTCAGCAAGAATCCAGAAGTCAATGGCATAATCCGACACACGCCGTTCGCCCTGTCGTAGGTTAAACATGCGCTGGGCTGCTTGGTCACAGCTATCCCTTTTTACAAACACGCACTTAAACTTGTTCAAAAACTCAGCATAAGAAAGATCATCATTAGCATTAATAACCGTCTGTGCCCAATGTAATGCCCTTCCTCTCATCAGTGTAGACATGTATGCAATCTTTGCACTGTCCGCAGCATATGTCCTCTGGAGCTGTTTAAACACAAGTGAACACTGCATCAGGAAGCCTGGAGCCTCTTCTAACTCACCGGAGAAGAGAGCAGGAGAGGGAAGAGCTCGTTCCGGGGGCTCCGGGGAACTTGAGGAAGCGGCAGCGCCCTCCGGGGAATGCACAGTGCCAGACTGCGAAGTGCTCTCTTCCAGAGGAGAAGCTGTAGGAGAGGCACGACTGGGTGAGCATAGCATTTGCAACACATTTCCAATTTCGTCCATCTTACGAGTCACCGCTGCTTGATCTGCCATCAGATGCCGGAGTACTTGATCGTGTTTCTGCAGCTGCTCTCCGAGAGATGAGAGCACTCCCTGCAGTGACGCTGCTTCTGCTGGGTCCAGCTGGCCGGATCGTTCTGTCATGATGTTCAGGAAAAGGAAGGACCCAACTGCAGAGGCAGACGTAAAATGTTTCCAGTTTTTATTTTCACAAATCCAACAAAGTTTTGAGTGAGGAGGTCCGGGATTAAACAGGCTTGTCTCCAACACTCCGTCGGTCTGGCAGCACGTTTACTGACCCACAGAATTCTTGACTCACACCCCAACAGACCCCGGCTCAGCTCTGGTAGAGGCAACGATCCGGCAAGGACTGAAGACTTCCTTTGGCTTAAATACCCAGCGAGTGAGCCTCAGGGAAAACAGGTGAGTAAACAGTGATTGAGATCAGGTGTGCCACACACGGCTGGAGGAGGCCGGCCAGAGAGTGGAGCAACTGTCGAGCCTGCCCAAAGAACAAAACACACCCATACAACACACTGCCGGCCCGGAGAGGGCGGGGACCATGACAGCAAGTGCTTTTTCATTGTCTGGCATACAATCCCTTGAATCTGTGCAGCGCATAAAGAAATCAGAAGATTATTATCTCAGTCACAGGTCATGGATCCACAGGACAATGACTTGAAGCACATATAAAAAATGACTCAATACTAGATGAAAAGAAAATACTGGATCATTCTGAGGTGGTTTGTAGAGAGTGCTAAACTTAATCCAAATGAACATCAGTGAAAAGAGTTGAAACTTGCAGGAGAACTGAAACATGGAGAACTGGAGCAGTTTCATTAGGAACTACAAACAGTGGTCGGTGGAAACGTTTGCTTCAAAACGGTGCGCTAGGAAATGTTATGTTATCAAAAGTCTTCTGTTCTATTAAGAGAAATTCGGATACCTATTAATTTTTATTGGTTTAAATAATTATAAAATTGTAGATTTCTTTTATTATTTTTCAAGAGGAAAGCTAATAACAAATTTTTGCCTATAAAGATTCTGACTCTGTGTATGAACTCTGTTTTCTATAAAGACATAATTATTGCATCCTTGAATCCTTGAAAATGTTCAGATTTCAACAACCCCCACACATGCATACAGTGAAACCTAAGGGAGTTTTTTTCTATTTAT
Organism: Archocentrus centrarchus; assembly: GCF_007364275.1. NCBI lineage: Eukaryota > Metazoa > Chordata > Actinopteri > Cichliformes > Cichlidae > Archocentrus > Archocentrus centrarchus. The sequence continues at coordinate 5,690,320 of NC_044355.1, read as the reverse complement.
ATAGATACGAGTGAATGAATGTAGTATTCTGTGTATTTCTGTGTGTGTGTGTGTGTGTGTGTGTGTGTCTATCTTAATTATCCCTGACGAGACCCTGAAGATTCACTTCATCCATACATTTGTATTCCTGAACGATTTCAAGAGCGGTAGGCTCAAAACAGCAGTTTCAGGCACTAAGACAGAGACCAAACTGTACCTTTCTAATTGACAGCAGTTTTGATTATTGTTCTAACCTGGTAGCCGCTCAGTGTGCTGTTAAAAAAAAAATACCATATTTATTTATTTATTCAAATTGGTCATGAAATATTAATATCCTAAATATGCACATTTTAATGCATGCCACCAACTTATTGCATGCTCCACACAAGGCCATTTTGTCCTGCATGCCAGTGCATGATCAGTTATGTTGTGAGAGCATAAAGGTACCTTTCTGTGCTGACAGATAGTGTTGTTCTACTTTGATGTAAAAAGGGGTCATGTCTGGCAAAGGGAAAGGCTATTATGGCTCCTTTATGGATTATGAGGCAGAGAAGTGACCCTTGTCTCAAGGTGAACGTCACTAGCTGCCCTTGTCGCAGTCACACTGTTCCCCATTACGGTTTAGTCAGTGGCCCTGACAGTATGTCATTGCAAACAATATCCCTCTCAATAAGCTGTTTTGTTCTGGGATGTTCCTTTCTAATCTTAATGCCTTAAAACAGGTGAAAAATTACAGCCAATATTATTTTATTCACTTCTAATACAGACATGTGATGAGGTAATAAAGACTAAACATGCTAAAATTACAGGTAAGTAATAAAAACTATTTGACACAGTATGCTTTAGGAAAATCAATAAACATTATAGAAAATTAGCACAGAAAATATTATGTATGGTTTTCAGGCTCATGTCCAGACTTGCATCCTCATATAGCTGGTATTACATAAAAAGTGGCACTGCAAAAGAGTTTAAACAGGCCATAGTTTTCAACAGAGTAACTGTTGTCCACTGGGGCAAAACAAGACTTTAGTTATTTACTGAAGTAAAAGTAACAATCCTACATAAAAATTTGAAGAAAAGTTCTAGCTTACACCATACCATACCACTTTATTTATAAAGAACTTTTAAAAGTGCTCTACAATAACACCAAATATGTACTTAAGAGTACCTAAAATAAAAGCACTTATTATGCAGAAACATATACATTATAATACTGGATTATAATTATTGAATCATTAATATTTATATGATACTGAATTATTAAGGTGTTGCAACTGGAGATTAATCACTTATATACTGCTGGGATACCTCTATACTATACATATTAATACATTAATTTTTAAAATCTCCAAAATAATAAGTAACTAAAGCCTTAGAATGAATGGCATGGAGTGCAAAGTACAATATTTGCATTGAAAATGTAGCAGATTAGAAGTAGAAAGAAGTGTAGCAGAACTTTACTGAAAATATAGAAAACAATTTTTGACTTTGACTTTTGGTGTGATTTTGAATATGGCCCACAAAGAGTTGATGAGCTTGGTTTCAACTGACTGTTGGTTTGGCATTGTATTCAACAAACTACACCATGTAAATTGGTAATACTCTTCAACTTGAATATTTTATTCATCAAGATCTGATTTAGCACTTTAGGTATTCCCTTCATTTTATTTGAAGCAGTATACTTAAAGTACTAAATACATTAAAACTTCATTGGTCATATCCACGCTTTCAAGTGTGTGTGCATTATTGTAGGATTAGCATTACTCTCATTCAGTGGCTTTGCCCCAACTCACCCTTTTTATGGATACACCCCTGGAAACACCCCTTCAAGTTGCTAAGTCCAAAAATAACAAAGGCTACGTTCACACTGCAGCCTGAAGTGACCCAAATCCGATTTTTTCGCCTTCAAACGATCTGTATCCGATCTTTTCATGCCAGTCTGAACAACACAGATCCGATTTTTTCAAATGCGACCCAGGCCACTTGGATATGTGGTCCTAAATCCGATACGTATCCGATCTTTTCAAATGTGACCTGTGTGTGTACGGCCAGGTCACATTTATCCGACCTGCACGTCATTGATACTTGACAAACGTCACTATTCTGCATCCCGTTACGCGGACATGGGAAGGAAAACGTGTGTGACTTCCGCAAACATTGAGCATGCTCACGACATGTGACGTTATCGATCCCTCTACTGCGCATGCGGGACACTTTCAGGTTCGTCCACTGTTCACACACAGATCACATCCAAGTCGCGTATATTTGGAAATGTGAACGACCATGCAAAAAAAAATTGGATTTCACAAAAAATTGGAATTGGGTCACTTTAGGCTGCAGTGTGAACGCAGCCAAAATCTCAAATGAAGTCCAAAGTGTGAAGTTGCAGTATCTGGGAGAACACAAAGGAAAGACAAAGCGACATACAACAGATGCCACAATAATGAGTGACAGGAAGGATGGACTATTTATACACCGGGGTAATCAGGGAAGTGGAAACAGGAGGCTAAGAAGGCATAGCTGTGAACAGTCAAAGCAACAAAGCAGAAGAGGAAGTGGATAACTACCTAACAAAGTTGTTATGCCCTTAGTGAATGAGTTGCTGTCTTAGTTCACTGTAATTACTTGTGTTTTGCAACCATAGTGATCTAGCAGAAGTGCATGCTGGGAGATAGGAAGTGGATTGGCCATGCAGTCATTAGCCACAGTCATGAGCTCATGTTGTCTACAGTTCCTCAAGTTAAAGCTGTTCTTTCTCCCTCTTCACTAAGGCATCATCTGTAGGTATTATTCATATGCTAGTTTTGTTGTTATGCTGAGTTTGCTTTGTGTTTCACTGTTTCACTCAAAGCAAGCTAGTCTGAATTAAAATGTGCATATGGACTCCGTCAGGCCCTTTGTCTGACAGCAGAAAGAATTGGGTGATCATTAGTCTATGGAAATACTCAGATGTCACAAACATTAGTCCCCGACCTATCCATCATGCTTGTCAGTTTGTACAGGATTTCCATAAATCTTGTGGATTTTTCCTCATTTTCATTGCTTACAGGCCGACTCAAAAGTCTTCTGGATTATTATGACTTCCCAAGCACACGCTGTCTCGGATGAAAAAAAGTGCACACATCCAGTCATGTTGCATGCATAAACGAATCAGGTGTCTGGAAGTTAGGAAGAGCTTTCTATCTGAGTGGACTGTTTAACAATACAGGTGTGATGAAAGTATATGTCAAAGTTTGTGCACAAGTCCACAAGACATAAGAGCATGTTGTGCATGTGTGAGGCTGCAGAGAAAAAAGCAACAGAGACTGCCAGAGAGGATGGAGTCAGTTTGTGGGTGATGTCCTGACTAGTTTGGATAATTTGCACACCACCTGAAATATTACCACACATTCATGGGAACACTACAAGTGCAGAAATGTACTGTTTTGACGGTTGGGTTTTCTCTGTAATTATTGTATGGTCTTTACCATACAATATGAGGCAACTGTTTGTTGTGATTTGGTGCTATATAAATTTAATTTAATTGAACTGAAATTGAATGTACAGTACTCATGGAGCACAATGCCAAGAAATGACTGGTTCAGAAACAGAAAGAAAGGAAACTATAGCAGGTCCTGTATTTATATAAATACAGGACCATGCAAAAGTATTTTTGCTAGGAAATTGGGAAACAGGTGCAGTGAGATTCTGTACAATTCTAATGAGCTTGAAAGTCAGTATTTGGAATGATTACCTTTATTCTTCAACGCAGCCTGAACTCTTCCAGACAAGCTTTCTTGTAATTTCTTTTTTTTTTTGTAAGTGGTCTTCAGGAACAGTTCTCCAGGTTTCTTGAAGGACGTTCAAAGCTCTTCTTTGGATATTGACTGCCTTTTGTTGTGTTCTCTGTCAAGATGACCCCACACTGCTTCAGTAATGTTGAGGTCAGGGCTCTTGGGAGGACAATCCATGATTGATTGTGTTCCACTGTGTTTTTCTATCCAGGTATGCTTTTACTTCACTGGCAGTGTGTTTGGGATCATTGCCATGCTGAAAACCTGCCAATCAGACACTTTCCAGATGGTATTGTATGGTGTATCAAATTCTGATGGTACTTTTCTGCATTCATAATTTCATCAATTTTGACAAGATCCACAACACTGGCTGAAATGGAGCCCCAAACTATGACAGAGTCTCCACCTCTATCTGTTTTACAGATGGCTGTAGACACTCACCGCTGTCCTTCTTTCCTGGCCTTCTCCATACATACTGATGACAGTTTAAACCCCAAATTTCAAATTTGGATTCGTCACACCATAAGACCTGTTGCCACTGATTTTCATCCCAGTTCTTGTATAATGTGGCATTCCTCAGTCTGTTCTCTCCGTTTCACTTGATTAAGAACGCCTTCTTAACAGCCGCCCTTCCACTGAGACCATTCCTGATGAGGCTTCGGTCAACAGTAGATGGATCAGCTAAAGGGCCAAATGTATTTCTCAGGTGCTGTGTCAGGTCTTTGCTGTATTTTTTACTTTTGCTTAACAACATGACTTTAAGATATTGTTCATCTGCTGTAGATAGTTGTTCTTCTGTCCTCCACTTGCCCAGTTTCCTAGATTCAGCTAAAGAAATTATAGCAGAGTGCCTAAAGATACAATTTAGAATTAATCATTTGTAAACACAACACTGGTTCGTCTCTTCAGTTAGGTGCCATTTTATGCTTCAATGATTCATAGATCTGCATTAAGAGGCTTCCATCCATCCATTCTCTTCCGCTTATCTTGATCAGGGTCACAGGGGGGCTTGAGCCTATCCCAGCTGACATAGGGAGCGAGGCAGGGTACACCCTTTACAGGTCACCAGCCTGTCATAGGGCCAACACAGAGAGACAGACAACCATTCACACTCACATTCATACTTATTGGCAATTTAGAGTGACCAATTAACCTAACCCCAGTAACTGTGGGAGGAAACCCACGCAGACACGGGGAGAACATGCAAACTCCACACAGAGAGGCCCAGACCCAATCCCAGACCTTCTAGATGTTATTCCAGCTGTGAGGCAGCTGTGCTAACCACCACGCCACCGTGCTGCCCTAAGAGACTTAACAAACAAACAAACAAACAAACAAAAGAACATTCCTCTGAAAATGGTCAGGTATAAGGACTGGACTGAAAATGAAGGAAAAAGCAGCCAATGTTAAAGAAAAATATTGAAAGAACTTCAGAAGACCACCAAGAGCATCTGATAATCAGACTAGAATACTAAAGTCCAAAAAACCCCGACAACTCAGAAACACAGACAGAGGGGATTGTGACAATTTCCCACCTAACAGACTGTTGACTTTTTCTTTTTTTTTTCCAGGGAGAAACATTGTTGAGGCTCAGGGTCAATGAAGCAAAAGTCAACCTCAAAAAAGGTCGTCATGTGCACACAAATATACCTACACACACTCATTAGCTTTAATTAGTTGAACTTGGAAGACCTGCATGATCTGGAGAATATCCTTTCTTAAGTAGAGATAATAATTAGTACAAATTTTCTCTGTGTCCTTGTATTTACTTATGTGCAAAAGGGTGTTGCTATGGAGTCTTTGTATACACGAGACTGAACAAGTTCACAAAAAAAACACAAAATTCTCAGTAAGTACTATTTTAGTTCACCAACACCAGGTTTGGATTAAATTATTGTTTCTTGTTTACAGCCTTTTTTCCCCCCAGCAAACAGTTTGTTTCAGGTTAACAAAACCACTATACTGTTACCACTGTAACACACACACAAAAAAAAAAAAAAATACCACTGGACCTAAACTTACAACTTTAATTTGTACAGCACGTGCAAAATACGGAGCTTTAATAACAATGTGGGGAAAATCCTGCCTTTCCGGTGCTTCTGTCTTGTGGGCCCGCCGTTTGTGGTTGTTATAAAAAAAGAAAGTCTCCAACTGAAATAGGAACTAGCACTATCAACCATTTTACTGGAGTTAAATACCTCTTTAACAGCATATGAAAACAATAAATCTATGTAATGGGACCCTGCATAAAAGATCTGATTAGATAAGTTTAAATCAAATGTTTTCCTTTCTGTCTCACTGTTTGTAATCTACAGGTTCCTGTGTTCTTATTCAAGTTTGTTGAATGCTGTCTTTTAATCAGAAACCGTACATGCTGGGTGTCCTTTAGTACCTTTTACATTAATGTTGTTTAAATGTGACAGCAACAGACTGTAAACAGCATCCATATGTAAAAGGATGGGAGAGAGACCCATTGCACTATAACCGTCACCAGATGTGTCACACCCCAGATGCTAAAGGACATCATGTGCATATCTATGAGATGCCTGCAGCTGTGACAAAGCAACAGTATTGATGCCCTTGAAATGATAATGGAAATTAGAATCCCAATCAGCTGACTTATACACTGTGTGTGTTTTTGCTTCCTGCATAGCCATTTATTTACAGACAGTCAGATGGCTTTTGCAACTGAAAGACTCATTATCAAATTTAGCTTATTTATCTTTATGTATATGTATGTTAGCATTCCACACATTTTTGCTGAACTTGCATGCAGGTATTTATTTAGTTTTTTACAATCTCCACAGTAGTAGGCAGCAACCTCTTGAAGAAAAATGTGATTTTTAAAGTTTTATCTATCAGTTTCTCTGACAGCTCAGTCTTACAAGATGAATGTGACATACATAAACATGTAGCTAAAGTAAATTCTCCAAACAAAAGGCTGCTGAGGATGAAGGATGACTATAAATTCCTGTAAGGAAATGTGCTGTATAGAGGAGGAGTGGTGAGAATGAAAACTGCAATATTCATTATGCATTACATCCAAACAAATAAATAGAAAAATGTTGTAGTCTGCAGCTGGAAATATAGTTGAAACAGCATGGGTAAATGAGAATCTGTGTATAGTTCACTGTGAAACTCTCTCAGACAGTAAGTCTAACACTGTAAGGAGCCCCGTGCTTCCCAATACATGTGCAGTACTTCATGAGACCAATCATCATCCCTCGTCTATTTTGAATATTTTTCATGTGTCCACTGAGCTTTTGATCCTATCATTTTAAAATTATTAAAAAGCTGCTCTAGGGAGGATAGAGGCACAAGATTGTGTAGTTTAAAGTAGAAAATGCTTTAGTTTGCATGTCTCACATTCATATGTGGCAAATAAAACAAAATATATTAACAAGAAACTGCCTGATATATTTGTTTCCGCTTTGGGTGTTGAAGCATTAAATGCACCAATTACTAATAAAACTAGCCTTCAGTTGCAGGAAAAACTTAACTAATGGATGACTCAGTGGTTCATAACAATGACTGCTTTTATTGCAGCGGGATAATTACTGAACTGGTGCAACTATGGTGATTCTTCAGAGTTAAGTAGGAGCATTTCTTTGTGGGTAGTCCAGTTTTAGGTGAGAAACAGGTTTTTCTTCCTTTATCAGTTGCTACTTCAAGCCAATAAAGTTTTATTTCACATCACTCATGAAGCCCTTTATGGTGTTCTTTAGAGTCTTTTCCCCCATGAAGTCATCGCAGCCTTCCTGTCTTTCTTGGTATATAATACTTAAGGTTAAGTAAAATATCGAATTCAAGTGTGTTCTTCACTGAAGATAACATTAACAAAAACTAATAAATACAAACAGAAAAGCACAGATGGACTGATTAAGGTAAGATCCAAGGCATTCTGGTGTATTTCTGGGTGCATACAAATATGTAAGTTCTGAGCAGACCTAGCTTACATTTCATTACCTGCCAAAAGGTATTCACGGTATTCAGCGAAAACTCAAATAAAACTGCCCCCCCGAATTCTTTCCCTGAAGTCCTTTACTTACCTGATGGTATACATGGACAACGTGAATCCTGTCACAATCACTGGCTGTTACATTAGTCAAGAACTGAAATTTAAAGTTTTAAAATTTAATCTACACATTTCACATTTTCTTAGCTGCCTGATAAACTGCTCATCATAGACACAAGATCCACAAACATGAAGCAGGCAATCACAAGTTGATCTCATCACTGAAGAAAACTAGACACGCAACTCTATGTCGCATTGAGAAAGTGCTCAATTAACATGTCCCATGTGGATTATGTGCCTTGGTGTCACTGTGATGGAATGAGAGCACTCTTTAACCCCATAAGCAGTAGTTTTCCACATCAATCTAGGGAAACCACATCATCTGCAGTTTTCACTGTGGGGCGGCCAGACATAATGCTTGATCAAATTGTGATAGGACTGCTGATGAATCTGTACCATAAAATCTTTTAATGCCAACTCTGGATGAGGAACCTGATTACACGGTCCAAATGGTGTTCATCCAGTCAAAAGGCCAATGTTATTGGAAGATGGTGATGATATTATACTCAGGCCACTGACTTAGTTCATGTATTGTATAGTGGTTTCATTTTTTGTTCTTCTGACCTCTTAGCAAAGAGTAGCATTTAAGAATTACCAAATGAAGGGTCTGAGGATATTAGTATTCTGTCATTAGTCATTAGTGCTCTGAATTAATATTTGAATCAAAAGGCTTTTCTCAGCCAGGGTAATATTTTATTGAGCATCCTCAGGATTTTTTTTTTTTTTTACATTAGTAGAACGTCTTTTCCTCCTTAAGATGGACAGATTTAGATACAGGAGTCAGTAGTAACGTTCTTGGAGAAATCTGAGAGTGACTGCTGTATTTTGAGTAAAAAATAAATGAATAAAAATGTGTTTGAGTTCAGGTAGAGGGCACCTTTGTTCCGTCTCCTATGTGACTCTGAATTTTAGCGCCTAGCATGAGCTGCTCTGAGGCTTAGCCCCATTCAAACAGTTCTAAAGCTGTGGACAGCAGGATGTCTATCAGTACTGAAAGAGGACATCTTCAACCCTACAGCCCTGAGGATCACAATCACCAAAATTTAAAGGCGGGGACCCAAGATTTCTGTGACTAATTCGCTTTCCAACAAAAGTGAAATATGCATGAGAAAAGTGTGTTTGCAGAGCATCGTGAAGCTGATCTTTGAGCACATAAAATGCCATTACTCCACCACTTTATATTGTTAGAGACTTAAATTTTGTATTTATTGGATGAAATGCTGTAACGTGGCTAAAAACACGTTTTGACTTTCACCAAAAAACTGTAATGTTATTTGGAGTCCAGTTGGAAATTTGTCCATAATTTGAAGAAATTTCTTCCAAGAGTTCTCAAGGTTTTGTATTTATAGGATGAGATGAGCGTGAGGTCACAGTGACCTTGACCTTTGACACCCAAAATGTAATCATTATATTCTTGGATCCAAGAGAACATTTGTTTGAAGAAATCCCCTCAATATGTCTGTGAAATGTTCTCAAGAATGGGACAGAACAATGCACAAAAGCAAAAAAAAAAAAATCACTCTGTCATTAGTGCTTAGATGCACTTGAGTAACAGTCCTGCTAATGCAGGTGCCATGTCTTTGGCATCACTGGAGAAAAAAACAATCTATAATAACCTTTGAGTATGTGGTAGTTCTATTGGTCTGGAGATGCTGGAGAGAACTCCAGCATCTCTTGTGGCCTCTGTATTTATGTTTTATAAAATCTAGGGAAACTATCAAAGGTCTTTCCAGACCAGAGTTGTAGAACAGTGTAACATAGTAGAAATTTTATGGATTACATTGTTACAATTTACGGCATCAAGGTTGCTGTGGCTGTCACTGTGACAAACACCAAAACATAGCTGTAGGTTGTCCTGGTGCTAACCATCACAGGAGACCCCACGAGATTCTGTGTCAATGGCCCGACAGATCAAAGCCATTTTTGATGTATTATGGGGAATCCACACAATACTATAGAGGTGGCTTTAAGGTCGTGGCTGATCATTGTGTCATATATGAAGTACAGCCATTTCCTTGTGCTTGTCTATTGTCGAATTCTCATGCTTTTCATTGTAACTTTCAATGATTTTAATGCTTTTTATAAAACATTCTACATTGAATCACTTTGCTGAATTACTTTTTAATGGTAGCTGGGAGATAGCAGAGCTCTAACCTGTCCTCTGGAAAGCTTTCCTTTAACTTCTGCTCTCTTGAACAATGAGTTCAACAAGTTCACATATTATCTCTGGGGACTGTCAACAGACAATCTGGGAAATGTCAAGAATCCTTTACTAAAAAAGTCAAGGCAGGTTGTATGGAAAAACATTTTTTTTTTTTTTTTAAAAACCCACAAATAAATTGACCACATATTGCTGATGAAAAATACTCAAGTGGGAACACTTGAGTAAGGACAAGAGATCCTTCCTAACATTTCAAGCCTACATGAAACATGTAGTATAATGGAATACCTCAAATATGCATCCAGCTTTCAGGCATGTATTAAAGCAGCATGGCACAAAGCAGGTTGCAAATTGGATCAACAAAGGTTCCGCAGGTGTGCAGTGTACCATGAGATAAACATACAAAGCAGGACGAAAGGATTCATGAAATAAGCCATAAAACAAACTGTCCACCTGTTCATTCCACCACATTAATGGGAAAGAACACCTGCATGAAAAGCAGCGTGGGGAACCTGCTTCAGTGTAAAGTAAGACAAAAGTGTTATTTTGTGTTTGCTGGCAAAGGGCATTTCAAATTAAACAATAGGTTGTTAACAGGTTTTGAGAGCTCCAGAGTGTGGTACTTGGAATTTAAGTGGGTAACAACTAAGCTGCAAAAAACATTTATTTTTGCACCGTGTTAATCTTGCGCCAGTAGCTCACAGGCCTAAATGAATTCATTCGCACAAGTGCACATTATGCATGGTCACTTTATATTTTAAGAAATATCACCAGGAACATCTTGTAAAAGGTGGTCACTGTGTAATTACAGAAATTAGCTCCATTTTAGTGAATGCCAAGTGGCACACATTTTGAAAAATAACACTAATGCATGTTCATACCACCTAATAATTAAACAAAGTTAATCAATTAATCCAATGTTTGTGCTTACCCTGTCTTTTACTGGCTGCAGGGGAAAAAAAGGAAGTAGTTAAGAAAGGGGGCCGAGACTTGAATGCAAATTGAAATCCCCAAACAGAGGTGGTTTTGTGTCTCGGCAGCCACACTTAAGCTGAATTGCCTCCCTCTGTACAGTTCAGAGGACATTAGTCCTGTGTAGAAAACTCTGAGGATGAAACTATAAGATTCCCTTGATTGCAAACACTGAGAATAGTGTGGAGTGGGCTGTGTATTTATACTGTCTCTGCTTTATATGTTTATCAGTCTGCCACAAAGCTAGCTATATAAAACTGGTCAAAACCCTGTCTAGCATACTAAAGATGTTTTTACTTACCATATTTATCGTGTTACTCTGGCCTAAAGAAAGAGTCAAAAAAGTCTAATTTTCTTTCTTTTTAGTCGTCAGGCATAAGGAATGTCTCAGCACCCAGTTCTTTGAGATATGAGGTCACTGTCGCAACACACTGCAAGTCTTCAACTCTACTTTATCACATTTTTAAAAGAATAGGTTGAAGCAGCTCCGGCAAGACTACTGCAAGATAGATGCGTTGTGAGGGACCTTTACTTTTGCTATTATTACAGCATTAATGCAGTGTAGATGTCAAGAGCCGGATTTATCACTGCAGTATAAATGCAATATAGATGAAGAAGCTGAGACCTCTGCAATTGTTACACTATAGCCTATTAATCCAATATAGATGCTGCAGAAGAAGGAGCTTTTATCATGGCTCACTGCAGATGTAGAACTAATTAAGCAATGATGCAAGGTTTGTTTGTGCTTTAATGTTAGGAATTCCTTTGGCTTTTGGTGAGATAGTTACCCAGAAGCTCCAGCAAGACAGAAGTGATGATATTTTCAACAAAATCAATGGTTGTGATCACAAAAACTATGAGAATAAAGCCCAAGTTGAAATATTGGTTGAAAGTTTTGACCCATCAAAGTGCCATAAAGTATTGTCATTCTCTAAATGAAAGGAAGGGAAATGATTTATCTTTTCTACATAATCCCAATCACCCAAATCATTAGTAATAATAAAATGCTAATAATGTATCATATGTCCTCAAGAGAAACTCATTTGTCAAATATTCATTTAAATATGACAAGAATCTCTGCATGCATTCCTCCAACCCTTTGCAGGGATGGAGTTTATTACTTACTATGGCAATACCATAGGGGGGGGGGGGGGGGGGGGGGGGGGTGGATGGATGGATGATGGATGGATGGATGGATGGATGGATGGACTTGTGTCTGTGACAGAATATCTTACTGGACTCTCCTTAAATAAAATACAGTATAATATGGTGGTCATACATAAGGGACATGTTATATTCCATTTATAGAAAATTTTAAAAAGTGTAGCCGGCCTAATATGTTACTAAGTTGCTACTCTGGTAGCTGAAGTCCCCCTTTTCTCACAGTTCTACTTTTATTCTTGTTCACATTGTAAATGTTAGGCTGTTTTAGTTCATAATTTCATTTTATTGTTTAAATAGTGGTATTACTAACTCAGTTCTCTATTATTTTGGCACTGTATTTGAAAGTGCAGTGTCTAATGAAGACAAATTACAAATTTTTGTAAAAAGAAAAAATCAAAATTTCTCATGCACCTACACTACCATCAGCTGATTTCACTTCAAGCGTAGGTTGGGGGAAAATGGAAGAGCGGTCTACAACATTTGAGGAGTGGAGATATTACTCTGATTTTTATTGCACAAAAGGACAAGAGCACCATAGTGCAAACTGTGTCCACAACAGAAACAGTTGCATCATGCTGTTAACACAACACAGGCTTTTTGCAAATATCCCCATAGATACTAAGATAAAGCTCAGTTTTATCTGGGCAGGGGTCAGCTGTTGTTACCTTCAACAGGTAACAAAGGCAGTGATGAGTAGTACTGTAATGAGTAGCGTGTTGAATTACTTTGTATTGGGAGTAATTAAGCAAGACAATACATTACTTTAAAAATAAGAGTAGCAAGTAATGCATAATACATTCAGCAACCCCAACACTGAACATGAGAAGGCAATTACAGCTTCTAAAATGTCCTGAGACCATACAGGACTTTATAAAAGATGTTGCTGATTACGAATAAGTAACACTTGGCACATGTGGTTTAACAACTCAAACCAAAGAGTAATTGTCAGGTGCAGTAATTTAAGTCCATGTCAGTTTCTACTGTATGACCCAGCTACTGGCGTTCCATTTTCAACCACGCTTGGAAAATGAACAGCAATGATAGGATATATATTCCTGCTCCCGATGTTGTCAGCTAGCTGGATGTACATCCATGTTATCTAGCACCACCTATAAATTCCAATTATCTCTCTCGTCAGATACGATCAGACACACACGCACGCCTACATGTCAGTGTAGCAATACACATACACAACAGAAGGAAACAAAAATTCAGCAATAAAATAAAATAATCCTGTCCTTGAATCTAATCTCTGCTGCCTCAACTGTAGACAAACTCCACTCCAGTGTAATTAGAGCTGATTTAGCATGATTTACACGCTATGGGCAAGATAAAATAAACATGATTAGGTTAGACAAATACTGAGGTCGATATTTCTGAAGGCTTGAAAATTAATAATACATTTTGTATGATAAACACTTGCACCGTAGGCTCTAAGCTTAGAATGCTAAACAGGTTGCTATGTCAGCTAAGGATCTGGAGCCCCCTGCCGTTACTCGACGTCATCGTTAATTGCTAAAAAAATATATATGTCACTTAAAGCATGTGGGAAAAACAGCATGAGGTCCTTTAAATGCAATATTAATGATTTTCGCAAAGACTGTGACACTTTTTTCTCTGCTGTGCGCCGTCTACAGCTGCACGCTGCACGAGGTTTGTTCCCTCAAAAGCAAACAGCTGTATGGATCAACAAGAATAAGTGCTGACATCACAGCCAAACAGTAATTTTGGCATGCCAGATGCAGTCTCCAAAGCTTAATGATGCAAAATATGTTCTGCAATTTTTTTGTAATCTTCAAGATCTGGGACATGCTGTGTTTACAGTGATTTCCACCTGAGAAGGGCTGGAACCTGAGAGAGAGAAAATAATGTCCTGCTCATTGTGAGCTTCTTATCGCAAGCACTCAGCAGTGTCATCCTCTAAAATTAGCTTGTGCTGTCTGAGCACTATCTGGTGTAGATAAAATAAGAGGGGGGGGGGGATCAGTTATGCCGCATTATTAATCTTGAGATGTGGAGGAAACAGAGAAAAAGAATGGAGAGGATAAAGAATTGGTGTGTGTGTGTGTGTGTGTATGTGTGTGTGCGTGCGTGCTTGGGGGGTGTGGGGTGTGTAGTGTAAGGAAAGGACAAGATAACTTTCCTTTGAACTCCTTTTACGAGCTGAAGTTCCTGAGGAAAAAAGGAAAAACATTTATCTAAATGAGGTTGCCACTCTCACCTGGCACAGCCACAGATATAGATGGGTGGAGAGTCTGCCACAGACTCGAGGTAAAAAAAAAAAAAGTCAAGGAGATAACTGTTCCCTCAAGGCTGACAGGAAATCACTACAGAGAGAGACACACACATATGTACAGTGGGGCATTATATGACACAGTAATTCTGCAAACATTTTAATTATTATAAATATTCAGCAGAAATTTCTGGATGACGCCACTGCACATAATCCCACCTCTTCTGGGGTTGCTTCTACATTCCAGCTCCTGAGGTCAAAATTCAATTACACTACAGCATAAACGTCTCAGTTCAGCATAGTGTTTATTTTGTGATAACCCACAGCCATGAAAAGTATATGTGTGTTTGTATTATACTTTGACTAATAGCTTTAAGGTCTGAGAATCCACCGTGGTTCTCTTTTTAACACTGCACCTCTTATATAAGGCATTTATATCATTTGATATTTTGGTCATTCAGTAAATAGTTACTTATCCAGAGCAGCTGTACAGGAAATGGCTTCAAATGAGCCTGACTCACAGACACCTAAGAGCATATATCCACGCACAGTCAATTAGTGATGCATATGCATTTGTCTTCCCACTGAAAAGCATTTGCATGTGTGGTTGGGGCAAAATAAACCATGTGGGCTTGCTGCAGAAGATACACAAAACAAGATTTATTTTTATATGTGTTGTGTGAAACTAAAGAGGTGAAGATTTCAAGCTTGCGAGCGATGCATCGAAATGTCATTAAACAAAACAGGAGAATTCGCCATTTGGACATCTGGGCGTGTAAAAAGAAGAATGTCTGCATTGCACTTCATTCACCGGTGATGAAAATGCAACCATGTTCTAGCAGGGTGGTCCAGGACAGAAGAGGTTTTTCAAGATAAAGCTGCTATGAAAAATGAATGACTATTTGCAACAAACACAGTGGCTCCTGAATCATTCATGGGTCATGTAATGGAAAAAATATGACAGAAAGAATGACAAAAGGAACCCTTTACCCGCAAACATCCATGGAATAACAAGATTTAGGGAACAGATGTAAATGAATACTAGCATATCTTTTGGTTCACATACAACATTTTCATGCATGTCACAGGAAAATATTCATAAATGTATATCAAATAAGATGATCTTTGTCGAGACATATCATCTTCTCTATATTTCTCACCCGCTGTGAAATATCTTCATTAAAATCCCAGGCTTAATGCTTAAGACAAGAATATGACACATTAATATTTTAGACATTGTGTACTGCAGACAGGAGATTAGAACATAATGAAAATCACAGTGTTAATGTTCTCTGTGTAATTGGGATTGTGTTTTTCGTTGTGCCATGATCAGTGCCTATACTAATGGAAAACTATATTCTTCACAAATAATCACAGGTGCTCTTCTTAATAGCTTAGTTTGTCAGATCTGTGCTGCTGTTGTTGTTGGTTATCAGCTGTTTGGTGGATCCCCTGAATCCAAAAGGATTACTGCGCTGTATACTCCATTGCTGTTATATTTATCAGGTTTCTTTACATTGTTCACATCAGTTTGCTTTTGTCTTTAAAGGCAATAGAAGGCAAAAATACACGTGATGCAACAAAAATAACTTAGTCATCACATAGATAACTCTGCCTCTTTCTTTAAGGCAAGTCAGTGAAATGGTTCAGTGCATAAACCTCAGCCAAAAAGAAATTGCTTTCTTGTTCAGAAAGTGAAAGGATATAATTCAACTGACCAAAACGTCTAAATGCAAGAGATTAGATCACCATAAAGATCCCAGTCTCAACGAGATGAACACCACCCTGCCTACACGAGGGCACAGAAAAGCCAGGAGATCTGTCTAAATCTCTCTCTCAATTATCATAGTAAAAATGCAACGGGAGGATTCAAGGTCCTTCAATGATAAATATGTCAGAATGGGAATATCTCAAGTCACCCAGACCAATGAATGTGAGCTGAATTTTATGTGTGACATTGGTGCAGAAACATTCAGCAAGTGACTATCAAAGTCATGTGGGTACATTAAAGCAAGAGCAACTTCAAATACAACACAACCTCAGTTAGAGTGCAACAGGACAGAGTCAGACATGGAAAAATAGCTGCTGTTTTTCAAGGTCCGATTTATGTAGCGTGGGTTTTCTATTTTTGCAGCCAGACATATGCCACACTACGTCACACTGAGCTATTTTCTGTGTGGCAACAACAGCAAATGTTACATTTCAGAGAATCTACAAATAAACCCTCACAACAATTTTGCAATGAGGAAATGTAGCTGGAGTCAGAGGAATTTTCAAATCCTGCCTCAGGAGGCTTTAAAATCAAAGTGCTGCACACATGCAAGTTTATTTAGCCACATGTAGGAATCCCCCAACTGACAGCATCAATGCTGAATGATCTTTTTGGTGCTATTATATGCTATAGCTAACATGCTAGATGTCAGCATATTGGTATCCAACAGTTGTTAAAAGGTATATTTTGGATCTCCTGGTTATGTTAGGCATGTAAAGAGCCTCACATATCCCCTTCATGCATCCCACATAGGTGCTTAACCTCTTGTGCTTCATTAGAGCCCTGCCATGTATGGCAATTTACGGTGCTTGACAGACACCGGCTAAATTTTCCTATTAGCATATTTATCGTTAATTACATTTGCTGACATTATATCCTTACAGGCGAACATAATTTTAGCAACCAAAGGTCTAATTATCCACTGTTGATGTGCGTGGTCGTTAGAATGAATGTTAAATTCAGCTGTGAGAAATTACTGCTGCTGAGGTTAACAAAATTGGCTCCAACTTGGAGTGTCAACATCTGAGATTTTTTTTGAAAGAAATAAACAGATGATAAAGCTTTAATGGATGGACATTTTAGGGAAATTTGGTTTCACAGAGGATCAGTAGCTCTAAAATATCTGTGCATTAATTGTGTAGTTCAACCCAAGAGCAGTTAACTTAGCAGAGCAAAGCATGACCAAAGACCAAAGCAAGGAGAAATAGACTAGCTCTCTATAATTTGAAGGAAATACAGCTACTAGCAACTCAGCTCACTAATTAAAATGTTTCAGCTGTTTTCTTCATCAATACAAGCGTGGAACATGTCAGGTTTTGGTTATAGTTAGTTAAATGGTGTATCAGCTTCTTTTGGTGTCACTGTGAGGTTTCTGGCAGCCAGCTAAGAGTTAGGGTTAGGCTAGCTAAGCCTCTACGAAGTCATGGTGGTTTAGTAATACATGAAATCAGGAAAATGATTTCAATCTTTGAGGTTTTTAGGCTAAGCCAATCAAATTGCCTCCTTTTCTTAAAGAGACAAACACGAATGAAACATTGGAAATAATAAAGATACTTAAAACACTTCAAAAGTCTCAGTATTCCTTTAATCCTTTATTTAAGACTTTCATTAAAGACCAAAATTGATATTTTATGCTTAACCCTTTGCATGTTTTTTTTTTTCCTTTTTTTTAACCATTAAAGAACTGAGGTATTAAAATGATTTACTTAGTGATGTATAGGACCATAGAGGCAGTGTTGAATTGTCACATAATATCTAACTACACTACTTCTCCTCTTACTGCACCTCTGATTTTATTTGAGATGCATTTTGATGGCTGAAAAAAACTCTGGTATATTCCATGATAGCACCCGTCACGCTTCCCCAAACACACATTCAGACATGTGAGAGAGGAAAAATCTGAACCCTGACACCTAAAGTGAGTATGGTCTGAATTCACTTGTCCCGTTTGACAGCAGGGTCACTGCAAATCATTGTAAAGTGGTTCAGACCGATCACCTTTATTCTGTCATAAAACTTGTCTTTTACGATGGGAGTGGTCTATTTCATGCGACAAAGCCCAAATCCGTAGGTCACAGCGGGTCACTTAATGGTTTGATGAGCATGAAAACAACATTCATTATGTCCACTGCAAAGGAGATGAGAACTTTTGCAAGTATGGTCCTCCATCTTTTGTGAAGTTCTAAACTATTGTAGACCCAACGCTAAGGTGCTTTGAAGCTGTTCTCCCACTGTTTTCTGGCGGTTTGACACATTTCTCCCTCTAATTTGTTACATTTCAACATTAGTTGCACATAGATATACTGATATGACACACAAGACTGTTATCAGACTAAAGCTTTAATCCAAAGGGTTTTGACATCTACGGCTGCAGAAAAAAAAAATATGCACAGCTGTATCATGGTAGACTTTGTTTATATCTCATTTCAAGTCCAAGGTGGCTTTTTCTTTTTAGTACCAGTGGGAGAAAATCAATAGGTAGAATAATGATGCTGTTGTCTGTACTGCTTCCATGCCTTTATGTTCACTGTCATCAATTTAAGAAGCCTTTAGACCTCAAACCTAGTTTTTATTCATTTTCTCTTATTTATTTGTAACAACTGCTGGTATACGGGAACATGTGCGTAGCATGTGGGCTGTGTGTGTGTGTGTGTGTGTGTGAGCGGGAAGAAGCATGAAGGAGACACTATTAGAAAATTAGAGAGGAGGAGGAAAAAGAGAAGAGGTGTGAGTGAGAGAGAGAGAGGTGGTAAGAGATCAGAGAAGGTAAGCGTCTTTTGAGGTGAGATTTTCTGACAGACCTGCTCAGCATGCTACACAACTATAAGCGGGAACAAAATTCAAGATGGCTTTGGTTGAAGAGGTAGGCTAGTGGTCCTCCTGCTCACCACCCTGCATAATGATGGGAAAAGAGGAAATGTTCTTACTCTGAGCCGGAGATAAAAGGATTTGTAAGGGTATGTAAGTACAGAAGAGGAGTCGAGAGAGCGATCAATAATTAATTTACTTTCAACAGTCAAGGGCAATTAACACGCTTTTTTGCCCATTACCCGCCTAAAAGGACCGACGCTGTGGCTCTAGCCCCTAATCTCGCTGACCATTGTCACAATCGAGGATTACACAGCTAACAAATCGATGTACACACATTGAAAAATCGCACACACTTCCCTAAACACTGGAGATTTGGATTAGAGGCAGTTTTGTATACTTACAAATGTAGACCATGCCAGATTTGTTCCATTAACCTTTGTCCCAAAGAGTGATACGAGCAAGTTCCGGTTTGTTTCGCACGTAATATTGTGCCCGTTATCCATCACGAAAGTGTAAATGCTCCAAATGAAATGGCATGTCAATATCTGATTTGGCCTAACATATTTAGAGCAGAATCAGAAGAGTCAGTAAAGTGCGTCCAAATATACAGTACTGTGCAAAGATCTTTAGCTATCCCTGATTTCTATACATTTTGCTGGTAAAATTGGAAACAGGTGCAGCTCTATTGATCTGACAATAAAGCTGCACCTCTGGGAGGCCAGTTAATGACTGACAGTGTCGCAGGTATCCAGGTGTGCTTTCACTGTGCTGGCAGTATATTTAGGATCATTGTCATGCTGAAAAAATTGCCAATCAGGCTCTTTCCAGGTGGTATTGCATGGTGACTCGAAATCTGACTGCACTTTTCTGCACACATAATTTTACCAACCCCGTAAAGTTCCCTAACACCACTGGCTGAAATGCAAACCGTAACAGAGTGTCCGCCGTCGTTTACAGATGGCTGGAGACTCTAACTGTTGCACCTCTCTTCAGACCTCCTCCATGCATACTGACAACAGTTTGAACCAATTTCAAATCTGGATTCCTCGCTGTAGAACACTTGTTGCCACTGATTTTCAGCCCAGTTCTTGTGTAACCTGGCATATCTCAGCCCTTTCTTCCTGTTTCCCTTCCTTAAGAATGGCTTCTTGACAGCCACGTTTCCACTGAGACCATTTCTGCTCCAGTGAACAGTAGATGGATCAACTGAAGGACCAGATGCATCTCTCAGTTCCTGTGTCAGATCTTTGCTGGATTGTTTCCTAATTCTTAAGGACGTGACTTTCAGATACTGTTCATCTGCTGCAGACAGTTTTTAGGCCTGCCACTTCCACTTTTGTCTTCTAGTTTCCTCAGATTTGTTATGGCCACGGAACACCATGTTACATTTTTGGCTAATAGCTCAGTGGACATCACCTTGTTGATGCAAAAATACTATTTTATGCCTGTCAAACTGTGTTGTTAAAATGGGAATAAATGATGTGTTTTTGTGACAGCCTGCTAGTAACAAAGTGCCTAAAGATACAATTTAAAGTCGGTTCTTTGTGAAAATATCTGTTCTGTGTAAACACAGCACTGGTTCATGCAAAAAGTTTGGATTATTTTTGGTTTCTTTACTTTTATTATTATTATTATAGGTTTGCATTACTAAACCGGTTTTACTGTACAGAAAAAAATGGTCATAGGTTTGATCGCTTGAATTTTCAGTGTCATCTCCTTTCAACTTCCTGTTTTTTTAAGCAGTGAGTGCCTATATGTTGTACTTGCTAGTGAAACAGTCATAGTGTGTCAGTTGTGCCCTAAAGTCTAAAATATTAGTCATCTGTTATCATCATCATGAGCTCCTGCAACCAGTGAATGATTTTTCCAGATAGAGATCTCCAGTCCACTCACTCCACTGCATTCATCAGCATTTCTTATAGGGAATATGTTGCCAGGGAAACACCATTTAGGCATGATGAGCTGACCGCAGAGTCGAGATCAAACCCTGCATAAGAAGCAGCAGCTCATCATGCCCCAGTATTACCTGATGTAAATGTGTTGCAGATAAAATAAAAAGAAACAAACAAAAACTAGGTCATAAAACCAAACTTGTCCACAGACAGAAGCTCAGAGAACGATGATACCAAAAGCTTTGTTGAATGGATTTAACATAGATTTGATTCAGGATCGGTGACACTAGTGATTACTACTGAAGCTCATTTAGTTAAATGACTGCCAAACTGAATATATGCACTAAAAGTGATGAAAGGGAATAAGTGTTTTCTTTTTTTTTCTTTTTCTTTTTTTTAAAAAGCTAGTTACCCGCTATGTTAAACACATACACATAACTGTTTCACCAGCTGGGTCAGAGCATAAAACTGCCAGAAGAAGGTAGGAGTTATGTTGCTCAAGGTTAAACCAGGATGGATGGGAGCATTGCTTATACTGTGGGAAACACTTTGTTTACTTTCCTGTATAATACAGACCAGAGGATGTTGTGTTTTTTTGTAACTACTTTTTATCTATTTTATAGGTTAATTCCTTCCCTCAGAGACTCTAATCAGATAGTGTTACCGTTTATTACTGGGTTTTATACAGTGAAAGACTTTTCCAGCAGGGATCCAAAAATCTGTGCTATCACATTTCAACACAGTTTATAATTTGTGTCAAGGAAAAAAAAAAAAAAATACAAGGCAACACAAAAACCAGCCGAATGGATTAAAAAGAAATCAGTTTTAGTGGAGCAAATTTGGTGATCTGAAAAGAAAATTAAACTAAATTTCTAAAATCAAGGATGATTTGCAATTCTTTTAAAATTATTAAAATATTTAAGAAATTATTCAGATGCTTAATAAAGGAGCCTTTGATTAGTCAGAATCCATGTTTTTTGGGACTGCTGATGTTTTGGAGGCTGACTCATAGTATTTTTCACTTCACTCTTCACAAGTAAGTGATTTTTTTTTTCTCTTTATTTTTTTTGCAGCCTGCTGATTCTGATACAGTTTTCTTGTCCAGGGCACGAATGCAATTTAAATCAATACAACTGCCTGGGAAAGCGATTGTAATGGAGCTAGTTCTCTGACCAAAAAATGAATTGTTAATTTTGAATTTCAAGTATGAAGTATAAAAATGATGATAAAGCCTTTGATTCTGCTGCTATTCTGATTTCTGTTGACCCAGAAAAAAGTCACAAGGCTACACAGTTTCATCTCTGCAATCAACATAGTTTGTGTTTGTTTTTTGTTTAAACTATTTCTCATTTTTAGCATGTTTTTATGACTTTTCACATCAGTTTTGAGCTCAAGAAATACAAAAAAAAAAAAAAAAAATAGAAGAGCTAAAATGCAGCCGTTGGCTGCCCCTCCCTGATCATGGCTGTGTCAGAAGTTTCTTCCTGTTAAAAGGGAGTTTTTCCTTCCCGCTGTCACCAAGTGCTTGCTCATGGGGGTCATTTTGATTGTTGGGGTTTCTCTGTATTTTTGTAGGGTTTTTACCTTACAATATAAAGCGCCTTGAGGCAACTTTTTGTTGTGATTTGGCGCTTATGGAAATTGTTTTTGTTTTGTTTTTTTCATAAGAGCAATGTCAGTGCAGAAGCTATTGACTGCATGCAGATGACACCATTGTAGTGAAGGGTAGCCACTGAGGACAATCATAGTGTACTCTAACACTAAGTGAGCTGCTAAATAAATTAGCTTACTGTGGCTGTTCACTTCATTGAGTAATTCCATTTTGCAAGCACAGATACACACAGTCTATCCTTCTGCTGAAGGGTGCAGGCAGCTTATTATTAACATTAATGTTAGCCATTTTGCAGTCTGCTCACAGAAAAGGCTGAGGAATATGTGACAGAACATGGCAATTTTTTTTCCTTGTTCTAACAAATTAGGTTTACATCTAAAAATATTCAGGGTATATGATCTGCTGCTGATGTACTGTTGTTACATGAAAGACAATGAAACTACTGTGGCAGATTAATTTATTTCTTTTTTTTTGATTTGGAAAGAGTAGCAGTGAAGTGTGACAGTGATCAGTATTTGAATCAAAGGGATAATCCCGATTGTACTTCCACAAGTTGATTTGTGTTTGGGTAGTAAAATGCCTTCTCCATACTTGAACGCAGTTCAGTTTGAATTAGTTATGAGTGTAAATATTAGATACATATCCCAGTGAGTGCTGCTTTTAGCCCTGCAGCCTTTCTCTTTCTAGTAAGCTGAGAAAAGAAAAATTATTTACATTCTTGTTTTAAAAAAGTGTATTAATTTATTAATGAAGTACAATGTATGAAAAACAAAAATCAGAGAAGCACAGTTCACAGCGATAGCAAATAGATACATAAACATTTACTTTTGTTAAAAGTGACATTTGGTCCCTTCCTTTTTTTTCATGCTTGAAAACCCTCCAATGTGGCTGAATCAAAACAATTCTGCCACAAAGAGTGGGCCAAAATTTCTCCACAGCTATGTGAAAGCCTTATTGCCAGTTATTGTAAATGCTTGATTGCAGTTCTTGGTGCCAAGGGTGGAACAACCACTTATCGGATTTAGGGGGCAATTACTTTTTCACATAGAGCCAGGTAGGTTTGGATAGCTTTCTTCCCTTAATAAAGGAAATTATAATTTAAAAACTGCATTATGTATTTACTCAGGTTATCTTTGTCTAATATTAAAATTTGCTTGATGATCTGAAACATGTAAGTCTTACAAACATGCAAAAAATTCTGTCAGGAAGTGGGCAAATACTTTTTCACAGCAATCAAAATACTGCAGTCAACCCAAATATTTCATATTTCCATGAACGCTGAAGGCTTAATATATGACATTCATGTACTACTTCTAACACAGAAAGTGCTCAACACCAAGCAGCCTGCATGTATTTCTGCTCTGAAAGCACAAGAGCTGTGCCACATGCACAAGCCCTGCAACTCTAGGGCTTGTGCATGTGTGTGCATTTGTGCACACTTACATGTGTGACATGAAGCCCTCTATATACTACTTGGCAAATGAGTGGATTCCTCCCTCTGGTTCACACAGAAAGATGACAAGATTATTATTGACTCTAGGACTCTGTCAGCAGCACCATGGATAATAACTTACCTACTGAGACTAGCTCAGAGTCCTCAAAAGCAGCCGCTGGTGAGGTACAGTGAACGAGTAGTTCAGTGACATATCTGTCATGAAACACAGAGGGGATCAGCACCTCCTGCAGATGCAAGGAACTATCTGCAACCTTTTATGCTGCAGCCTCGTTCAACGTGGTGTCATGTCACCGTGTTTATAGCCGCACTGGGCTGAGGTGGGCTGGTGAACAGGAGGCTGACAGTTGCCTAAAGCAGAGGGGTGGGGGGGCTGGTCTTGGTTGGGGGGATATATAAATAAATAAGGCACCCAGCTGCTATTTACAGATATCTTCTTTCCCTAGTGTGTGCAACAGAGACTCACTCAGTGGAATCCCAATTTCATCTACCAAAACATTTATGGGGGACTCAAAAGTGAAAGCTGAAGTCAAGTGTGTAGCTATGCTGCCTCCTGGTGGACAGTTTAGTAAAAGAAAAAAATGTCTGCCTTACTCACATGGCAACATAACTGCTCTGTCATTAATTACATCCATGGCAACAAAATGATAGATAGATAGATAGATAGATAGATAGATAGATAGATAGATAGATAGATAGATAGATAGATAGATAGATAGATAGATAGATAGATAGATAGATGGATAGATAGATAGATAGATAGATAGATAGATAGATAGATAGATAGATAGATAGATAGATAGATAGATAGATAGATAGATAGATAGATAGATAGATAGATAGATAGATAGAAAAAGAAAAACAATTGTGTTACGTTTTAATAAAACGTAAGCATTTGGGTGAAGCATAATTTACTTTGCATGCATGTGAGGGGGAGAAAGTGTCAAATACAGAATGTCTGGATCTTTAGATTGCCTGTGAAGGTGAAGGCAAGCTTCGATCCCTCCAACATCCAACAAGCTCATAAATAGAGAACGTGTACTTTGACCACAGCAAACCCAAGCCCTGCGTAAGCCCTCTTAGCAGCTATATTAGCTGAACTGCAAGTGCAAATTCACAGAAACATTCACTTACAGCTCTGCTTATGCCCAGGTTTGAGGTACTGGGATCTGATTATTACAAATTAACAAACAAGTTTCACATTTTTTAATAATAAAGATCCCCAAACATTTTTTGAATGATGCAAATAATATTTGCAGCATTCTAAGAGTCAAAACAATATGTGTGTATGTGTGTGCGCGTGTGTGTGTGTCTATGTGTTATCCTTACTCCTGTTTATCTTGCACATGATTTTTATGGGAAGCACATTAATGTTTTGACTGTCAATTATAGGTGTCAGCTCAGATTAGCAATTCCATCTGTCAAGGCATCAAAGGCATCAAATCCACAGACCTCAGGTGTCAGCTGTGTACACAAGAGGAACACAAGAGGTGCTAATCAGCTAAAAAAGGCATATGAAGAAAAGAAGGTTGCACAAACGTACTAAATACTGCTGCTAGCAGATTGTGCAGCATCAGGCGTCTTATTTACTTTGAAATGGCAGAAATAAAGGAAGGGCAGGCATCCTGGTAACAGTAGAACCACAAGTTTGAGTGATAAACTATTCTGATTAGATTCTAATGAAGCTGCATAGCAGAGTGGAGTCCAGTGATGGTAGGAAATAGGTCAGGCCCGCTGGAGTCAAAACGCTGGGGGTGTCAGAGATGAAGTAGGTGGAGACTTGGACGAAGAACTGACCAGCGTGAGGTGGAGATGAGGAGGAAGTGGGCTGCACTAATGAGACTCTTATGGGCAGAATGACAGAAGAGCCCAGAGATTTAAATCAAACCGAACACAGGTTGATTGGTTCGCAGAAGGCAGCAGGAAAATTAATCAATGTTGTGAATCAAATGTTGCAAATTTGGTGGGGGAGAGAGCTCCAAAGACGAGAGGCCACTCGGGTGAAAGAAAGCTCCAAAGTCCATGGTGGTCTGGAGAGCAGATGGTATACGTAACTAGAGTAACAAAGGAGGAAGATCTCAGAGAACAGGAAGGAGCGGCAATGTGCAGAAGATCAGAGAGATATGGAGGTGCAAGACGTGCAAAAAGCAGATTTTTTTTTTTTAAGAAAATGTAAATTAGTAATTGGATGGTAATTATTCAGGTTGAAAGGCTCTACACCAGATTTCCTAAGAGTTGGAATTATCACAGCTGTTTTAAGAGGTAACGGAATAAAGCTAGAGATTTGGGAAGAGTGAATAATGTCAGTTATTAAAGGAGAGAGAGGATAAACAGGCTCTAGCCACCTGAGTGGGAAGTAGGTCAAGGTGACAGGTAGAAGGTTTAGATTTCCTAATAAATCCACATATTTCCTCAACAGTCGGGAGAATGAAACTAGAAATGAAAGAAGAGGGGGGGATCACACAGTGTACTACATGTGGAATATGTGTACTATATGTGGAATTAGTAATCTATATGTATTAGTACTGTAGTGTGTGTGTGTGTGTGTGTGTTATTCTTGCTCCTGTTTATCTTGCACATGATTTTTTTATGGGAAGCTGCTTTCTCGAATCAACTGAACATCACTGTTTCTGATTTATTTTTATGCATTCATGAGTATATGAATAGCTTTATAAATGGGAAATAAACTGGAAACTAAATCAAACTAAACTGAATTAAATGCAAAAAATAAAAATGGAATAAACATAAACCTGATGTTTCAGTTTCAATTCAATTCAAACTTCAATTCAGTGATACCTACATAGCACCACTTCCCAACAACAGTCATCTCAAGCCACCTTATAAGGTAAAGACCATACAATGTTAGAGGGGGAAACCCAGTAAACTCACAGTCACCTTTATGCAAGGGCTTGGCAGCAGTGGGGACGAAGAGCTGCCTTTTAAGAAATCTCAGGCAGACCCTAGTTCAAGGAGGCACAGCCATCCGCTGCAATTGGCTGGGGGGTGAGGGGAAGAGGTGACTACTCTATGCATATAATTAGCTAGGGAAAAGAGTAGACAAAAGTTGATTACATGTAATAGTCGTATACAACCAAAGAGGGAGTAATAATAAGGGGAGTGGAGGAGAGGTGCTCTGTGTATCATGGGAGGTCCCCCTGCAGCTCGAGCCTGTAACATCACAAGACATGATTCAGGTTCCAGCGCTAATTATATGCTTTATCAAAAAGGGACATTTTAAGCCTAATCTTCAAAGTAGAGAGGGTGTCTGTCTCCCAAATGGGGATAATGAGGTAATGTGAAGTCTTTAAGATATGATGGGGCCTAATCATTCAGTACTTTGTACGTGAAGATGATTTTAAATTCAATTCTGGATTTAAATGGAAGCCACTGGAGGTAATGTTGGAGAAGAGATTCTTTAATCACTAGTCAGAACTCTTCCTGCAGGGAGTTTTTAGGACAACCTGACAATATGAAATTACAATTGTCCTTCCTGGAAGTAAATCCATGCACTAGTCTTTCAGTTTCAGTCAAACACAAACAGTATTTTGTAAGTACTACACAAACTTAAAGAATACAGCACTAGTTTGGTTAATGTGCAAGCCAAAAGACACATCCTAGTCCAAAACAGCAGTGAGGGTCCTTGAAGTAGTACTGGAGTCCAAAGTGACACCATCCAGAGCACTATTCACGGCAGCTCTGTTACTACTGGTGTAAGCACGTGAATGGGTGGAAAAGAAGCAAAATGTCAAGGGCTTTGTAGAACACAGGTAACCTTAAAAGGTGCTATATAACATTTACCATTCACTGTGGTCTGCATTAAGACAGACAGATTTAATGTGTTCAATTATCTTCACTCGTTCAAGAGCGGCAAATAGTGTTTTGAATATCTACCAGGCAGCAAAATGAAAATGGTCCACAGCTTTTAACAAAGACTGCTTGTTGTGAGGTAAAGTCTTTCTGCAGAGCTCTAATTTCCTCCCAGTTGTCACGTGTGAAAACATGACCTGATAGATTGTGTCAATTACAGGGGAGCTTATTTCAAATGAACAGGAGGAGCTAAGCTGCGGTTGCTCTAAATTAACAGTCAATTGATGTTGTAGATTACTTAGTACCCCCTTTAAACTGAAATTTGTGCAGCTTAATAAAGGCGAGGACCATAAATTAGTGTTGCTGCAGCTCCTATGGAAACTTCTTAAATCTACCTCAATACACTGTAGTTACTGTGCTGGGTTACTGTGAGATTGAGACCTCTTAAAAATGAGCACATTTCTTTCTACATTGAAGCAGCTGTACCTCCCAAGTTGAGACATTTTTCCCCCCTTGGTCACATACATAACAGGCATTTGTAGTGGGGAATAAAACGGTTGTGTGCTTGGGTCAATGTTTTTAAAATGAAGAGTTCATAGCATACTAGATTGAGGAAAATAACAGGTCACTGTACAAGTTTATTTACATTGCTGCTCTGTACATTTCAGAAACATCAGGCAGGGTTTTACATTAAAGGCACAGTCTTATCCATGGAAAAGTGTGGAATGGAAAAATTGCATGTATCCTTTGTTAAACTGAACACCCTGTGAAAAAGTAAACTTTCAAACTGAACAGATCCTGGCTGTGTATACAGGAGAAAAAAAAAAAATAGATGCTGTATAATATGCATGTCTGGAAAATACATGCACAAAAGATATGCTGTGGTTAAAGAAAACAAATATGTACTACATTTGCTTCAAAAAAATCCTGATGAACATTAATTTTGCTTCTTGGAACATTTTGGTGTGAACGTTGGTTCCATTACAAAGGTGTGAACTTCAAAACCTTTAGACAGTCACATGTCCAAAAATATATACACATTTTTTAACCTTTCAATTTTAAGACTACATATAATTACACACAAGCCAAGAGTATAAATTAACTGCACCTAAAGTGTGCCAACAGCAGAGACATAAGTGCTGCCCTGCTTCTATGTAAACAGCCTTAATAAAAGTTTGACATCAATGTGTTACTTGGATTTGGTTCATTTTAATCTCAACATAGTCCAACACTTTTACTGCATAAAAATCTTTGGTAAACCCCTTCACCAATACTGTAAATTTGCTCAGCAGTATGTGCAGCACCAACAGCTACAGTTTATGTTAAACTACACCTTTTTATTTTAAATGCCTTTAATGGTAAGTACTTTAACAAAAATAGCTAGAATACACTAAAATCAACTTTTACCAAAAATATGCGGTTGCATCAGCAAATGAAGAAGGAAAAAAGGCATCTTCATCCCACCACCACCTTAAAGTTTCCCCAAACATGTGCTACAATCTCTGCAGTTTTAGCCAAACAATCCAAAACAAAATAAAGGCTTTGGCTAAGTGAGACTAAAAAGGAAGCAATTTTTTTTTTTTTTGTTTTTTTCCCCCTTTTAAATCATCTGTTTTCCCAACATTTTCAAAGATGGCAGTTACATTCATGAAAAAAAAAAAAATATATTGCAGAAAATCTAGTTGTAAACATAGAAAGGCTTGGTTGACGAATCCTTGGGTCCTCAGGCAACAAACTTGTTCTTGGTTGTGGAGCCGCTCTTTGTGGCCGTGTCTGCATGCGACTGGTAACCGATGATCACTTTGGGTGGAACTCCTAACCGCTCTTTATACACACGCCTGAAGGAACAAGCATGTTTTCCATATTAGCTGGGACACATACAAAAAACCCCAAACTTTTCTGATGTTATGTTCTATTCTAATACTAAATTACTATATAGACAAAATTGTATTGTACTTAGATAAGAGTGGGAGGGAGGGGGGCAGCTTGCACAACAACGCCTTAATGTACTGTCAGAAATTTTTCATCTACAATTGTGGCATTGTCAGCTTACCCTATGTGTGTGATGGCCTCTTTGTTTTCATAGTCTGTAGTCCATATGGCAATTTTATCTCCTTTGGCTCGAACATTAATGACAGCTCCACAAACATCGTCACTGTAGTCATCAAACGCTTCGCCGACAAGACACAGGAGCTGCAGGAAAATCTATTATGATGAATCAAAACATCCACACTGCACAAGGCCTGTAGATAAGAAGAATGAAGACTCTGTTAAAATAACCAATACTACAAGAGGGCTGTTCATACCGTCTCCAACCAGAACCGGTCCAGGTCTGATTTACGTTGCTGCTTGGACAGAGTTATCAGCCAGCGGCCACCTCGCCGGTTCCTTTCATCTTCCCACATGGGCTCAATCCCATCCTATATTCAAATACAAGCCCACACCACATACATTAAGTTATGGAGAAACATTAATACATTAGTTGAAGCGTGCTCTGCTAACAGCCTTGTTCACTTTCAGTTTAGGCATGCTGAATTACTGAGATTTGTGCACTCACAACTATCCCTATCAATGCAAATAATGGGGGGAGGGGGCACTTGGTAAGAATATTAATTTTTAAAGACTTCTCTTTGAAACAAAAGCCTAGATCTAACAGTTCTATAAATTGAAAAGCTGAAATAAACCAGTGAATGAGGATTATGTCATTTGCCAGCTTACACTGAGATGTGGCAATACCTCAGACTAAAACAAGTAGCAACCCCATCATTGGGCAACAAGAATTCCCCCCACCACACTGTGAAAGATGCCCCTTTCCATCCTGATATTTGATAGGTGGGGTCCAGTTTTAGTGTCGACTAAAGCAACTCTTTCTGTACAAGAGAACATGAACTGACAGACATTTAACATGGGCATACTGTAAATAATAAAATGCAAAAAAAGCACTTCTTACCTTAAATAAAGAGTAGTCACAACCAGACATCAAGTTACTTGACAGCTGAATGTGATTGTATAATCTAGGAAAGAAAGAGCGTTTTAAGTATGAATTGTAATTTCATGCATCACTAACAATTCACAGCTCATCTTGGCACCAACACAGTAAAAAGGAAAAAAAAATTAAAAAATGGATCAAATATTTCCAGTTTCAAAGACTCGCCATATGATTGAGGACAACTGTAAACATCAAACACTACTAGGTAGTAGCGTGTATGCAGAGAGTTGTGGTTTATGTTGTCAAAATGTCATTTCTATATTTCTGTACTTTTTTTTTTAAACTGTTAGTGAGGCTCTTACATTTTGTGACAAGCTGTACTTGGCAGCATTAGAAAGGTTTAGTCTCTGATGGCTGGAACAGAAGCATTGAAAACAGAAGACAGAGGCTTCCTTGGTGTCAGCTGTGTCTTTATATCATAGTATGGCACTAACTGTGGGACGAATGAAATGGACAGTAGTTCATAAATTCCTTGTTAATGTTACTAAGGGTCACCACTGCCCCACATTAAGATATATGGTTTAAGGGTGGTGATCATTTTTCAATATTTATATAATCAGTTATTAGGTTATTTAAAAAAAAAAAAAAAAAAAAAAAAAAAAAAAGCTATAATAAATATCTAAAATACATATTTTACAACTTGGTACAGTGTAATACACCACTACTGTCAGGAGGTAGCACCTTTGAGCCAAGTACTAGGTCTTAGCCGGGTGGCTGTAGCTCAGGAGGTAGAGCAGGTCACCTACTGATTGGAAGGTCAGCAGTTCGATTCCTGGCTACTCCAGGTTAAAAGGCCAATGTATCCTTGGGCAAGATACTTAACCCCCAAGTTGCTCTCTGATGCAGCTGTTTGAGTGTAACTGTGTGTGAATGTTAGATAATTAAAGCACTTAGCTTAGTTAATCGTGGAAGTGCTTCTATGAATGGGTGTGCATGGGTAAATGTAAACATGTTGTGTAAGTGCTTTGAGTGCTCAGACTGAGTAGAAAAGCGCTATATAAGAACTAGTCCATTTACCATTAGTGAGTCATCTTTTATCAAAGATTTGATGGTACTGAAAATGTCTCAGAAAGTTCCATGTGTGGAACTAATACAAATAAAAAAGTACAGTGAAAACTGCAACAGCATGTCAAGCCTTCCATAATTATGTGCAATCATTTGAAAGTTGTTTGGGATTGGGAGTGAGCGTCAAAGAACAGTTGATTGTTCCCACTGAAAACTAAATGTTACTTTGCTTGAAAAAAAAAAAAAAAAAGGCATCCCTGCTATGATTCCAGCTCAGCGCTCAAATATTTTAAGAAAAAGTGGGTAGTTTAACATGAAAAGTTGAAGCACCTTAGTATTTGATTCTTCAACACTGAATGGAGTAAACACTACATGTGCAGAATACTTACGCCCAGAAGTCCTCCACAGTGTCAAATTTGGAGATGAGACGAAGGTTGGCTTGCCACGTTTTGCTTTTGTCGTTCTTGAAAAACCAAAGAGCCCATCTGAAAGACCAAACATACGCCTTACTGCAAACTACAACTGTGCACTTTGCCTTCGTCAGGCATGTTGCTAGTTCCCAAAAATCTGTAATACAAGAGTGTACCTGCTCAATCTCTAACCACCACAAGTATCCTAAATATAACAGCAACATGCATTTGAACAGGTAGAATCACTCTTCTAAAAGGAAAATTTAATTTTAATAGTCTTCAGCATTTTCCGATTACATATTGAAAGCCAGCAGAATGACACATGAATGTTGTAAGAGCTTCATTTTGGCCAGCAGGTGAGAGACTCAATTTAAACTATCCTCATTTACAAAGTTTTGAGCAGGAAAAAGAAACAGAAGGTGATGAAGACTCACCTGTTTTGTAATGGATGTTTGATGTATGCTTCAGGACTCACAGCCTTTTGAATGGTTGCTTCACATTTCTCGTTTTCACCATTTGCAGAAACTGAATTTGACGCCTAGGGTGGAAAATATACATATACATTTAGTTTGACTTTTTTTTTCCCCCCTTTTTCGCTTTTATGGTTATAAAACGGTCTTTACATGATAAAGTTAGCTTGTTTTATTATCCTCCTAGCGATAGGGACCCCCTTAGTGCTCAGACCTCCCGATCTGTGGAGGGACGTTACCTTAAAATAGTTTGAACCTGCTGACTTGTAGGAAACTTGAGAAAAATGTCTTTTAAATGGTAGCATTTATTTTAGGTTTGCTGTTTGTAATTGAATAACAGCCTCTTCTTACACGATTTATTCCCCACGCTGACAGCACTAAGCTCTCACTAACGTTAGCAGGAACCCATGAGAGAGCTGATATGTGTCGTTACTGGCGGGCGCGTCCTCATTCATATGAACCTTCGGGTTCAACTCAGGGCATCGAGCCATGCATATACCTAGTTCACACAGTCTTTACCCGGCGTAAACGCTACTTTAAAAACGATTACTGTAAGTGCGTCTTACACGCAGTACTACTGGTATTGAGATAAACACAACTGGCTATAATTTACGATGCTAAGTTGTTTGGCTAGCGAGTTCTGTTACCTGTCAGGGGTAAAGTTTACAGGATTTCTGAGGCTCCCCATTACTCAGACAAAACGGTCACCAGGTTGTCTTTTATCACTGGTCAAGTAAACACTCCATAAACGTGTTGTCTGGAGGATAAAAGCCTGCACAGACTGGAACTCGCTAGCAAAGAAACTCACCACCAGTGCGGTCGCCATCTTCTGGAAATCACTTTGAGTTTTTCGGCGTGTGTTAAAATAGCTAATTGGGTCGGCTGGTACACAACAACACGCATGCGCAAGCAAATGCGTACAAAATTAAATATTGGTTCAACGTGTGGGGGTAAAGAAAACGTCATCCTCCTTCAGGTATTGATAATATGCGTCATGGTTGGCAGTAAACAAATAATTTTTAAGTGATACAAACTGGATTAACTGCATTCATAATTATTTAATTGTACCAAATTAAGAGTCATCTTAACATTAAGACCCTAAATATGTCACTGCAGCAGTGGAAACGTGTCCACGTCTTTCAAAATCACAGTATACTTGTGACCATTGTACCAAAACGTGTTTCTGCCATTTATCAAACTAAGTGTGGATTTTATGTACAAAAAAGATTTTACTTGGGTACTGTTAATCATTTCTTATTTTACTGAATCATACCAGCTTTTTGTATTTGTTATTGCAAAGCCAGCATGTTACTGTTCAACTAAATGTCAGTGTTGTGTGGGTGGTACGGTGACCCACACAGCCAGGGTCAGGTTTATACAGACCCTGATCAACATGACACTAGGAGTATAGCCAAAACATCCCCTCAAAACAACAAAAGATCATTTTTGTACACTTTATATTATATTTTATGTAAAATAGTCATGGGTGGGTGGGGGGTGATGTCCATTATATGTTACATGTAAACTGTAAAACTATATTTGAGCAAACTGAATGAAACTGTGCTGCATTACATAAACAGCATTCTTAATTATTAATGGATTTTATTGACTCCTCATGTTAAACAACTAAATAACAAAACAAAGACATATGCAGTTGGCTGTTCTAAAGAGCAGCGGCCAAACATAATGGCAAAGCAGTCAAACACAAAAACAGAAGTTTTTATTGAAATGATTACTTCAAACATATCTTGCTGTTAGCAAAAACATCTGTCAAAGTTATGCTATCAAAACAAGTGCTGAGAAATAAGTGCTTTAACTGCGGCAGGAAACTGTTGAAAGGCTGGATGTGAAGGATTTAATTTCAGGCACTTCAGAAAGTCAGCACTGTGCGGATACTGCAATGAGAGAGAAAGAGAAAAGAAAAAGGTTAAGGGAGCAAAGCACTGCAGTTCAACAACAAAATCAATTAAAACAAAAAAACTAAATAAAACAAACAAACATTTAAAAAATTAAATCCTAATGTGCACTCTTTTTCCAGACCTCTCTCCAGCGTGCATGAGGTCAAATCCCTCATTGATCTTCTCAAAGGGCAGTGTGTGGGTCACAAACTCATCCACCTTCAGCTTCTTACTCATGTAATCTTCCACCAGTTTAGGAACGCTCTCCACACTCTTCCAGCCTGGGGGTGAACAACAAAACCAGTTTAACTGACAGTCAGGCATGACTGAACTGCACTGTTTAACTAAAAAGGTAAACCACCAATTACCTAGCTAAAAATAGGTAAATGGAAGATCTTAGTACAAGAAAGAAAATGTTTTGGTCATACACAAAAGAAAGCAGGAATAGCAACCAGGCCCTCACCTCCAAAGGCCGTGCCTCTCCACACGCGTCCTGTCACCAGCTGGAATGGTCTGGTGGAGATTTCCTGTCCAGCTCCAGCTACACCAATGATGACACTTTCACCCCAACCTTTGTGGCATGCCTCCAGAGCAGCTCTCTGATTAAAAAAAAAAAAGAAAAAAAAAAGAAAAAAGAAATGACTCCTATTTTTTAAACTTGTACACTATTTAGCAAGATATAGCACTTTGCTATATATTGAGTCTCACCATAGTTTGCACATTTCCAATGCACTCAAATGAGTAGTCCACACCCCCATCTGTCAGCTCCACCACAACCTCCTGGATTGGCTTGCTGTGGTCCTTCGGGTTTATGAACTCAGTGGCTCCAAACTCCTTAGCTTTGTCAAACTTCACAGGATTGATGTCCACACCGATGATCCTGGTTGCTCCAGCAGCCTTGCAGCCCATTATAACAGCCAAGCCCACAGCTCCAAGGCCAAACACAGCACATGTGGAACCTGCTTCAACCTGAGTGCGCATGGCGTAGAATAACAATTTGAAAGTTTAAGTGCTGTGCCTACATGATAAATAGCCTTGCAAACTCAATACTTTAAGTATGAACTTTAGCACCACGTCATACCCACCTTGGCAGTGTTAAGAGCAGCACCATATCCTGTAGAAATGCCACATCCAAGAAGGCACACTTTATCCAGTGGAGCATTCTCATTGACCTTGGCCAGAGAGATGTCAGCCACTACAGTGTACTCAGAAAAAGTACTGGTCCCCATGAAGTGATACACTTGCTTTCCCTTGCAAGTAAAGCGTGAGGTCTTATCAGGAAGCAGACCCTGACCCTGGGTTACCCTGTGGGGTGAAGGTGAAGGAAAAAGATAATGTAGCAGATGAAATCTGTGAGGGGAAACAGCTGTTTCTGATGATTGAACTTTTGTTGCCCTGGGGTGGAGCACCTTTAAAGCTAAATTGCTATCACAAAAACCGACTTCACCAACTCAAGGTTGAATAAATAGGCCTCGATACATTACCTAATTTTCTGGCAAAGGTTAGTCTTGGGATTTTTGCAGAATTTGCATTCACCACACTGAGGCACGTACAGCGGGATGACAGTGTCACCTTAGCAACAGTACAGAGAAGAAGAAAAAAAAAAAAAAAGACATGCAAGGACTTTTTATTCATAAACACACAGAGGAGCAAAATATTTAAGTTTTAATGTTTTGTTTGGCAGCCGTCTACCTGGCTTGAACTTGGTAACACCTTCACCAACACTTTCAACTATTCCAGCACCCTCGTGTCCCAAGATGACAGGGAAAAGGCCCTCAGGGTCACTGCCACTCAGAGTGTAGGCATCTGTATGACACACGCCTGTAGCAAAGATCTGAAAGACACAGTGTCACTTTAGGTTCATGTCACACATGGCTGCTGGATGGAAGAATTTAATATTAATACTGCTTCATTTAAACCACTATGACTAATTTAACATGTGGTCTTAAACTTTAAAACAAAGGCCTGGGGTTGAAGGGATTGAAGAGGAAAAACAAATGTTTTTTCCTGCTTATTAAGTTACAGTCATGAAAAAAAAGGAAAAGAAGTTCTCACAGAACTCTATGGTCTTGTGAAAAGAGGATTTTTGTCCCGCTCTTATTTACATTTCTATGTCTCCACTCAGCTCTCTTAAGGTCCGGGGTTGAGGTCTGGACTTTGACTAGCCCAGTGCAACATCTTCATTCTTTTCTATTTCAGCTGTCTGTTGTAGACTTTCTGATGTGCTTGGGATCATCATCCTGTTGCATGACCCAGTTTTCCAAGCTTTAGCTGTCAGACAGATAGCGTCTAGAATACTTATATATTATATATTTATACTGACTCTAGAATACTTTGAGATATATATATATCTATATATCTATCTATATCTATCTATCTATATCTATCTATAGAGTCAACTCAATGACTGCACGGTGCCATGGTCGTGTGGCTACAAAAAAAGGTGAAACAGTATCAGTATTTGTGTGAAAATCTAGTATTGTGGCAACCCTATTTTTCCACTGCCAATCCTAAACAAGTCATATTTGTTCAATCTTTTTTTATACATTCATCCACTTTAACATACTGAGGCCTGTAGAGCCTGGGATGGAGTTCTTGGGTTTTTTGCCATTTCTCTGAGCATTGTACAGTCTGACTTTGGGGTGAATTTACTGGGACCTCCACTCCTGGGAAGCCTGTGGTATTGTGTAAATGCTTCAGGCCAGTAAACTACCAAAACTTCTCCTTTAATAGGAGGGGGTTGCACTTGCTGATGATCATTTACTCAAATGAATCAGATTAACAGCACCTGGCTGCTACTTACCCTCTCAATTCCTATGGAAGCAACAAGGGTGTTAAGGGTGTTTCCTACAGAAACTTTTTTTCACATGACTGTAAGAACACACATCTTTAAAAATATATAAATACTGAATATGTTTTAAATGAATCTCTGATTATTTGTTTTTTAATTCAGGTGCAGTCAAGTCAAACCCTTTTGATTTCTGAATGAGTATATGTTGATCTGAGTTACCTTAATGCGAACTTCATGGGCCTTAGGTGGGGCTACCTCCACCTCTTCAATAGAAAGAGGCTTCCCAGGTTCCCAGGCAACAGCTGCCTTGCACTTGATTACCTGAAGGCAAAAGGACAGGTTCTCCATGTCAGCCTGCATACTAAATGAATAGCTGCAGCTTTACAGTCCCTGTGGTTGACCGAGCTCCTTGCAACCAGTGTAGTTAGCCTTTGCACTCTGTCCAAGATCATGCTTCCGTCAGATTTTTACTCGAGTAGCTGATAATGCTCTGCTTTACTGCCTGCACAACTCTTACTAGATTATAGCAGAAACCTTTCCCACGTTTTAATCGCCTTTATAAGTTTAAAAGTGCTTTAAATACTGCAGCTACTTGCAAAAACGAGTGACCGCCGCTGACCCGTGTTAAGTACTCGAACAGTGATTCATTGTAGTTCTTGCAGGGCACATTGCGTGCACGCTACCTTACAGATCTTTACTTGGTTTAGAATAAATTTGAACTTTAAGGGAGCTTTACGATTAATACACCCACAGAAGCAATGCTTTCATATTATTTCTTACGCATTTTGCGTGAAAAGCACTTACTTTACCAGCTGTTTCCATGCTCGCTGCTTCGACAGAAGAGCAGGGCGGGCCAGTGAGCAGCCGTAAAGGAGTTAAACCTTCGGACCAATCAGATGCGTGAA
The DNA here is from genome assembly GCF_007364275.1 of Archocentrus centrarchus. NCBI lineage: Eukaryota > Metazoa > Chordata > Actinopteri > Cichliformes > Cichlidae > Archocentrus > Archocentrus centrarchus. Next base: position 5,652,149 of record NC_044355.1, on the reverse strand, counting down.
CGAGCAGCGTAAGCACGACGGAGGTGGGAGAAAGGAAAAAAACAAACAAACAAATAAACACAAAACAAGAAGGGGCAGGAAGGGACGAAACAAAACATTTCAAATAGTTAAAATAAGTTGTGGGGTTTCCCACTACTGCAGTTTTCGCATGCAAAGAATTCCAGCAAGACTCTGTCGGAGACAGGTGGCCAGTTAATTATGCAAAATGCCTTCAAGAAGTCACTTCAAATAGGCCAGATTCCTACCTATAATCTTAGGCACCCTATCAAATAAATTGGTTGCTTGCCCTAATGTATACTAAAATAAATAAAAGCATCAATATGCATGAAATGCACTCCAACTTTTTTTGCTTGGAGGAAAACTGTCTTTTTGACCAGTTATAATCTCAAACTATTACATATATTCACAGCTTAACCATGTATTTCAAGGGAAAACTCTCACTCCCTTTGAATAGATGATAAATGAAGGGCATCCATTGTCATACCTGTCAAGTTTCCCGTTTTGGCCGGGAAACTATCGTATCTTATCCCTCTGTCCCGCCGTCCTCCTGTATTAGTATTTTCCCGTACATTTCCCGCATTATAATTTAAAAATTTAAAAAAAGCATTCCTGTGCACAGACATTTATACCTTGACGCCGTTATATGTCTATGTACCTGTACCTCTCCAAACTGAATTGTGACTAGCCTCGCGAGAACGTCCACCTGCGGTAGCCTGGGTGGAAGTTCTCGCGAGGTTAATGCCGACAGCGGGAAGAAACAAGGAAAAACTGGACCTCGGTTGGGCTGGTGGGGCGGCTCGCAGCGGGCGGCGGAAAATTTCCCTTATTTATAAATACAAAACTTGGCAGGCAGAGGTGGCAAAAGTGCTGACATCCCACACTTAAATAGAAGTACTTGTGTTAAAAAATATTTTGGTAAAAGTTGAAGTACTGGTTAAACTTCTCTACTTTGATTCAAACTCATCTCTGCTGCACTGATGAAACCTGTAACTCTGACCATGAACACAGCCTCTGAGCACCAACACAGAGCTTTACTGTAAATACAGTACAAGCTGACCTGTTTATTATGTACTAAACTGCAGTATTATCATACAATCTTTGAATAACACAAAGTCAGCATACCACAGTTTGTTTTGCAGTCCTTAACTTTAAATCTAACCTGTCTCTCTCTCTCTTTTCTCTCCCTGGAAACACAGCAGCTCTTCTTTTAGCTAGCAGACACACTGTGTTAACAAACTGCACACACTTTAGAAACATTTAGAAACCTTGTATTTACCTGCCACACATTACTCCTATTTAAGCTGTTTATGTCCCGCGAGCACAACTTACATACTCGGTGCGGGCCGCTGTAACCCCTGATTATAGCGCTATAAATGATAGATAAATCATGTGGGTTTGTGTATTTAATTCCTTTGTATGCGATGAGCCCCATCGATGGAGGATAAGCGAGTACGATTGTCTCTTATATGTTATTATTCCTCCATTTAGGCTCAGATCATTTGATGTTTGACAGATATGCAAACTTTTCTCAGATGTATTAAACCTAAAGTAACGAGTCTTTGTGGATAACACTGCTGAACAACAAAGGAGCAAAACCTGAGAATATAACAGACACACAATTACAAAACACCTTTTTATTGAGGCATTTGACAGAAAAGGCAACTCTTTTCCTTAAGATATTACAAATTATCAAAATGTTTTCAGCTGAAAAAAGTCTGACCTCCTGCACATGTCCCCATATGAATGTGAAGAAATTAGTACATAGAGGTTTGCAAATATCTTCAAACACCTGTCAAACATGAAATTTCACAACTGGATACAATGATCCTCACTAATAAGATGAAAAGGTCACCGCTATGTTGCACTTAAATATTCATAAGAACCTTTTAAATTTAAAACAAACAAAAAAAATCTTGATCCATCGATCTTCCAGAACTGGAAGAAAACAAAAATTAAAAAATAAAACAAGAAAATCCATTCCGGTTCTACAGATGGAGACAATGTTCATATGAGTCCAGCAGGCCAGGATCTTACACAAATCATAGCCTTTTAGCTATGACGGGGTGAGGATGAGGACGTGACAGTCACAGCAGCCCATCAAAGTCAGATCATCTCCCACCTACGAATAAACAGAAAGGACAGCAAGAAAATGCAGATATAAACAAATTATGTCACAAGATTTGCATTTTCACATCAGGGGAATTAACCAAAGATTCTTAACATCATAGAAAACATGCCGACCTCTGAATCCACGACCACCAAAACCACCTCTTCCTCTGAAGCCGCCTCCACCACCACCACGGCCACCACCACCCCTGCCTCCTCGAAAACCGCCTGAAATTTTAAAAAAGGGGATGTTATTCAACTCCTCTTGCACACCATACTTTAAATATGCATTCATCTTTATTTCCGCTTTAAACGTACAAAAACAAAGACTACAACATACCAATAAAACAGCTATTTTTCTTCTCAAGGAATTATGCTCATTTGGCACTCAGTCTTTGTTTTTGTAGGTTTAAAGCAGAACACTTAACAAGAAGAGTAATTAAAATGAGAGATTTGCCGTCTTACCTCCACGACCACCGCCCCTTCCACCACCTCTACCCCCTCCTCTTCCTCCTCTTGGTGGCCCCTTTTCTCCTGGCGGCCTCGGGAGGAACCTCTGCAGCGGTAGAAGCTTCATTGGATCTATATAAAACTAACACAGAACATTTTGCTTAGAAATCTGAGATATTCAAACTCAGCAGTAGAACATGTTATGGGGGGATTTATTATTTACCTTTTGTAGTTTCTTGAATGAAGATGCCTTCATATTTTCAGAAAGTTTTACTGAAAAATACTGCAAAGCTAGGTTAAGGAATCAACAGGAACACTGACAATGTCAAAAAGTCCCGCACCACATGCTGGGTAAAAGGTTCAGAGAAAAACGAAGACAACATCAAGGATACAAAGTCTCTGAGTTGGCCAAATATCTCATCCACTTTCCCGATCTGCTCCTTGTTTTCCAGGTACACTGGGGCATTGAAGTAGGGAACCTTGTTTTCCTCTGTTGTGCACTTACAGACGATGTCATCTTCACATGGATGCATGAACTCTCCCAGTGCTACAGGGTGTGAAGACAATGAAAAACAGTTACAAGTGTAAAATGTTCAGCAGCCATCATGACTGATCATTTATATCTAATCCTAAAAAAAAATGAACATGTGCTTGATTGTTCTTCAGTCCAATTTATGAGCATCTAACAAGTTTTCTTCAGAGGGCAGGAAAAGGGAACAACCCAGAATGCACTTTTGAAACACTAAAATATAAAATATAAAATAAGTTGAGGAAAAAAAGTGTTTATGGACAGGCTTAAAGCCCAGTAAGTGTAAACAGATGACCTGCTAGCATTTTGTGTGTGTCTTTTAAAAGATTACAACTTGATAATGTATTTCCTGACAAACTTACTCTTACACTGTGTTAGTCACATTATGTGGGATAAACAGTAAAAATATAAAAGATTGACCTTTTTTAATATTAGTGTTCATGAAAGAATTTTTTTCTGCAGAGCTGAATGTGGGAAACCGAGCACCTACGCACGCAGACTGCTTCTACATACATTTGTGAAAGAATGGGTTGCTCTCAGGAGTCCACATCATGATAGGATGCCACCTGTGTAACAAGTCCAGTTGTAAAATTTCCTCGCTAATAAATATTCCAGTCAGCTGTTATTGGTATTAGAACAAAGTGGAAGCAATTGGGAACAGCAGAACCTCAGCCACGAAGTGGTGGGCCATGTAAAATGAGTGGGGTCAGCGGATGCTGACGTGCACAGTGCACAGAAGTCACAGACCTCCAAAACTTCACGTGACCTTCAGATTAGCTCAAGAACAGTGTTTAGAGAGCTTCATCGAATGAGTTTCCATGGCTGAGCAGCTGCATCCAAGCACGATGCAAAGCGTTGAATGCAGTGGTGTAAAACACACCACCACTGGACTCTAGAGCAGTGGAGACATGTTCTCTGGAGTGATGAATCACGCTTCTCCATCTGGTAATCCAACAGTTCAGTCTGGGTTTGGCAGCTGCCAGGAGAACGGTACTTGTTTGACTGCACTGTGCCAAGTGTAAAGTTTTGCGGAGGGGGGATTATGGTGTAGGTTTGTTTTTCAGGAGTTGAGCTCAGTCCCCGACGGTGGCGCTGTACAATGACTGCATGACCGCAGACACCTCTCCCTTGGATGGGTGTTCTGGAATGGCAATTTTCATTGTATACTTGTGTACAGTGACAATAAAGTTCAATCTAATCTAATCTAGTTTCAGTGAAAGGAACTCTTAATGCTTCAGCATACTAAGACATTTTGGGCAATTTCAAAATTTCATGCTCCCAATATTGCGGGAACACTTTGGGAATGTTCCCTTCCTGTTCCAACATGACTGCCCACCAGTGCACAAAGCAAAGTCCACGAAGACATGGATGAGCGAGTGTCATGTCGGAGAGCTTGACTGGCCTGCACAGAGTCCTGACCTCAACCCAACAGGGATGAATTAGAGCGGAGCCTTCCCAGAAGAGCTGAAGCTGTTATGGCCGCAAAGGGTGGGCTAACATCATATTAAACCCTATGCATTAAGAATAGGAGGTCACTCAAGTTCATATATATGTGAAGGAAGTCAAGTGAATACTTGGTTTTCTGGTATTCTTACAACTTTGAAGCATGTAATTATGGTTAATTAACATGAATTGGGCATTGCATTCCTCATGTAGCTGACACAGGCTGCATTAACTTCCTATTCTGTCACACTGAAGAACTTCAGTGTTCTCTTTCTCTTTCTCTCTCTACCTCTCACACACACACACACACACAACATTCGGAGGGTACGACAAGTCCAGGATTGTTTTGGAGTTGTCTGCCAACACTGACTGGGGATGTATGGTTCAGTGAGAAGTCTATGCCGTAGGTACATCATAAACACAAACCCCTCTGACTGAAACCCCATGATGTAACCTACCTCGTAACCTGACATGCACCTCGCTAGAAATGTAACTACATGTCACACTGACGTCAGCCCACACGTACAGTGACTGGTCTGTTCAGTACCGCTGATTCCTTTTACACATTTCAGGCTTTTTTTTGCAGCAGTTTTTGAATTTATAGACAGACAGAACAAGAATCATCTTAATGTAATGAATAATAATTATAGCATCAAAATAAGGACTCACATATCATGGCTGGAACCACATTTCAAACAAGGCCACAACCACAAAGTAACCATCACTAGCACAAAGGATATGGGGTGCAAGTTGAAGAATGGGGACCCAAGAAGGGAAAGAAGTCCCAGTATTTTATTTGTTTCTCTCACATAATGCACCACATACAACCTTTAATCCTGGTAACGACATTGGCCACTTACATAGGTTACCTAGACTCGATATAGGTTCATCACAGTACTCTAAATCAGCCGTTCATGAGACTGCGGGACCATAAAGAGATAGTCTGGTGAAAAATGAATATAGCAGTTATTAAATTCACCAACCACGGAACAAAGAAAAGGCCTGACAGAAGACCACCAGAAGATCCATTCACAAAGACCATGGATACCACAGTGGTTGTTCAGTGACGCTTTTGAGGACCCCAAACGTTGAGACTTGACAAAGTATGCTTAGCTTCCCACCACAACAGAACATATGTTGGTTGATTTGACTTCAGTTTTAAACAACCACGACTTCTGTGGTTGTGTGGCTACTCTTCAGACAGGCCCTATTGCTTAATATATATATATATATATATATATATATATATATATATATATATATATATACATACATACATACATACATACATACACACACACACACACACATACATACATATACATATACACACACACACACACACACACACACACACACACACAGTCTGCATTTCTTTGCTTCACGTGCAAAGAAAAAAAAAAAAAAAAATCAGCATTGCTTGTTTTGTTTAACCTGGACTTACCAACAACATACTCAGGAGGACCATAATCTTGTTGTCTATTAAAACCTCCTCTTCCACCACCTCGTCCAAATCCTCCACCACCTCCTCTTCCACCGAATCCTCCTCCGCCTCGTCCTCCTCCACCACCACGGTTAAAACCTCCACCGCCTCGGTTAAAACCTCCCCCTCTTCCACCACCTCGTCCTCCTCCTCTGAACGACATTCTCCTCAAATCCTCTGTGAATAAGAATTTGGAACAACACAAAGACAACACAACTCACGTGAATTCATGACGAAGCTAAACACTTAAGAATGAATTCACTTATCGATAAGTTCGGGCTAACTGTGCGGACTTCAAAGCGCCACATACGCTGTTGCTTATGTTAGCTGAAGTCGTATTAGCTCACGTTAGCACAACTCAGTCATTCAAACTACGAAATTCATCCACGTTTTCTAACACAAACGAATACGTTACGTATTCGCGTAAAACCATAAACAGAGCCTGAAAAGATCTGCAACACCGTCTGTGCAAGAATAACGCAAATTACTCACAAATGTGACCGACTGGCTTCCCTTCCACCCGCTGCAGCGGACTTCCATGCGACTCCAACACGTGTGAGCGTGCACTGCCGTAAACGCTCAACAGTGTGGAGAAATGTCGCAAATTCACTGACATCGCTCAAGCATTGGAGAAGAAGCACAGTCAGAAGAAGCATCCTGTCAGCTGTTTCACTCGGTCAGTCCAACTTTACCTACTTAAATAATGATGTAATATGACTTATAGTTGATATATCAGGTGGTATGCACAATAAATATTACTTTAAATAATTTTTGTTCAAATACAGGTTGTTTATGAAGGCAGTATCACTGAATAATGTCAACAGCTGGTCGGGTAAGAAAAAAATCTCAATCTATGCTATTTCTGTTATGAAGAGTGTTGGTTGTATGGTTGCTTCTGCTGTTTCACAGTCACTCCACATTTCGGTGTAGTTCGCGATAGGACTGCTGTTTATTCCCCTTTAGGTGATCACATGCAAGGCAGCTGTTGCCTGGGAGCCTGGGAAGCCCCTTTCTATTGAAGAAGTGGAGGTGGCTCCACCTAAAGCCCATGAAGTCCGAATTAAGGTTGGCTGCACATCTCAGATTTGTTTACAACACAAAAATTTTGTATATTATTAGAATTAGGCATTTTTCTGGATTTATAGAAATAGTGGCACAACATGTGGACCTCACTTCTAGTTTTAATTTAAGGGTATGTGACACATGATTTGATGATGCTATCTTGTCTCTCAGTTCATTTCCTGTTGATGTGACTATTGCACACAGACTACTTCCACTTCCTGAAGCTGTCCTGTTATTTGGCAACCTGTCTGTTTATACAGATTGCTGCCACAGGTGTGTGCCACACAGACTGGGAATACCTGTTTGAGACTGAAAAAGCGATGAAATTCAGGCCCTTCCCTTTAGTACTTGGTCATGAGGCAGCAGGCATAGTGGAAAGTGTTGGTCCAGATGTCACAGGATTCTCACCGGGTAAAGTGGGCAACTCACAGCCAGCCACATCACATTTGGTTTTCATTCTCATTTCTCCTTTTTTTTTCTGACTTGACAAATTATTTTGTTGTTTTTTTTTCAGGGGACAAAGTTATTCCTCTTTTTCTGCCATATTGTGGGGATTGTGAATGCTGTCAAAGTCCAAAAACAAATCATTGCAGGAAGAACTGGTGATTTCATTTCCTCATGTTTGACCAACCACATTTACCTTATTACTTAAGTGGTGTTTAAGTAAATACTGTTCTATGTGGCTCTTAGGGTGAATACACAAGCTGGTGTGTTGGCCGATGGTACGAGCAGGATATCTTGCAAGGGGCAGCAAGTTTACCAGTTCCTTGGAGTCAGTTCTTTCTCCCAGTACACTGTGGTCCCTGACACCTCACTTGCTAAGATAAGAAGCGATGCTCCTCTGGACAAAGTCTGTCTGCTTGGCTGTGGTGTCTCCACTGGTTATGGAGCTGCTATTAATGCAGCCAAGGTAAGAAGATGAAATCTGAAGGTTCAATTTACTGTGAGTCACAACAGGTCTGATGAAGCTACTAATTTGATGAAAATGGCAGTTTAAAAACAGCTAAGCCTATAACAACAACAACAACAACAAAACTTCATGTGATATTTGTATTTGGAAGTTTTTCTGCCTCCTAATGTTTACAATAGGGAACATGACTGTAGTTATTTATTATCAACACTAGATGGCAGTAAATGATACCACTAAGAGTACATGATTAGTTTTACCTGTAAACTAATTTGTTATTTTACACACATTAAAATAGTGGTTCCATAGCGTAGTGGTTTACACATTCGGCTAACAGAAATCCCTTGGGGGTTGTGTGTGGAAGGGCATCCTCTGAAAAATTCTCTTGAATCAAATATGTTGCTGTGGCAACCCATAAGGGAGCAGGGAAAATAAGCTTCACACATATTAACATAAATAAAATAAAAAAAGGAAAACACTTTAGTACTGAAGTCCTCAGACCTGTATAAGGAGAAATCCTGTCTTTAACATAGGACCACTCAGTTACATAAACTCATAAAGGGAAACTGCATTAAAAAAAAATGAATAACCAAAAATAAAATGAGTGGAAATCCTTATATGGATAATTGATTTGCACACATTTTTAAAGCTGTCTTGGAAAAACACTAGATAAGCAATCAAGGTTCACAGAAATTACTGAGATTAGGTTTCCATATGAAGAAAGGCCAGTACTACAGTGTAATATCACACCTATGTGTTTAAAGGAATGTACTCTAAATATTACATATGCTGTGAAAGCTATCTGTGAAAATGATGAAATTATCTTTGAGAACTTTTAGTTGACTGGTTTCCAATTTGTGTGCATTCAGGTTGAAAAAGATTCCACGTGTGCTGTTTTTGGGCTTGGAGCTGTCGGACTGGCTGCCGTCATGGGTTGCAAGGTTTCTATGGCAAAAAAGATCATCGGGGTCGACATAAACCCCAACAAGTTTGAGAAAGCCAGACTGTTTGGAGCGACGGAGTGCATCAACCCAAGACGCTATACGAAGCCTATCCAGGAGGTTGTGGTGGAGATGACGGATGGAGGTGTGGACTACGCTCTGGAGTGTGTTGGAAGTCCAGCTGTCATGGTGGGTGCCTCATTTTAAATTTGATATGATTGTGTCAATGCAAATTAAGCCTTATGACTACAATTGGAGTTAGTCTGTACAGTGTCTTCTTTGTGAGCATAGATTTGATCTCTTCTGCAAAAAGTGACACAGTTACACATGTTCCTCTGAGTATATGCATTTGCAAATGTGTTTTTAAATTATTACCAATAAAGACAACTGCTTCTGGTGTCCTAGAGCGCTGCACTTGAGTCCACAAGAGATGCCTGGGGTACTTGTGTCATTGCTGGTTGGACAGAGACAGAAGCAATGAGCGTTCCAGTTGAAAAGCTTCTGATGGGACGAACATTGAAGGGGACTTATTTTGGAGGTGAACTTAAAAGAAATTACTATACATATTAGATTATGCAGAAAATGGGCTTTTATAATGCATCAGCAAAGTTTTATGGTAACCGGTATGACTGTAGTACTGTGTGACAAGTGAAACTTAGAATTGAGTGTATCATTTTTTTCAGCGAGAACTTGTGAAAATTCTCCAGTTGTGATGGACTAATGACTTAAACAGTTAATTATTCATCTAGAGTTCTATCAAAATACCCGTCAGCTTTTAGTCCCTGAGTTCAACAGGAATACAAAAAACAAGTTCAGTGAGGACAGCGGCACCTATATAGCTACAACATGCTATATTTTAGGTAGTTACTACATAAAGCGCATGATCACCTTTACATACATATGTAAAATAATTGCAAGCACTCACAAACTCACATTTAATGTGCACTGAATCTTGCGTGATAATGTCCAGAGCAATACAATTCATATTACACAAACAGCAAAAGTACCATTCATTAATGTTCATGAGGTCCACTTGTTCACTTTTTCTGAAGGTTGGAAGAGCATGAAAGATGTGCCTGGACTGGTAGATGACTACATGAAGGGCAAGTTGCAGCTGGATGAGTTTATCACTCACAAGTTCCAGCTCGTTCAAATCAATCAGGCCTTTGAACTAATAAAAATGGGTGAAAGGTAAGACCTGATTTATCAGCTTTTTATGCGATAGCAAAAACAAAAATGACACTGAAAAAAAAAGTCTATTTAGTCATAAATATTGGGACTCAGTTGCTATTTAGGGATAAAACTGTGTATGTGTGAGACAAGTACGTTCAAAACTCTACTCCACAAACCTTTAGCTTCTGTCTACCATCAAAAATGTGCTCTTTGATTAAACAAATCACTGGGTTCAGCAGTGAAAACCTGATTGTGAAAAGTTGCAAAATGTGATTAAAATCAAAAAGGAGACAGAGGAAACATGCAAATATTATCACATTAGATATGACTTCATTATCATAAAAGATTGACAATTAACTGATTAATTGTCTTATCATTGGATGTCTATTCTATGATTAATATACTGGTTCTGTTGGGAACTGAAACTTCAGTATTAACTTTTCTTCTTCCTTTTTTTTTCTTCCTTAGCATCTGCTCTGTCATCAGTCTCTAAGACTCTCAAACAGAGGATAAATCTGAAGCAGCTGCCTCAAAAATGAAGAATTCTGTCCATTTAATAATATTTTGCATTATATTTATAATTTTTATGCTAGTTTCACAATCAAAATTTCCCAGCTTGGCGTTGTAGGAAATTACTACATCTGCCACTAGATGGCAGTCATGTAAAAGCTTTGACGTTTGGGTCCATGAACGGCATCATCTCATCATAAACGCTGGATTTCAATGTGCAGAGAATCCTTTATTCAGAAAAGTTTCTGAGGGTCTTGCTTTTGCTTTTCACTGTCAGACAAACATGTTTGCTTCTTTAAAGTGTAAAAGTGATGAAGAATGTAATTCATAAATATGTAGCATCTGCAGCAATATCAGGCCAAATTCTCTCTGTCGTGCTTGGAAGTTACAGTGATGGTCGTTCTGGTCCAGATATCAATGTACAGCAATAGTTGTAATTAAATACCCTTGTATAGAACGTGCTCTAAAAGACGCAGGAACCAAGTGGCTGAATCTGTCATAAGCCATGAAGAACTATCTGCTTCATGTGGTCAGGCTTACCAAATTTCGTCCTTGGTAATATTATATATTGATTTAAATGGGAGTCACAGAGAAGGGCTAGAATAACAGTTGTGGGCTGTCAGGGCAGAAGACAAAAGGTTGTTTGGGGAATGCCTCCCAGTGAAGAACTGAAATAGCTGTCGAAGGAATTTGTTTTATTGAAGTTCCATTCAGATCAAATGAATACCCTTGGCACTTACCTCGCTTTTCCATCTTTATTTAAAATGGAAAATAAATTGGTGCTTTTTTTTTTTTTTTTTGTGAGGGTCTCCTCTGCCTGCATGCTTTCAATCACAACTTAGGTCACCTTCTGTTACTAAAATAAACCTCAAAGTAAAGAATGCTTTTGAGCAATAGAACGCATAATAAGGTACATAATGCAGCAGCAGTAGGAGATAAGAGGGGAAGATCAAAAGAAATAAGAAGACAAGTTTTGACAGGTGGTTACGTGACTGGGAACTGTCATCTATAAATGTTGGACATGCTCACAGATTTATAAGGCTTTCTTGCGGACATGTGTCCGAATGTCTGCCTCATCCATGGGAAAGCTATCCAAAGTGACGACCATAAGTCTCCCACTTCTTTTTTTCCTCTTTGTTTTTGATCCTTGCAACCTCTGGAATTGTCACAGCATTTTGCAATGGATATAGCAAAGGAAGGACATGCTATCTGAATTACAACCACAGCACTGCACACATTTGAAAAGCCTTAACTGTCCGTCTCATCATATTTACATGCCGTGGGCACTTCTTCCTGCAGATATCTCTCAGATAGAACATTTTAGCATGAAGAGGCATGGGGTTGAATGGAGATAGATACCAGCCCTGATATTTGCTAAATTATATTTACTCATTTTTTTTTTCATCACTTGGTATCATCACTTTCCTGAGACACAACTCTTTTAGACACGAGGCGTGAGGTAAATGCCATGACACAAATAAAGGTATGCCTGGAAAAAAAAAAAATCAAAACTTGCTCCCTTGCCTTTTCACAACATTTAGAGTGGGATCAAGGGATTTCCTCTTATTTATTAAGCTATATTCTTCTTTGACAGGATGATGATGCATTATATATGATGGGAAGACAAGGACAGCAAGTAGAAAACTGCCTATTTTAACAAAGGAAGTCTATATGGGGTTTTTAAAAAAAAAGAATATGCTACACTCACCTATTTATGCATATATTAAATGGGACTTTATCTGGAATCACTAGTGTTACTCTATACATTTTGTTTATTTGAATTCATTTAGAAAAAGATTCCTCTGAACATGAAAGAATTAGTAATGGAAATGCAATGACTTGTCGAGCAGCACTGACTCCTCGATAAATAAGACGATGCTCACTGAAAGCAGCGGCCGATGTTTAGCCGTTTCACCCCATCAGTTCTGCGTTCCTTCAACCTGAAATCCAATTGCATAAATTTGTATCATCACACATATATTCCTTCAAGGGGCTTTCCTTCCCTGGTACAGGAAGGAGAATAAATAAATAAAATAAAAATAAAAATGTCAGTATCAGCAATAGGGTTAGACAGTCAGCAACACGGTGCATCTCCTCTCAGTAATATTTATTCATTTAGTAGATGTTTCATGATAATAATAATACATTTTATATTTGTTTGGCTTTACCCAGTGTTAGTTCTTCTTTCACATTCTGGCTGCTCCTCTAAGAGAAAACAACTGTCATATGGTAAGAATTCATATCAGGTATGAAAACGGACTGGTTTATTTGTTGAATTCTTCTTCTTCTTTCTTTTTTTTTCTTGCCAAGCCTGCTGATGTTTTTGACTGGCAAAGAGAATCAAATCTGATAAAATGCTAAATTTTTTAACTCTTGGGCAAGCAGAATTTTTATCTGGTGAACACAAGTGTTGGTATTTTACTCTCTCCTTAAGCACATTTCAGTGATGATATAGTTTGTGAACATACAGGAGCAAACAGGCTTCAGTTCTGTACAGTGACGATATCACTGTGCCGTCATAAACCTTTTGTGCACCTGTTGCACGCCATGTCCCATGGGAACATCAAAAACATCAAACTAAAATTAATCGGTCAAAAAATTCTTGTAGCCATATCGGTGAGAACTAAACCCAAGAGGGCGCACATTTGAAGGCGACATAGACGGAGGGACAGATATACTGTGCAGCCTCAACGCTGTGGAAGAACGGCCCACTTAAGTCACTAAAGACTGCCAGTGTGAGGCCCCTGTTTTATCAGCAAATCCTGGCCATTATACGCCTAATGCCAGGCATCGCCTGTGACATTCCCGGTCTTTCACTGACACGGTTAGCTTTAGCTTCTGTGTCAGAAGAATATACTCAGATTCACTAGAGGACAGCACAATGTGGTACTTAGCGTTATGGAGGGACAGTTGATTTTCTGCTGCATTAGTGGACTGTGCAGTAACATATCTGGCACAGCGCTGTGTGTTGTTTTCGAGTGGAAGCCTACTTTAGCTCCAAGGTATTATCTTTTTTTTTTTCTTTTCTTTTAGAAATTACGGCTGCCATGTGTTGTAGACTTGATAACAGTACATTTGGCATTATAAAGTGCCTTAAATTGGTTTAGACACCAGTGTTGTTATAGTAATGTTTTCCATGCAACAGCACTTTTAAAGCAAAAGACATATGACATGGCTTGCAAAATCATATATGAGAATATTAAATATGTACAAAATTAAAATCTATAGTTAACGCTCCTGCAACAAAGGGACTCGGACTGGAACCCAGACCCCCGATTTTCAGCCCTAAGGCACGTGGTCACCTGCTCACGCCGTGAACTAATCTGGTGCCCGTAATACAAAACCTATAACCCTGATGAGGACTGCATCATGCACCTCTTATTGAGCCATGCATGACCATATGTTTTGTGTTTTGTTACCTGTGACACTGTTTAATAGTTAAGTTGCAACAAAGAGCGGGATTAGGCAGACCACACATGGCTATTACCAAAGAGACACACAAACACACATACAGAGATATATGCGTGACAGGTCTAAGCTTTTGTTGTGTTTTGTCTGACAGCAGCAGTAAAGTAGTAATTGAGAGATTAGCTCTAAGGTGCTATCATGGCACTCCTTTGTTTAGTCTCTCCCATAGTGGTCACCCAGCACATCGCCAGCAGGCATGGGAAGGAGTCATACTCAGGGGTAGTTTGCCTTTTTTAGCTCTTTTTCCTTGGTTTTCACAGTAAAGACAATGCAATCTTTTGGTTACACACAAACTGATAAATGGCATCATAAGTTGAGTATCTTTAATAGTGTTCATACACCTATCTGTGACTCACTGTCGCTTTACTTAAATGTTGTGCCCCCAAAAAAAGGTAGAATAACTTCTGACCATGTGGGCTTGACAGGACTTATCCATGACAGACTTGAACATAGCCCTATCCCATCTGCCACTTATGCTTTGTTTTAGTATGCTAACGTTGAGTCAACAGAGTATTTTGATGTGGGTATGGCATGGAGGTAGGGGAAATATTTCTCTGAGACCCTGTGTGTTTACCCGGTAATCCCTGAGAAGTTCACAAGCATGAAGAAAGTACTTGGAGATTTACCTTTCTTCCAACCCTGCTCAGTTTACCTCTCCCCTGTTTCCCACAGCCTCGTGGGGCTGAGGTAATTCCTGGGAGGGTTTGTGAAAGTTTCATTTATGTGACTGTAAGAACATAATTGTTATGAAATAAGTGGTTTTGTATCTACTAAAATGGTCAATATGCTGTAGTAATGCTGTTCATTATTTGGGATAACTGTCTGAGTTGCATTGCTATACAGTTTTAAGAATATGATGAGATAAAATATTAGAATAAAACAAATAGATTAAATAAATGGTAGACAGGCACTTGTTGTTTTTGGCCCTGAAAACGATTCTGGCTCTGACGGCTCCTGAGTTGAACGTTTCAAGGTTGTGGTGAGGTAAGAAAAATCTAAATGAGTGTGTGGTCGGCCATAGTTAAGCTTGTTTTACGACCACAATAAAGTACATCATTCTGTTTTTCCATTTCTCTTCACAACAACTCATTATCTTCCCGCGATGAGGCACCCGAATCACGGTTCCTTTTTTTTTAAATTTTTTTTTGCTGCCAGGCCACAAAAAGATTGGGCCAGTCCCAAAAAATACACTTTTAGAAGAGCACAGCTGAAACACTTTTCTTTGGCTGGTAATTGTGGTGAACAGAAAGGATACCTGAAATGATCCATTATAGGTGCCTGGGTAAATTACTCATTCTCAAGCATCCCACAGTTTCAATTATACATTAGTTCAACTGAGTAATGCTGAATTCACAAGTATCTATATTTTAAATATATATACAGCTGGAGCTCTAAATTATAAAGTGATCCAGTAATTTTTAGCCGGTTTGGTATATTTCTTTAGGAAACTGCACAGTTGGCCCATCAAACCGATGAACACAGAAATGTATGTACGGATGCATCAAAACTTTATTTGGTTTTATTAAGCTGGGTTTATTAAGAATTTATATGACTAATAAACAGAGTAAGGTAATTTGCAAATGATTTAAACCCTATATCTAGTGTTTGAAAAAAATCTACCAGGACAACACATCAGATTTTTAAAATTAACTGGTTTTGTAGTGTGTCTAGATGAAGGAGACTGCTGTCATCGGGGAGTACTGCTATAAAGGGGGATGTGCTTTGTCTGCAAAGTTTAGGTGGGTGGTACGAGTCCAAGTAGAGACTCAAATGCCATGAGCCAGAACGTGTCCAAAGAGGTGAACAGTGTTATTCAGTCCACCCATCAATGGTTGCAGTTTTGCAGATACAAATAGATTTTTCTGTATTATTATTATTATTCCCATTTTATACATTACAAGGTACAGTCCCTGTTTCACTGTACAAGTCAGGCCAAATTTTGGCACAGTGGTTAGCACTGTTGCCTCACAGCCTGGATTCGAACCCGGGCAGGACCCAGGACACTCTCTCAAAAGAGATTCTTAATATCAAGAGTTTCACTCTGGGTTTAAATGAAGGTTAAATGGCACAGGTTATTGTAAGGGTACTGTAGCATGTGGGCAATAGGAACCGAATCTATAGTGGCATGTAATAATATTGTTTAATGCAGGGTTTAGAGACACAGTAGTGTAGGTGTCGCTACATGTTTTTGTCTTTCATTAATAGGCAAGCAAGTAAACAATTAAAGCTATTGACAACATTAATATATTATTTAAATAAAAACACAAAGTTGCATCATGTGCATGCAATTATTACATTATTTCTCCTTTAGAAATCCTCATGTATATTGCTTGAAAATGTGACCCCTTTCTACTTAAATCTTGTATGCCTCTGGGAAGTTCGTTTTTAAGAAGGTTCACATTGTAAGGTCAACTTTGCTGTCAGCAAGGCACACAGATTTAAACTTAAGCAAAGGATTAAGCCTTAAACATATAATCCTAACCGGCGAGGTTTGAACATGGACAGTGTTCTTCCAGCCTCACACTGAGAAAGCCATCAGCTCCCTCTCTTTACCAAAAGTCTCTCTATCGGCCCTCGTCGTAGCTGGAGTCTCCACGTGCTTCACGTTTGCTTACATTTCTTAAATCTCAAAGAACAAACAGGAGCATGGGCAGATTAACTTAATATCATCCTTGGAGCTAAGACACAAAAAATTAAAGTCGTCCATGTCCCAGGGTATTGTCAAAACAAGACAGCCAAGCCAGGGCTCCCCTGCTTGATATAGAGCAGTGGGCAACATTTCAATTCCCCACCCTCGTTCTGTCTAGGTACAGATACATTAATTCAAGGTAATATTAAGAGTAGAAGTAAAGGGAAAAACTAAAAATTGATTTCAATCAATGATCTGGCTCCATCTTTGTTGATGGCATGGGAGAAAAGCTAAATGACTGGGAATGAGTGCTAAAGCTAATAAGCAGGCCAACGTTAATCTCTTAAACAAACCTCCTTTTTCCCTTTGTGGCTTCCTTTCTTGCATTATAAATAATGTATATTTTGCCAGACACATACACACACACACACACACAACAACAACAACCCCCACAATGTCTCTTTTGACTTCTGAGTTGCCGGTAGAGTTCAATCTGGTCTTCAAACAAATCTTATTTTCTGCCCTCCCCCAACCTTATTGGTTTACTTTAATTAGTGATATTGAAAGCGGGGGGCAAATGAAGAGGGGGTGGCAAAGGAGCAGGGAATTGTGGCGGCGTAAATACTGAAAACAAACAAGAGAGCTGAATGGGAGGATGGCGACGGGTGCAGTCCCGATGCCGCTGCGCAGACGGAAGAGGACACATGGTGTAAGCAAACACTCGTAATTGCATTAGATTCCCCTGGCACATGGGTAATCTAGCCTTCCCCTGTCCCAGAACACAACAGGACACAGCTCCTGCTTCTCTCAATCTCTTTGTCACACTCTCTCCTTTACAAATTATTCATGCAAAACCTGTACAGTCACTGATCTTTCAGTGGGCATGATAGAGGACTAATTATCATTAAGAACACTGAGGTATGACGTGTCTGCATGTGTATGCTCACAGATTCACTTGATTTGTGTTTGCATGCATAACTGTGTGTGTGTGTGTGTGTGTGTGTGTGTGTGTGTGTGTGTGTGTGTGTGTGTGTGTGTGTGCCCATGTGGCTGTGCGAGCATGCGTGCATCCCATTAAACAGTTGTCCTGTTTGATATTTCATTCCTCAGCTCGCATGTCTTGAGTGTAAGAGCAAACACATTTGCTTGAAAGGGATGTTCCCTGAGCAAACGTGGAAAATCTGGCCTTGATATGAATATCAGTGACAGGCAGTGATTATGGGATGGGATGTTTAGATCCTGATTGAAATGTCCAGGACACAGAGACCTAATAAAGTGACATACATGGCCTGATATACTTTTTTTATGATATGATGTTTTCTTTTTTCAGTCATTCTGATGACTGCTTTATATTTGAGGCAGAAATGCATCTGCTGGAGCTGCAAGAACAAGAAGCTCCACTAGGTGGTGATGTGCTTATCTACAAAAACCCAGATCCACATTATAAATACTCCAAGCTAATACTATCAAATCTTTTTAAAACATTTGTTTGCCACTGCAAATACACAGAACTTTTTAAAGAGTTAGTACAACAAAAAAAGACCAGATTGCCATGTTTACTTGAATTTAGCTTGTTAATCAAAATATTCTTTGTCTATTATTCAAGTGCTTATGTATTTTCTATTTTGACAGAACTCTAGCTTTACATTGATATTTTAGAGATGTTCCTCTTGTATTGCTCAGCATTAAATTTCTGCTCTTAACCAGGATACTAAAAGAAATAGCAAAACAAGCTACAAATCCTAAATTGCAAACAATACATGTAAAGTAACAAATGGTAAGGAGGAAAAGAATCAGAGGCACGGCGTCTGAGCAACCGACAACAAATATTTCAGCTCTCCGTGGAATGAACTCCATTATGTTTAATAGAAAAAGCATAGCTGATCCACTGTTAGAGAATGAAACTAGTGCCAGAGAGACCCAGTCAGGTCACCGCAAACACAAATGAAAGGGACGGTCGAGGAAGAGTCTCAGATCTCCAATGGTATTTAGCGGATATGTGAGGCTTTGAGGTAAAGCCACAGTGCCACTGGGTTTAAATTTGTTTGGCCCCAGGGCCAGTGTAACAGAAAATAAACAATGCTTCCCAGTTATTAGGACTTTATTAAGGCACACAAAGTCCCCAGCTAAGGTAGGGTTTAAGCTTAACACTCTGGTCCTGTAACAATTCCATTTGAGGACTTTACCCGCACTCGTCAAAAGTCGTCGCATTTGTACACAGAAGTTATTATATTTTAGCAGAAGATAGTTTCTTCTACTGTGTGAATTCATTAGAAATAAGCAAAGAAAGCCCTGCAGCACAATACGAGATTCCTTCATTATTTAAAGCTGACTGATTCTGTTTGTGTTATTAACTCTGCAGTGCACACAATTAGCTTCTATTGACCACCCCTATAATCACTACCACTCGGATTAAGAACTACTACCCACACAAAATGCTCCATCTCTAATGACTGACAAACAAACAACCTAGAAAGACAGGGAGAGCAGAGGGAACACCCACCGAGTTGCTTTTAAAGTAATATCCCCTAAGCCCTGGACACCCCAACAAAGTCGGTCTTGTCTAACCTGACTCCTCACCTGTTTGGAAACAGCCAAATGGCCCAGGGTAATCCCACATCCCCAGGGTACTGGAGGTAGATTTACCCACCCCAGAGCTCTGCCCTGCCCTGACAAGTTAGTCTACTGCATGGGCCATGGGAACACCCACAGACACCACATTATATTTGTTTTAGGACATTTAGATTAATCAAAATGATTCATTTTGTCTGCTTTAGGCGCTTGAAAGGTGTCTTAAATGCCAGTATCGCAAGCATCACACAGCACAGTTAAAAGAGTTTAGAATATCTAAAAGAGTTCTTAATTATTGTAATTGTAAAAGTTAAGTCTGTCAGTATATCTAATTCCTGGGCAAATACAACATAACTTTGTGTGCAGCATGGAAAATATGACTTCATAGAGAGAAGGGAAGTCAATTGATTTTATGGCCCTTGCTCCATCTGTGTCCCACTCTGTTAGCACTTAAACCCCATCTCTAGACTCATAAAGAAAGGAGGTTTAACAATTGAAGAGCTCAGTGACAGAGGGATCAGCATTCTGTTTGCTAATTGGGCTGTTTTCAAGGAGAGCTCGAACCAGAGAGTGTTGCCTAATGATCAGTTGCAGCATTGCACTTTGAAATGTGGTCAATATTTAGAGATATTAAGGGAGAGATTTGCCTGTTGTGATTAATTTTTGTTGCCCAAGTTGAAACCTGCAGCTTTGCAGACATGTTCAAAGCTAATTCAACAACACAGTCAAAAGGGATATCCAGAAACAACTAGTTTTGCATGTGCAAAATCAGTGTTTACAATTTCTGTTGTAAACGCAGCAGAGATGTGCCTCCACCAGGGGGCGCAAAGTTGCAGCAGTAGTTGCAGAGAGAAAAGTACGTCCCCTAACTTTGTATATTGTCAATATAAGATGTATTTCAGTTTGGTTTTTTTTTATAATTCACATACTCACATACTCTTTTTTTTTTTACCAACTCAGCCCATGTATAATGAATCTGCTGTCTTCTGCTTTTATGGTAGGTAAACTGTGCATATCATACATGAAACTATATTATGCCCACTGCATGAAAGGTAGCAGACTGAATTAAAGTTATTAATTGCTATTAGACATTCTATTTTATGATGTAAATATACTGACAGTGCAGTACACTCATTTAACATTGACTGTCAAGGTGCTACGAAACTGGCAGCTGCTCAGAGTCATTAGTCTGTCTCACATTGATCATGTGACTGCATTCAGACTTTTAAATATGGTCCAAATTTTCATGTTCACAATTTGTATTAATGGTGTGTCTCAGCTGAGATAAGAAATTAGAGAGGCATTAAATGGAGCGGGTTCAATTTGCTACAGTAGAGGCTATTTATCTTGATTAGTATGAAGAAATTGTGGACTCCTTCATAATTTTTTATCTCTGACAAGCCATTTTGAGATTGTGTATGTATTTAGTGCATGCACATAAACACCACTGAAGCAGAAATTCAGCTCACTACATCTGGACTTTATTTTGCTCGTACCGTGTGTAAAACTGATTTCCTTCCAAAGATTCTTCCTTTGTAATTTAGTTCATTTGAACATTTTGTTTGTTTTGATTTGAATCCCTAAAATCCCCTTTCACTCAGCTAAGAGTAAAACAACTTATTAACTTAAAAACAATAATTTCCCACGAGCATCTCTGACTGATGCTTTTTGCCAAGATATTTTCTCTCATCCACAAAATTTCTTTGAGCCTTAACAGAACAAGGATTTAGTGTCCTCCAATCACATCACTCAGAGGACAAGTTTGAACCCTTGCTGCTCTCCAAATAAAAATGGGTTAATTTGAACTATGAACCAAAACATCTAAGCTTAATTAGAGTAGCCTCACTGCAGAAACTCTTTATGGTGTAATATTTATGAAAACTAAATATTACATGCATTTGTCTGCATCACATGTGTACGTGTTCTGCCTTACAACCTTATATAGCAATGTTCTCATTCATTTTCAGTGCATATTAAATTATGATTATGCATTTCTTTGTTGAATCATTTTTAAAAGGGGGTTTCATGCTTTTAAACAGCACTATCTCCATGCTGTAACGTGACAGTGGTTCCTTTTTGAGTTCAGACACCTCTGAATCATTTAGTGCATAACTCACGTTACATGTAAGTAACATAAATTTATTTTTAGATAATCATTTTTAAGGCAGTTTCATGAACTCAAGTGTTGGAAACATTATTATTTTTTTCTTCTGCATGTATAATATAAATAGTTTGAACTAATTTTAGTTACTGCAGAAGGTAAGTCTGGAGAATCAAAAGGCAGCAAAAAATACATTTGGGAATACTAGATGGCATAGTTTTGCTGAAAAGAAGTATAATTGGTTTTGTTTGTGATGTGCAACAGTTAAGCTACTGAATAATAATGAAAAAAATATCATAACTTAAATCCAACCATAACCATAGAACAACATATACCGAGAAGGCACCAAAATTATTTTTTCCCATTCATAAAAAGTGAGTTGTGGAAAGAAAATGAGGGTATAATGTAAGGTTTTTCACTGACGTAGCTGACACTGACTTTGTGTAATGCAGTTATGATGCACCTGTCAACAAGCAACCCTCAGCACATTGTCAGGCAACATAACAACAGCACACACAGCAGCATGCTATATCAATTTAAATGCATTCTGTGTATATTTTACTGCTGCCAATGTGACCTGTACAAACATTTGGCTTTGGCCAAAAAGACACAACATTGTAGATCATCTTTAATGTGCTTCAGCAACTCAAATCAGGTTTAGATCAGGCTTTTAAAAGTTATGACTCAGCTATAACCATAAGTGAATTATGGCTCTGCCTTCCGGGATAGATTTGCTTAAAAAGTAGTGTTGAAAATACATCATAAAAGTTTATGGCATCAAGACATGGGTACGAGGAAAACACGATAAATCTCAGGTCTGTTTTACAGGACCTGTTCTCTCACCATATGATCGCTCCATCAGGTGGAAGAGGTCTCAGTAAAGGCGGTGACCTCACAGCTGGTGCATCGAGACACTTTTAAAATCTCGGGTTTTATCAATAACATGTTCTAATGTGAACGATTGAGTTTGTTTTCCTGTCTGAAGACGCAGAGCTCCAGGGAGCATGTCTGCGAAGCGGAGGGAGCGAGTATCTCCAAAAAAAGATTTGTTTGTTTTGAAGATGTGTTTTGTACCAGCACTGAGGCAGCAGATGGATTTGAGGTTGTGTGTTTCAACTTTATTTCAGGTTAAACCGAGCAGATTACCTTTTTTTCTTTTTTCATTTATAAGAGAGGCCCTAACAAAATTGCAGTCAAAATCACATAAGCGCTAAGCTGAAATTGATAAGTAGACCAACAACAACGACAACAACAAACTGTCAGGTGAGTGAATGGATCTTAGATAAACAACATGTGCATGAATCTTTTTAATTTGATTTTGAAAACAGTACTGGTTTTAACAAAACTACTTACAAATGTGAATATTTTACGGAAAGTACAGCACGCCCAAATTTTTGTACATGCCACTTGTAGCTACAGCAGATTTTGTACATGTTGACACTGTTCCAGGGGGTTTCCAATGATCTTCTACTGCTACATGTGCTTACACGGAGAAGTTAATGAGGCTTAACCTTCAAAGAACTGAGTCTCTTATTGTGTATAATTAGTATAATCTGAGGGCCTAAACTGAAACTTGAGCTCTTTCAGTGTAGAATTCAGACAGTTTATAATTTATCATCATTCTAAAGCTACAGTGACAACACCAGGCAATTTAAAGATTTTATATAACTTTTTTGACATACACTTTAAATGTGTAATCAGCAGTTGAGAAGTATGCTCCAGGTAAATTACTGATTACAGTACATGGCAGGGTAAAGCAATATTTGTTTCATGATGGATTCAAAACCACCAGTTCAAGATAACCTCATGAGAGGAGTTGCAAATACACTGTGTGGACGTAGATTAAGAGGTCACGCTTCTTAATCTTTGAATTCACATAAAATCGCCCGGCCATGCAGTTTGCCTTCACAAACATTTGTGAAATGATGGGATGTTCTAAAGAGCTCAGTGAATTCAAGTGTGGTTCTGTAGCAGGATGTCACTGCTGCAACAAGTCTGTTCATGACATTTCTTCTCTCTGACATATTTCACAATCAGCTGTAAATGGTATTGTTGTAAAGTGGAAGCGTTTAGGATCCACAGCAACTCCGGCATGAAGTGGCAGACCATGTAATTTACAGAGCAGTGTTGGCGAGTGCTGAGATGGATAGCTCCTAAAAGTGACCAAAGCTCTGCTGACTCAGTAACTGCAGAGTTCCAGTCTTCCCCTGCAATTAACATCAGCACCAAAACTGTGTGCTGGGAGCTTCATGGCATAATGTGGAGGTGGCCCAGTATTTTTGTCCCTACAGTGTAAGATGAAAATGAACTTAGTATCCATATTCAAACTCATCTTTTCAGTTTGCTCTAAACAACAAAGTTGCTAAAGTTGCTTTTGAGGGCATTTCTGCTGTAGTAGGTGTCTCCAGGACCATATTTCACTTTGATGAAACACACACACACTGACAAAGACATTCACTGGGTGAAAACAATCCCAGCTCCTCTGTTGCTGCTGGTAACCAGGACAATTTAAACTACAGAGCAACAGTTTGGTTAATTTCAGACTTTATCAAAGATGCAGCTCATAGAACAAAAATTGTAAATTGAAGAAAGTATATGTGAACCCTGAGATATTGGAGCACATGCAACTTTATTGCCTCCTATTAATAATCATGCATTTTAGAACTGCAGTTATTGCAGTTTATTGCATCAAAAGAGTAGGTGTGGTCAACTCCAATAAAAACCCATGTAAAGTGTGATTGATGCAGAGCCCCACAAATATTTTGAAATTAGTGAAGTGAAACTGTCAGCCGTCACAGGCTTCAACATGTCATTTTCTTCTTGCTGCTATCGAACCAGTGCCACTGCTGGCAAATTCACTGTTGCATTTAAAAAAAAAAAAAAATGTACACAGCCCAAATTATAGCATAGCAAGATATAGCAGGCAGCTCATTGTTTTGATTTTTAGATAACACATCTAGATGATGTTCAGCTTTTCTAATGGGCATAATTTACAAGTTCACAAGTCATGGTTGTTTGAGATTTGATATTACATTCCTGTTTGTAATTTGTATGCCTGTAGGCCTTACCACTGACTAAACATGGTGCTTCACTGACAAATTCAACACTCAATCACTCACCGACTCACTCATTTACTGTCTGCTATTTCAACTTGTAAGAATATACAAGTATCACAGCTACAGCCAGATGTCCAAGCACTCGGCTGTTGATTGAGGACTCACTAGTGAAATGGGATGTTACTAATTCCAAAAGGTGCAGAGATGGAGATAAATAGCTCTGGAGCTCCTCAGCATTACAGAGGCATGTCACCCGGCAAGGAGCCTTCAGATCTGAGTGGACAAAAAAGAAACCTGCTCAGAGAAAGAGGATGAGGGTTAGTGGCAGCTTCTTGACGACAGGTAGAAGACACAGCTGACACAAACTGTCAGCCAGTTCCTGAGAAGGCACATGGGCTACATATTGCAGTCTGTCATACTGGCACAGGCAGTTAGCCTGAGCAGCAGAGGAAGGCACCACTGAAATCCTAAGAAGGGAAAGTATATATATATCACTGTGCGTCACTGTGTTGTTTATGAGCATTAATAATGAAAAATTTTAAATAAGACTAAACATTAGGGAAATAATTTCACACCCAGTAAGATCTTTGGTTTTTAGAGCAGATTGTCCCCCAATGACAGGGGTGGCAGGTTGATCCCTGGTCCCTCCATGTGGCAAAGTGTCCTTGGGTAAGGCACTGAACCCTAAATGCTTGATGGCAAGCAGGCACTTTGGCAGCTCTGCCACCATTGGTGTGTGAATCCACACAGTGGATAATTATCTCTGGCACTGGACCAGCCATTGTTGCTGTGGACATTTTAGTATTTGTTTGGCAACAGCTCCACTCTCTCAACAGGGCACTTAATCAACTGTAGATCCCTCTGAGGAACAATAGCATTGTTGAGAGAGCTCACTTAGCCCACAGGGACCAAAGCAGACATTTGTTTTTGACTGGAGTGACCAACAGTACATGTGCAGATGTATGACATCATATGATGGATGATGGCAGCATACTTTTTTTTTTTTTCCCCCTTTGGAGGCTACAAATCTCCATAGGGAGTATTATGGTAATATTGATCAACTTTTTTTTTTTTCTGCTGTTAAGATATTAGTGTCTTATTATACCACAGACAAAAATAATGAATGCATGTCATCATATTTGATGACATGCATTTGATGACTTTGACCATCCAGTTAAGAGGCAGATTCAAAATGAATCTAAACTAAATCCTAAAGATACAATGTACCTTAATTGAAAGCTGCTATTTGTGTATACTGCCAGATTAAAACATTGTCCTGGATATAAAGTTTATCTTTAACATGTTATGGAGAAATATGCTTGGCATAGCATCGTCACAGTCAAAAGAAGAAGAGGTAAAGTTTTTCCAGTGTGGCTGGTTAAATTTGCAAAGAGATTCCATCAAAGTCTGCTGTCTACAAACTCAGAGAGTGACTGAGATAAGATGTCCCACCTGTGCGTCTGTTTATGCATACGCACACGCTTGTGCATATATGAGTCTGTGGAGGCACACATAC
The DNA here is from genome assembly GCF_007364275.1 of Archocentrus centrarchus. NCBI lineage: Eukaryota > Metazoa > Chordata > Actinopteri > Cichliformes > Cichlidae > Archocentrus > Archocentrus centrarchus. The sequence continues at coordinate 5,626,204 of NC_044355.1, read as the reverse complement.
AGCATATCCATTAATAACTATAGGCACATTTTAAATAATGCACAACCTGAGAATAATAGATAATTATTTTTTAAAGCGTAAGTACATTTTGATGAATTTAAATGTACAGTGGATTCTCATGTAGATGTGTATTTGGCAGCAATTACAATTTCAAGAATATATTAGATAGAATATGCATAGACTATATTTTAAAATTCTTAATAGAGTCATATATTTCTCTGCAATACTTCCCTAACTGCAGGCTAAGTGTCAATCCAGTGTAAATATCTTGGGCAGGTGTACCATGAGCCAAAAATCCATCGTCAGCCCAGTGCACATAGGCCGTGTTACTCTGTGCATTTGCTCCCAAATGTGTGTCTGGAGGAGATAATGAAGCTGAATCAATCTAATCACCAACTGCAATAAATGCACTGACAGAAAAAAGAAAAATCTATGTGACTACATAAGAATGCAAACAACAAATTATTTATAGATATATATGTGCCTATATACTGTAGAGGGTTTACAAAACCCAGTGTGCTTTAAGGCCTGAATGTATCTCGTTATATCTTTTACATTCAAACAACAAATATTCTTACTTTCATGCAGATCATAGAATTAAAATTTTGATTTCTGAAAAAAGGAACAGTAAATATGTTGCATTCATTACTTACTGCAGAAAATAGGGTACGAGTGACACGACATTTCTTATCACTTTTACAAGTTTGTATAAAAAAGTCTGCAGTATATGTTATTATTTAACTTCCAAAACCTCAGATTTGGAGAAAAATGTTTTAACAATCTTGATTCTAAAACAGAAAGACAGGGTAAAAAAAGAGAAAAGACAAAACAAAAGAGAGAAAGAAAAGGAAAGAAACCTGAGTGTATGCAGCTTGTTTTTTTTTTTTTTAGAGAATCACTAAAGTCATCTATGCATAGCAGATTGCAGAAGGGGGCAAGGGTCAAATGCCCACTCCATCCTCAACAAATAACACGAAATAAACTTGAGCAGACTCAACTCATCAAAACACGACCAGGAAAAATCTAGTAAGATTCCACAGTTTTTACAGCCAATGTTCAAGATGATAATCGAGGAGGAGTTAAATGTGCAACTGTAATGAATAGTGAAGCTTGTGTTTGAGATGTATTTGCCAGTTTAAATGAATAAATCACAAGACAGACATACAACTATGGAAATATTTGGCTCCTGCTTTGTGAAACAAAATGGCTTCTCCTTTTCCTCACAGTAAATACAGAAAAGAAACCTCAAAACAAAACAGTCAAGAGGATAACCATTGATCCCCGTCTAAGCCATGCTCAATCACACTTAAACGGGGCGGCTCTTCCTACCAGAGGAACCAGAACAAACCTTTAAGTCGACAGCTAATGCCCGGTTTAGTCCTCTCCCTCTTTCTGACTCTCTTTTTCTTTTCCTCCTCAAAACTGCCATGCTACAACTTAATACCAGACGAGCTCACGCTGGGTGGCTGGGTGGTGCTATCAAGGCCTGACTATACACACTCAGCCTTTGCCTTTGCTTTCCATTTTGCTGTCGTTATTCTTCATCTCACCCCCTCCAATTTCTATTTTGTGGGTCACTGAACCCTGGGACAAAGTGTGTCTGCCCCACCTCCTGATCCTCGGTCGCCAACACTGAGACCACCACGCCACACATAACGCTGGAAGATGACATTTCCTCACCCCCGAGACACCCCCCCCTCCTTCGTCTCCCCTAATCCAATCAGCAAGGCCTGAGTTTTTCTAATATACTGGCAGTCTCATACTCTGACTTTATCCCTGCAGCTGTGCCGGACCACTCATTGGCAAGATTAAGGCCTCTGCAGCTCCTCTGATCATGTATTTCAATATGAATGGGACCAATAAGGGGGTGGATTATGTCTTAGTTACTTTAGAAATCCAAGGCCCCTCTTTGATGCCCCCGGGTTTGAACGGCAATGGCAGAAACGCGCCTGGTCTGCATGGCGTGGCTGCAACGCCACCTGGCAGTCAAATGTTTGCTCATATGCGCTCATTAAACAACACCACACTGGCTTGTGGGTACTGACTGTGGGCCCGATGGCGAGCTTTGGCCGCAACCAGATGGCACCATCACCAGTATGCCAGGTGGGGTTCGTCGTTACCACTTGTGAGATGCCTCGTGGACGAAGGACGAGGGAGTTTTGGGAGGTGTGGGAGGGAGAGGAACGTGTTGCCAAGAAGGAACAGAGTAAACAAACACATTCTATGCTATCTATGCAATCACACACACACACACACACACACACACACACTCATTTTCCTTCTCTGTCTTCATCACTCTGTTACTTTTCTGAATGCACTGAATATTTAAAATCTATACACTTCAATGTTACATTATTGATCACCTGCATGTATAACGGCGACTACATTTGCCTCCAAACACTCCAAACACACATTCATACTCTACGGTGTCCTGAGATCAGGCCCCACCATGGCAAAGCCACTAAGGGGGGGGTGGGGGGTTTCATTAGTTGTTGAGGCCTGTGTCTTCTTCTCAGCTAGCCCTCCTGCCCTTGTATCTTGGGGCCCTTTGTGTGTGAAGTGCTAGAAGTGATTAATATTTGTTTTCCCTCCTCAGTGGGAGAGGAAAACCCAGCCAATCCACTGTGACCCCTTCTTAATCCCCAGCAGGTCGAACCAGTATCCCCGTTTTCTTCGTCTTCTTTTGGGCTTTACCTTGGAGGGTGCCTGCCTGATACTAACATTTGAGTGGGATGTGGGAATCACTCAGGACCCATACTATTCAGTGCTCATGCAGAGTTCAGAGCTGAGCCATGACAACAAGTTTCTTTACGAGAGGGTCAGTGAGTTTTTATTTGCCATGTCTTTGTTCTTCTTACACTTATAAGTAATGCTTTTAAGACAGATGACATCAAATATGATATTTACTGCAAACAAACCAGGCTGGGTGACTTGCACATTTCTTACCTTGTGCAGCAGGAGGCTTATTTTGATATTTCCTAAATTGCATGATGCAAAGTAAGTTTAAAAAGAAGTTTGTATTTTTGTTGAAGAGCTATTGAATTGGTAACAAACAGCTCCCCAGGTAGTTTTGACAGGTTAGACAGGTGAAGGAAGTGCCTTTCTTATAGAAAACAGGAGGATATCCTGATTGAATTTGGCCAAAATGGTCAGGTTGAGGGGTTTTGAGGCTTTGTTGAGGCCTGTGGAGGGGGTGTCTTGAAGGATTGAGCGGCTTGCGGGGTCTATTGAGGACTTGATCCTGTTGACAGATATACTGCTCCCTTTGTGACCACATGGCTGTGATGGAAATGACAGGTGCAGTATGGGTAGCTGGTGGAAAAAAAAAAAAAGAAAAAGAAAAAAAAATCCTTTCCAGCGTTGTGTTTCAGCGGTTGTAAAAACACAGCTGTTTTCAGCTTTCTGAACCGGCTGCGTGCTGGGTTTCCAGTTCTCTCCAGCTCCTTGTTGCCTTGTTGGCGTAGTCACTAAACTCGCAAACACCGTCTTATGGTCTTAGCTCTTTATAAGAGCTTTAGTTGGAAAAATGTACACATCAGTATTAACGATCAACACTGGCGGATGAAAGCTGTGGCAACTGGCAACTGGCAACCAGCTCAAAACCTGCTTTGGAGTAATGGATATTAATGGGAAACTGCTCGGCTATTTAACACATACACATATTAACACAGACAACAATTCAGACCGAAGAGGGAACTGCACAGATGTATTTTATTAAATCAGAAGATATGCAAATTAAACAAATGAGAAAATAACCATAAAATATTATTTTTAAAAAAATAACGTAATATGACTGACATTAATAGATAAGACTTAAACTGAATGCTTTTTTTGTGTAAATTTTTTATACCCTGATTTAACTGTTTAGGTAAATGTAAAGTATCTGATGTTTTTAATTACCAAATAGAGCAAACGTGGGGATGAAAATGCATTATAGTGACTTAAATAGTAATAGATGAATTTAGAAAGAACAAAAACACATGATAACAAGTGAGCTATTTTCTTTTTTAAAATTTTGGTCTATTTATATTGTAGTTATTTTCAGTATTTAATTATTTAAATATATATTTAGTGTTAAAAAGTAAATTACTAGCTGGTTAACTGAATTTTTTTTAAATTTTAGTTTAATTTCTGAATACAATATACAAAATTATAATCTTAGCAAACCATCCTGTCATATTTATCTGCAGAAAATCTAATAAAATCTTTGTGTGCGACCAAGTGTAAATTGTCAGTTTGGTTTCCTGCTACGTTATTACTTTATCAAAATCTTACAACACGTTCTTAGTGCTTCTTAAACTGTTTCATATTTATGTATATACAGATATGATTTTGTAAGTTCCTTTTTTTGTTACTTGACAGCTCTGTTTCTGACATGGCCCAGTCAGCTTCGTATGGGAGCGCACGCAATACAGTGCAAGAAGCAAAGCTTTTAGCTCTTTGTAAAGTTGTATAATGAGTGGCGCCAAGTATCACCACTCCTCCACAAATTACTTTTCTCTGCTTCCAGTCGTCCCTCCTCCAGTTTTTTTTTTTTTTCTTTTTGCTCCTTTTTTCTCCATGTCAGCACCTCCGGCCACTATCTCTTTGGACAAGCCCTCATTTCTATGCATTTCTACCAGGTGTCATACACCTTACAGTCTGTGAATGACTAGAAATTTGATCATTTAAGAGACACGGATTATTACCTTTCAGTGTGAACACAATTCTGGAGCTTATGAAAGAAGTTGTACAGATAGAATAGCTTAACAGAAATGATGTTCTAGCTAGCTTAGAAATTTTTTGTTTAATTTACTTCCAAGACCAGCAGAGAAAAACAAGGGCAGAGGGGTGAGTGAGGCTAAGATACATCGTGTGTTTCAGTAAGGCTCATGTTCCAGTGGATAACTGGACCTTTATTAGTCTTTGAGTCTTTGAGAGAAAAAAAGTTTTTTTCTTGACATGTTCAACAAATCAGTGCAGTCCAACAATTAAGTTCTAGTATTTTTAAAAGCAACGTGAAGAAAATGTGAACAAAGAAGAAAAAAAAGGTGCCTTTTTTAATTTAATTTTTTTAAAAACTTAATTTCAACATTTTAAAAGAAGCTGAAACAGGAAAATGCAGGAAAAAAATCAATTTTAATGTTGAATTAGACCTTCAAAAAGCTTGAAATGAATTTCATTACTTAAAGATGTGACCTTTTTTTTAAAAGAAATACACCAACACAACAGCACCAACACAACAGGGAGACTTTGGTAAAATGATCCCAATGAACAACAACAGCACATCATTCAGTGAGGATTCAATATTGTGACAAATAAACTGACATAATATTGACAAAACCAGTAGTGAAGCCCTGATTTATGCCACCATGGTCAAAACTGTCACTTTTCACTTTCCCAACACGAAGCAATCGTACCTGCTCACCGCTCCGGGGTTTAACTGATGAATGACACTGTACTGTGCTGTGGCTCACTGCGGGGCCGTTTGTGGGGAGATAAGAGAGACTTCCTGGATTAAGGAGGTAGTTGAGGTACATCTCCAGAGAGCCTGTTTGTTTGGGTAAGACAGCTCCTTCATTACTGCAAAACTGTGGGAGGCTGAGAAGCCAACATGTCTCCGAGATAGCACGGAACTGCTGCCAAAATGTACTTAACCAGACTGAAAATGCAACCCACTTACCTTCAATGCCTCTAATTTATTACCACGTACCCTGCAATGGTTATAATGCAGTTTGCAGCACTGAAATCAAGTCACTCCAAATATCCTCACAAAATATATAACATATCTCACCTTATATGGTGTGAAACTTCACACTTTTGATTTTCAAGTTGGTTTTTCATGAGAAGTGCTTTGTGGGTGGCCTAGCATGACCTGGCAAGTGAATGAGACTTGACATTAAAATGAATGAACTCCTGATGCCAGTGTCACTTTGAAAAACCCAAGCTGACCATCGTGTCCTTACCCCAGCCCGGAGGATTACCCTCAAAGCAGTCGTGCAGACTGACACACTTGCCTTGGACAGAGAAAACACGAAATATGAAAGAAAACATTACGGCTAAAACATCGAGCTGTGCTGTGTTTGTGCAGCACATTCTTTGCCAATTTTGGTATTTTAGACAAGATGAGTCATATACGTAGTCACTCGCTGTTATCTTTTCCTTTGGTAAATGTTTTTATTGCATATTTCATCATAATTGTGCTCGACAACAGTACAGCTCCACAGATTTAGAGAAGGGACTACAACTTCTAAAGTCTTCTAAAACTGCAGTTAATTAGATTCATTTTAAGTTATTGGATGAATTATTTCAAAATGCTATAAGAAATGTCCAGAAATGTGAAATACATGCTCCCAAAATGAAACAAAACAAATGATAACTAATCATTTTGTTTATTAAGTAATCAAGCGAAACCTTCCATGCTGTTTAATTAATTTACCAGTTATCAAATGCATTTTCAGTTCAACTAATCTACTGATGGCATATCGTTGGCTATATGATACAGATGAAATGTACAAATTAAAAGAAATGTCTCCAGTAGGTTAAACAAAACTTATGTTTTTGCAGGAAATAATAATAATAATAAAAATGTGGCCAGAAATTGAAAATGTAATTCTTCAACATACACTAGCTTCCATCTCCCAAAAAAGGTGATGACAGAGACAATGAAATTATTCACACAGAAAGCCTTTCAAAAGACAACATTGCAAAACAATAGTCTCTGGAGCTTGAAAAAGGCGACTGGACTTCTTTTTGTTTCTTGAAGACGTTTCACCTCTCATCCGAAAGGCTTCTTCAGTTCTCAACCAAATGGTGGAGAGACCCAGGTATGAAACGTCTTCAAGAAACAAAAAGAAGTCCAGTCGCCTTTTTCAAGCTCCAGAGACTACTATGACCTGGATAACTGAGAATCTACACAGACACATTGCAAAACAATACAATATTGCCATCCAGCGCTCGGTTTAAAAATGGAAACAAAATAAGGCTCTTCTAAGTTTTGTATTTCAGTGTTGAAAAACTGTAGCCCTTCATTCATTTGACAAAATGTTATGGCTGAACATATTCCAGGCACATGCTTAAAGTAATGCTGAAATCAACAGGTGAATATCCATTATATCTGAGCGTAATAGAAAAATCAATATGCACGCTTGATGATTTGTTCTGTGCTGGTGTGCTGCTGATGTACAGCAGTGCTGTGTGAGGCCTCATGCTGCCCCAGTGGCGGTGAAGGGGGAATTAGTTGTAGTGTTGTCTGAGTCCCTGTTAATCCTCAGCTGATTAGTGGAATTCTCATCAAGGCTCCTTGAGAGACAGAGTAAGCAAGAAAGAGTGTGGAAGAGAGACACGGGGAGAAAAAAATGAGAAAAAGAATTGTGGGAGAAAAGAAAAAAAAAAGAGGAGACTTTAGAGTTAGTGAAATTCCTCGCTCATTTTCCTACTTTTCCTGTAGCCAGTCACCCCCCACCACCACCATGGACCATAGGCTTGCATCTCCTGTGACCAATAAGATATCGGGCCCTCGGGTCACCTGGCTCACCAGACTAATCCTGAATCGGCCTTGTAGATTAGCACTTTCCCACTCACAGCCACTCTAGCCCAAGCCCTGGCAAATCCCGAGGTAAATGTCGGCGCTTCCGGTAAGTGGGTGAGCACAACGTCGTGCAGTGGATTAAGGAGAATAGGATAATATTTACAAGCCCATCGCCAGCAGTGATAAGGCTGAGGATAAACATTAATGGTTCATCTTCTGCCTCCTTTTTCTCTTTCTCTTGCCAAGGCAAATGGTTAAAATCTCTGGATTCCTGCTGGTAGTCCCTTACACTGATGAACTAAATTAGTCAGCTGTGAAACAATTAATTGTAACAAAGTAAGCAATGACTGATAGTGGGTTTTTGTATCAAGAAGAAGTTATCTTATGAGACACTTTTGGGTCATGTCTTTGCAGCGTTATTATGGCTATGGGGAAATTCAACGAGAGGCAATTTAATATTTGCTGATGGAAAGTGAAGTGTACACAGTTTAAGTGCTAAATACATAAAGCTTTTACACAAACAAGTATAAACTGAGCTACTACTGGAAACATTGAATGTTGAAAAAAAAAAGCCATCACAGGCCAAACTGAAAAATAAGAAAGTATTGATGTGTATATCATATTTTTGTTGATAAGCATTTGCTTTAACTGTTTTTAAATGCAATCCATGCAATGTTAGGCATTTTATTCAATATGGACATAACCATTTAGGTCATGTTAAAGTTGCAGTGCTGTAATGGAGAGGCAGATGAAACGCAAATCACAATTTTTTGATTATGAATTATTATTTATTATCTGAAATTACATATGTAATACAATTGATTACTGCATATATATTACTCATCATACACTTCTGTATGTTCAGTTCAGTACAGTTTTATTTATATAGTCTCAGTTTACAAATCACCCCAAGGTGCTTTATGTGTTTATATTTACTTTCCAGCTTTTAGGGTTCAAAATAAGTTGTACTTTTGTTGGATATGTCTTAATGTAAGCTTTATTAAAATGTAGAATTATGCAACTGCATATATATATATATATATATATATATATATATATATATATATATATATATATATATATATATATATATATATATATATATATACACACACATATATGTGCAGTTGCATATTTTTACATATATGTGTAAACTTGTCGCACTCAGCCTGCAAAACCCAACTGAGGGGGAGACCTGTTCTAGTTTGAGAGTTTAAACATGTTTAAGCAATTTATTTGCAATAAAGAGGCCCGCTTTTCCTGAATCCGTCCTAAATGAAAATGGACAAAATCTTCTTATTACGGAAAGCTGATGCCCGTTCCTTTCATGTCATCAAAGCACATGGTGGACTTCTCTCTACTGTAGATGGCACTGTTAACCTTGACTTGTACTAAGTTGAGCTTTCAGTGTTAAGGAAGTCAAGTGGTGCTGAAGCAGTCAGTGTCTGCTCCTCATTACCATTCTCAGCCCAAGGGTGAAATTAATTAAAGTGGGGAATAATAATAATAATAATAACAAAGATTATCTTTGTCATCACAGTTATGCTAACAGCAGTATGGAATTCTGAGGGCAGCCAGCGGCCGAAATAAATACCATCCAGCTTTTATCTTGAAACTGTAGGTACAGGGCTGTTTCTTTTTTTTCTTCATTTTGTGTTTTTGAGGGAAGTGGAGTATTAGTGGTGGGGGGAAGTCGAGGGAGAGTTTAGGATAGGAAGGTTCAGGGTTAGGACCAGAGTGAAGGCAAGTTTGTTATTTTAACAGAGCTTATGAGGGAGTCAAGAGGAGGGCAGTGTGCCGATCGCACGCTAGGCTGCATGATTCACAGAAGAGCCCTGATCACAAACCCTCTGGACCCCCACCCCACCCCCTGGCCTCTCCTCCTCTGCTTCTGAAATCCCCACCATCAGCTTGCATTATGGGACTAATACCAAAGTTATGGTGAATCACCACGCATCACCTTACATGTGGGCGATTTCCATCCAGCTGGGTTAATTGGCACTCTGACATGTGGGCAATGTCAGTATAGACTACAGTATCATATATAATGTATTTTTTGTCGTTGTGTTTTCTTTCTTTCTTTCTTTGGCTTTACAGGTAGACAAAATATCCTTGTGACCACTGATATATAATTGTTTAAAAAAAGAAAATAAAACTGCTGGCATTTTCTCCACAGTGCTATTTTCCAAAAAAGCATGAAGAAAAAATAATTTAAAAAAAATAGTATCCAGTATCAGATAATCAGGTTTTTTTTTTTTTTTTTTTTGGTAAACCTTTTAGGGTCTCCTTTCAGAAATGCACAGTTTTTATTCTCAGTTTTCATTTAAAAAAAGGACAATAGCAGCATTCACATGGCATGAATGGTATAGCTCTCACTTTTGAATATTGCTTGTGTCTGCAAATCTTAGTGCATGCATGTGATATTATCTAATTGCATTAGAAATGGCCTGCAGCAGCCACCTCACCCTGTCATATTATCTGAACTGATGAACTCTTGTTGAAACAAAAAGACCCAGCCCTGTCTCGTGACCGGTGCTCGAACCTCTTTTCATGCTGCTTGTAAAAGGGGGATCGCTGACCTCATGTGCTGCTGGGATATTACTTTACGTCTTCATCAGGCTGCTTCCTCAGTGTCGGCTCGTGAATTATTCTAGACTGTCCACCGCGTCACTGCATTGCTTCCTCTCTACACTGAGTCAATAGGTGGTCACTGAGGTCTAATGGAAGACAGGTGCTAGGAGGGAAGAGGCCAAAAGTTGATGAATTACAGACAGGAGTAAAAAGACAGAATTCACAGGATTTTTAAAGTTTTCTCAAATATCGAAATTTTGAATAATCTCTTGAATGCTAAGGGTTGGAAGATTGGAATGACACTGGTTTCTGCTGCTCATCAATACTTAATTTAATCAAATGTTAATGCAAGCTAGCAAATTTGCGCAAGATATGAATTCCTGATAATTGTGAAAGACAAATGTTCTTTGTCTGCTTCACTTCTCCACAATCCAATTAGGGTTCAGTGCTGAAAAAATCAGATCACTATATGCTTTGGGACAAGATAAAGTTAGCTTAGCTGCTCATTAGCTATTTTCTTGAGCACTCTTATAATATTGTCTTACGAAAGTTAGCTTTGGTCTGAATTACTAATCAAGAGCACACATCCGGTGTTTGATGAAATTTTTACCTATTCCCAAAGCATTTCCTCTCTCTGCAAAAATTCATTAGTTCTAGCTAGAAAAGGAAAACGTGGGAGTAGCTCACATATTGAGTTGCGGTACTTTGTCTCATTGTTTGCTATCTTGCTCATTCCTTCATTCAAGTTTCCCATCCTCTTTGTGATGCTCTCATTCCAGCACATGTTTCTGTTTCTTCCCAAGAAAACATTGCTGAAAGGGCGCACAAAGCTGTGTGTTTCATGTTCTGTAGACACCCTCTCTGTTTTGACTGGAAATGGACTCCGGGGGGTAAAAGGTGGGAGGAACATTTTGTACAGGCAGACACTACTACAAAAAAATAATTTAACCCTTTAAGGTCAAAATCCAAATTGTCCCAGAGACGTAGGACCTGATGTGCAACAAACTGTGGTAGGTAGGTTTGTTTATTTACACTAAATAACATCTTTTAGGCGCAGACACCACAGCGTGTCACACAAAAAGACACACATTAAATGTGTGTATAAAAGAGCAACACGCATTAGATGCAGATCAGATGACCAGATAATAATTAGCTAAGACGAAAATAAATAAGACAAATCTAAACAAATGGGTTTCAAGATGCTTAAAGATTTTTGCTGTTGTGGTGTGCTGACCGGACCGGAGCGTGTCCTGTATATCACACTAACACTGAAACCAACAAGTTTAATTTCATTGTGTACCGTTAGCAGTTTAGTAATTTTATCACTTTAAAACCAGATGGATGCCTGTCCCTTCACCACACAACTGTATTCCACACCTAGCTCATTATGTTGTCTGTTATCCTTGCTTATTATTATTTCTACTCTGTTACTTTTGAGTTATTATATAATGTTAACATTATAACACCATGCATTACACAATGGAGGAATCCTTATATTGCTTTCTTGGATCCAGTTATGGTTATGATAAAGATGTGATTTTTCAAACTCACAGCATTGAGCAGCTATAATATGACAAACTAGAGAAACTGAAGAAATCAACCATTCTGTCAGTGAGCTGGAGTTATATAAATTATCTCCAAATTTAGTCTTTCTGGATTATTTCAGAAGTGCTTATGAAGCACATATAGATTTAGTAGAACTTCCAGAAACAAGTGAAAGTGCAATACCAGAAAGGTTGGATAGTTTTCTGCGGTGTCGTAACCAGAGAATAGTCTGGTATGTACACAGTAATTACATCTCAGCACCCTGTGCAGAGTACATAGCAGAAACACAGAAGGGTCACTGCCCAGGGGATCTAGGTTTGCCCATTAAAACATCATCAGACAATACAGTTTATTTAAAGAGACATATGACTCTTGGCCGCTACTGTTTACCCTCCTTGCACTTGAGAGCAAAGATAATAATGTGTGAAAATCAAAGGAAAGAAAAAAAAAATGAAAGAAAAGGAAAATGAAAACTGCAATTTTCAAGGAATGAAGTCACCACAGGTCAGAAATTGCATGTACAGATGTAGCTAATCTATGTATTTACAATGGGGATTGGGAGAAGATGAGCAGCATATACTGTGTGATTAACTTGCTACTTTTGTTTTATTCTCCTTTTGGAAATGGTTTGTGTCTATCCTGGAAACTATTTTGATGTCTGGGCCTTAACGATCTGGATTTTAAATCTGGACTGAGCTTTGGGATTGTTGCTATTTTTGGAGCAAAGACTTTTCTGATTGCTTGAGTTCTAATGAGCACAATGAGCAAAACAACAGCTCAGTAGCAATAGCAGGAAGTCTGATGCATCTGAATTTCACCTTTACCCTGATAAATCAGTCAACGCGAACACTCCCGTGGTGCCCCACTGGGTAAAAGACCCCCTCCTTCAAATCCCTGGAGAGTTCGTCACCGTGCTGCATGCCCACCCTATCTGGAATATTTAGCCCAGATAGGAGATTAGTCCCTTCTAATTGTCCTGTCAGTAAATCAGTAGCTTTTGTTCCTCCCTCACTTTACTGCTTCATGTCATCCATTCCTATGACATGCTGCCTGATGTGTGCAGATAGCATTCATGCAGGGCGTCTACTATAAAGCAGATCATCCTATGTTTTAGCAAAAACATAGGATGAGAGCACAGTTGGAAAGAAATGGAACACAGCGTGGAAAATAAAAGCATCAGGGATCAATTAAATACAGCTTTGACTTAAGAAGTTGGCCAGTTTACACCTGTGAGTTCTGATTTCTCATTTATTAGATGAGTGAGCACATAACACTGTTTTTATATATATATATATATATATATATATATATATATATATATATATATATATATATATATATATATATATATATATATATATATATATATATATATATATATATATATATATAGAGAGAGAGAGAGAGAGAGAGAGACACACACACACACACATTTGTTTGGACACTATATAAACATTTATGTGTACTATTTTTTTTTTTATCTCAAGTATTCTGTAAAACACTTTTTATAGCATTGATTTAAGGTTTCCTTATCTTGAACTAACTTCTATACACACATCTCCTCCCCCACTCAACATCAATCAAGTGTGTGAGAGCCATAGTGGTAATTTGTTAACCTTTATCCAGTGATCTCTGCTGACCTTAGATTCACCCTCAGTCTGACAGTGTGTGTAGGAAAACTGGACTGGATTTGTTTAGTGTTACGGAGAGGAATGAAATAAATCACAGTCTAATGTACTTGTTCATTAAGCTATATTTCTAATTAACCTAGTAAAAGATAATAATTTAGTCTGATTGTTCACTAATGTATTGCAGGATACATTTTGATCACAAATATCCAATTTGGTTAAATGAATGAAGCTCAATCTCGACATGAAACGCAAAATGTACTTATTATCATATTGGCAAACATTAGTACATACACAGTTATTAGTTTGCTTAATCAAAGCATAATTTGACATTAAGAATAAAAAATAAAAAGTGTTGATATTATATTTTTTCAATTAGGTGGCAAAGGCAAAGAAATTTCATTTCTCAGCTAGATTATTATTCAAGGCACAACACTGGCTCACTGCTAACTCTGAGAGCAAATGCTCTATGCCGATGCATATTCATATGTTTAACATACAGACATGCATTCCTAATGATGTAGGAAAGAGTAGAATACAATAAAGCTCATTAATACGTTTTACCATGCCAGTCAGTCCTCACCACGAAAAGGGTGCTGCACAGCGTCAAATCGAGCTAATTCAGTTCACCAACAAAGAACTTCTCCAATGTGAGACGAAAACAAAAAGAAATTAAATGAAGCCATAGTGGTGTGTTTACTCCTTTAGTGTCAAATTTGTATTTTTTTTATTAGTAACATTTCTTCTAGTTATGTCTAATTTCTCCATTTTTTCATCTCATAACTTCCTCAACTGTCGAGCTTTGTCATTAACAGTCAAAACGTCTTCCCTTTCATCCGTTTCCAAATCACTGACTTTTTTCACTTTATTTTTGAGAATTTTTTTTTTTAATTTGCCCCAAAATGTAAATAAGTAAACAAATACAAAATAAATCCTGAAGGAGCACGCTTTGAAGTCAGGGTTTATTTTTTACATCTAACTGCAAAGTATTGCGTGAAACACCATCATTATTTTCCAGATGACATTGCTGTAATATTATTGCAAATCATAAATGCTGAAGATTTCTTTTCTCTAAAGAACACTGAATGCAATTATTAAATACAAATAAAGCAATAATTGATAGATAGCTGAAAAAACATTATTTTAAAGTTAATCTCTAACCATATTTGATTGCATACCAAACCCACCCAAATCAAAATATTGTTGAAGAAGGAACAACGTGTGCGTTACCTAAATTAATTTACAAATAACCGATTACAAGCTAAATACAGGGCTTAGCTCAGGTCCCCCTGACTTCATGAAAGCTTCTTAAGAAATTTCCTGAGTTGTACCAAACCTCATTCTAAGATGGCAGGTAGCAGAAATTGTCATTGTAAGCTAATGAATATCAGACTTAGAAAATGCCATAGGCCAACCTACATCTCCCTGCCTGCTGCTCGCACACTGCCCTATTAGAAACAGTGACAGTGTTCAAATCACAGTAGTAGCTAGTTCATCTTTGAAACCTGTCTCAGTATGACCTTCTCATATCTTCATACGTGCCCATGTCACTTCTGGTTTTAAGATTTAACATGAACCAGCTCCTGATGTTAGAGGTTAGACAACCAGACGTCTTGTCCAGCCAGAGTGGGAAGATGTCAGTAATGGCCGTGGACTTTGTTTATAAATTATTAATGATTTTCTTCCCTCCCTGTCATTTTGGACAGGCTGTGAAACAAGCCCATGCCTCTCCTGTTTGCGTGGCAGCGCTCTCCTCAAACAGATTGCAATTTATTCCTCTGCAGTTTGTCCATCAAGGCTAACTCTGACAACATAATCCCGAACTAATCCGCCATGTTCAGTTTTTCTTGTTGGCTCTCATGCAAAGTGCTCTGCCAAATCCCACTACCTGTCAGCCTGGCCTTGCGATGTGGAGCCCAGACGAGCTGCCAGCCCTGCTGCAGTGGCTCCCGTAGGGGTGTGGGGTGGAGGCAGGTGGGGGGCATTGTGCCTGGGTAGACTTAACCCCTGCCTCCCTCCCTGTAATCCACTGTAAACAGCCAGAGCCTTAGAAGGGCTAACTGCACTAATCAAGCCCCAAGCTTGCCGAGTCACTATCATACAGAGTACTCTAAGAACTAGAGATTTGAGACGCTACTGCAGTGTATGTGCAGGATATGAGCGTGCGTGTGGAGCAGTGGGGTCCATTGATGGCTCTTAATCTCCAAGGGGTAAAAATGTGCCAGCTTAAGGCAGAGATGGGTGCCCAATCAATGACCAACTAAAGGATTTTTCCAATACTTAAAATATTGACAAATAGAGAAAGCATGCTATTGCTTTTGATATTTATGTCAGAGTATCTCAGCAGTACAATAAGACCACTTAATATGTGGATACAAAATTACAATTTAGCCAGAGCAAAGAAAAACAACCAGTTTGTTGTGATTTATGATCTTAACAAGGATAGAAAAGTACACGCTCACATTATTTCCTTAGGCATCATATGCCGGGTTGAACTCCAGAGCTCAGGACACAGATTCTGTATTTCCCCAAAAGGTAACCCAGCCGATCAGTATTCTCCCCCAGCCTTTAGAGAGCCACATTTAAATTTCCTCCACATCCTCTCCCAGTCTCCCTGACAGTGACCCAAAATCCACAGTAAGAACATAAAAGGCTTGACAGAAGTCAAAGGCAAGTGGAGTCAAACTAAGCCAACTCCCCCATCAACAAAAATGAAAGTTTCAGAAACTTGGAGTGGACACAAGCAATAAAACTTTTTTTTGTGTGTGTGTGTGTGTGACTGATTTGTCACTGGCCCCTTTAACGAATAGATTCAGCAGGGTGTCTGTGGTCTGTGGTAGGTGGTGATCTTGGTTTGTGGCTGTCAGCAGAGGAGTTCCAAGCCTACTTTGTCAATGTCCATCAAGCATGATTGGTAAAATCTGTTTTGTATTGTCACTGACTTGATTCTAGTGCCACTAAAAAAGAGACAAAAGCTAAAGATCACATTTGTTGGAAATTAAGATGCATTTAAAAAACAATTGCCACTAAAAATATAAGTATGGATTTAAAAGATGTGAATACCTTGTTCACTATGACAGCATATTCATATCAAGCAAGTGTAAAATCTTTGCCAGCTGTTTCTGTTATCTTAATAAAATTAATGAAAAGATAATGTAACCATAATCTAATCTTAAATGGACTGGGAAATAATCAACAGAAACAGAATTTATAGAGCATATTCTGCTACAGCTTGCTGAGCTATCTATAAAGTACTGTGTAGAAACTGGAGCATCAACACCAAGAGGGCCAAAAGGCACACTTGAAATTAGGGGCTCCATGTGGACATATTGACTCTTGCTCTGCTTTACTGTGCTGCTGTTAGGTCCACTTTCCAACTGCCTTGGACTGCCTTTGTATTTAGACTGTGGGAAAACTCTGGACAAATATGTTTGCCACTTTAGAGCTCCAGATAAAAGTGGCCTTCAAGGGTGGAGCTTAGGAAAGTGTTGAGATGACAGTGAGAGGGTTGGTGGACCTGCTGGGAAAATGTGAACATGACATGTAGCTGATAAGAGTCCTCCAGCAGGTTAACACCAGAGCTTGTAACTGGGATTGCCCCAAGAAGCCCTCTTAGGAAGGCCTGGCATCTGCAAGATTGCAAAAGCCTTGACACTCACACAACTGCTGCACACAACAGGTCTGGAAGGCAGTTTGGACAGAAGTACACAACACACCTCTGAAGATGGTTAGGGGTAAAAAGACCAGATTTTGCACTGGCTCTTGTAAGTGTTACACAAAGCAGAAGAACTTATAAGCCTTTCAGCAAAGTGAGTAAGAAAAAAATCTGAAAAACTTGTATGATTTAGTTGACATGAAATACTGCTCAGTCACATCAAACTGAGTGCTATTTGTTTTTTGGGTTTTTTTGTTTGTTTTTATTGTTTATTTCATTGTAATTGTGATTTTTTTTTTGCTGGGAAAAATATCAGGAAGACACAAGTGGAATAAATCAGCTTTCTCCTCAGTAAATATTAGGAAAATATGGTTTTCATGAACACACTGAAAATGAAGGACATGTATTGTTTGTTTTGAACAACTTCTTTGACACAATGCTGACAAGATACTGTCTTTCTGTCTCTTGTTGGTCCACACGCATGTGGGTATATTTTCCACACACTACGTTCTCAGAAAATAACTTCACTTGTGGGGTGACATCCTTGTGTTTTGTCCCTTATGGGGGCCAGTACAAATATGTACCTTTCACTGCTTATAAATGTTTGTATGTAAATATATGTACACATAGTTACCTTAAGGTCCAGTAATTACCCCGTGGGGGTAATAGAAAGTCTTTCACTATACCCCAAACTCTGCCAGTGTACAATTCAAAGCATGCAGGAAACGTAGGAGCAAAAAGGTTCTTTGTATCTTTGCATTGAAATTCTCTCTTTGTGAGATGACATCACCCAGGCTATGATGCCTATCAACATTTGGATGTTCTGACCCATTAACAAGCTATTACTCATTAATGTATTCTTAAATTCACGGGCCAGACCACATTCATTTTCTAAACTCACCTTCTGATATTGATATTGGCTAATGTGAGCTGGATGAGTGTCAGGGATGGTGATGGCACATTTGGCAGCAATGCCCATCAAATGGCAAAAATCTTTTTTAAGGTTAAGGCATGTTTGTAATGCATGGACACAGCAAATATTTCACATACGTCACCAACCGATACAGATGTTTTGCCCCACAGGGTCTTCTGTTGAGGTAACTTATTTTTTCTGTGACAAATAAAAATCGTTGACTCGTCAACACAATATTTTTAATATACTGTGTTTCAAGATGCATTCATTAACAAACCCTGTAGTAAGTGTGAACCGATTATTGTAAATGGCTTCTATTCACAGCTACAGGAAAATTTGCTGCAGTGTTGTTCCATATCTTATATGCTGGTCTCAACAGACCACAAAAGAAATGTGACAAAACCGGAAAGGACGAGAAAAAGGCAATAAAAAGTGAGTGATGGCCATTGATATTTCAGCCTGATGAAATCCCGTGTCAGGAGACTTTTCTTGGCTTTACATAAACAGGGTAATAAATAGATCGATCACACATAGCAAAGGAGATTCATGTCACATTAAGTGACAGGATGCTGAACATAGGCCCAGCTATGTCTCATTACTCAGACCACACATCGCTGGTGTGTGTGTGTGTGTGTGTGAGAGAAGATGGTTGAGTAGATAGCAGTTTGCATGTACCAAGTGCAGAGGCCAGCTGCTGCAGACACATCACTCTGCAGGCTGAAAACTACATTCTGAGTGCTGAAGTACGGCTGCTGTGCTATCCATCCTTTATAGTTTAATGTCAGTGAAATTATGTTTGCACAGTGACTCTGTCTAATATGTTCAGTAGGTTGTGAGTTCAGTTTTGAAAACAATAATGCAAGCAGTTTCTGAAAGATAGAATATATGATATCACTGTAAAAATAATACAGATAAAGATAAATTTAAGGCTTAAGGTTCCAGGGCTCACTATGAACTCTATATAAACTGCACTGATTAGCATGGAGACTTCAAATGAAATGATAAAACAGAATTGAGAAAGTTATAGCTCTACCTTTTTTCTGTCAGTCAGTGTTGGTGTTATGGGCGGGCCCTGCAGGTCCAGGCCCACCCAAAAAGGGCACCGTGCCCTCCGAATTCTACTGACATACTTTTACAACTACAGGTAAAATCAACTCATCCATCCATTTGGAAATGGAAATGTTAAATACCCACATTGTATTGTAGTAACAAGCAAACCCATGTTAATTATTTTGTTTAACAGTAGCTTCTGCACCAATTATGGCAGCATGACAGAGGAGGACACTGATTTTTGGAGCACATGGGTCTTAAGTTGGCTACTCCTTATACACCGTTAAAGCATGATATCACTTGAAACTTGGAAAACTAATTCTACTAAACTAATGGGAGTACTGTATGTTTATGGTTATTATGCATACTGGTTCACTGTAAAGGTAGCAGCTCTGTTTTTGGGTTTTTTTGTTTTTTGTTTTAAATGAAGGCGCAAAGTCAGTGGAGAATTATGACCCCCCCGTTACAGTTCATCTGCTCTGGCGATGGCCCTGGTGACAGTAGTGATTCAGTATTTAAAAGTTTCAGTAGTCACTGGTTGTGACTTGTGCAAAAGTAATGTGGCCCAGTGTCAGTTTTTGCATCTACCATTGTAAAAAGCGACTGTTTGACCTCTTGTAAGACCAGAGGAGGTAAAGTTTACTAATAAAGAAAAGAAAGGAAAAGCTTTCACATTGTTTGAATCATCTAACAAATTTTTTTTTTGCAAGATCCTAAAACAATTCTTGGCAACCACTGTCATAAAAAACTAGATACAAAACTGCAGCACTATAACAAACAAGCATAAAGACAGCAGGAAAAAAAAAACTGAAGCAATAGAATAAATTACATATAAAAATAACAAAACGGGCCAAACCACACATATTAGGGTCTTGGAGTCAAGTAAGAATAATACTTTATATTCAAGCATCGTTTTGGAATGGTTTTCAGACAAATGACTGAATATGAGCCATATATTCACAGTGGGATCCATCACTTTAACATTTGGTCTGACAGAGTTTGATGACATTTTGATGGGGAGACTAGGCAAAAAGTTTCACCACAGCTCCTGCCAGGAAAGAAGGGCACTTCTGTCAGTGGATATAAATGATTATTATTTTCATCTGTTCTTTTTTTCCCCCTTCTTTTCCTTTTGTCACTGTCAGGTACGCACACAAGCCAGTGTCTGCAGTGTCTCTGGTGTGCTGAACAAAAAAAAAGGAATTCAGTTATTTAAGATTTTTGTTCATGTTATCTGAAAAGCTCAACTAAGTCATAAACTTGAAATTATTTCTATGCACACATCACATTTGATTTCTATGGGAAAATATGTATACACTCCAAATTACAAGCTGTGTCACTCTCAGCATGGAGACAACATCACACCAGACAACATACCTATATCAGAATCACTAAACAAATTGCCATCTAGCTGACATCAGGAGACAGAACATCTAAACAACCAGAGATATGTGTATATTACACACACAGACACACATTCTTTGTCAGTCTAATGACCAGTAGAGAGATAAATTAGAGTGACTATATACAAACGTTATACGCATAGGTAAAAATGCAAAAAATTAGGTAGTTCAAACCTCTGGAAAATAAGTTCATGGTACAAAATACATTTGTTGTTTGAACCTGTGAGAGAAGACTTTCTTGAGTTGTAATCAGTAGGAAAATGGTACCAGCCTTTCTTTTTTCTCTCTCAATTGTATGTTACTCTTAGATTACATTAGATTACATTGCTCCATTTTTTACAGTATAGATTATTATATAGAAAAGGGTACAATCAATACTCTCTTTTAAAGTGATTAATAGCACAAAGCTTTGAGCTTCTTTTTACAAACTGGATCCTCTCATACTTTTGAATGACTGAATGTTGGACTGATAATTTTCCAGAGAGTTGCTATTTCTCCAGAACCTTAATGAAAGTGTAATGCAGGGCAATGATGACAGACATAAACTTCTGATTTCAACATTTATTATTTAGTCCAAAAGTGGCCCATAATTCTGAGGTGTGTTGGCACATTGCATCATGCAGAGCCAGAAATCTGAGCGATGAGCTGCAGAAGCGCCAAGACTTGTCTCTGCAGAGGCAAGTGGGGCCTCATCTGTGACTGAGTGGGTGCTAGAACACCAAGCAGAGAAGTGCCGGGTCGCAGTAAAGGTTACCAAAATCAAGAAAGGGAATTTACGAGCATTTGTATTTCACAAGCGATGTCGCCAGCAGCAAGGGAGGGAGTGCAAAAGACAAGGGTGAATGAGAGGATTAGAGAGTGTGTGGGGGCATGTGTGCAGATGTATATGTGGCTGTGTGCACTGGGTAGTGGGATTGTTGCCTACTTTGAAAGCCATAACTTTGGACGGAATTATGAGGGACCTTTACTGTGAGTGTGTGCTCATTTAACACACCGTTGGGCCTGGTGGCCTGTGTACACTGACTACAAGCTGGAGGCCCAACAACATGCACCTCACCTTCAAAAGAGTCTAAAGATGCAATAATCTGTCGGGCTCGCGTGCATACAGTATAAGCTAAAGTTTATCCTCAAGTATGAATGATCACAGTTATCAACTGTAGTATGAAAAAGGTCAGAACTCTAGTGTGTTAGGGAGATCTGCTACCTGTAATAAATGTGTATAAAAAGGAAAAAAATTAATAACTAAAAATATATATTGATTTTAAAATAGAATCAAATGTTCTTGAGTCATATTCTTGATGGATTTGTTGGCCTGTTGTTAAACTGAATGAATTCCAGGATGCCATGTTAGCTGAAAAATGTCCACCATGCATCAAAACATTTAAGTATTGCCCTCCAACCAAATTCGATAGTCTAGTTTGATACATGCACTTTGTTTAACTAAATATTTTGCTGTACCACTTTTAAAGGTTTCCTAGTGAACATCTGAAGATGCTAGTTACATTAGCAAAAGATAGACATCATCCACCATTGCTGCTGCAAGATAATTTGCATCTCAAAACAAAGCAAGATGCATAATTAGGATTTTCAAACATGCACACTAAGTATCTTCTGCCTGGTTTGGTTTTCCCATTTGTGTAGGTTCAGTGTAGCTATTTGTTGTGTAACAGTCTGTTTGAAATTACTTTAATAGACCTTTTGGTTGTGAAAGATTGCACAAATTATCACTTCCCCCTTTGGGAGTGCC
The DNA here is from genome assembly GCF_007364275.1 of Archocentrus centrarchus. Classification (NCBI taxonomy): domain Eukaryota; kingdom Metazoa; phylum Chordata; class Actinopteri; order Cichliformes; family Cichlidae; genus Archocentrus; species Archocentrus centrarchus. The sequence continues at coordinate 5,604,182 of NC_044355.1, read as the reverse complement.
AAAAATAAATTTAGCCTTTGTGCTCATTTTGAATCTTTCACACATTAAAAATAGACTTGATAGCTCTGATCATATCAAACCATTTAAGACTTCGCCGTTATTCAGCTAAAAACAACATTCAAATGTATACATACGGACATCCATTAATGAAAACAATACACATCACCAAAACACACAGACACTTAAATTGTACAGATAAGATGCCTCGCCTGTGCTTTCTGACTGTCTATAAGTGGAGTAGAGGCCATAGATTTTGGGAGACAACCTCGTGATAGGACACTTCATCACAGTGGTTTGTGGAAGGTTCTCAGCACTCTCCCCCACTGATAGCTCCAGTTTGTCTGGAAGAAGTTATGCTTTGTGATAGTCTGGCAGAATCATGGAGTTGTCTCCTAGAACCAGTTGAAACCCGCACAGTGTATCAAGTTCTAAAACATATGGTTTTAATTTGATCCCTCAGAAAACCGCTTTCATTTTTCTTGATAAATGTCGTACAGTGCTAATGCTATTATTCTACGCATTATCAAAGTAACAACAGATGATATAAGTGGTTGATTTCCAACCAAGTGTACCGCTGTGAGTTGAACATACATGTAATGTTGCGTCACATTTTGGCTTCCCGACTGGCTTCTTGCTGGCATCCTTTGGTCCTCGCCACATGCGAGGATATCCATCATTTTCACATATAATAACACAGAGCATTGAATTTCCCTTTTCTTATTTTTACACAGCTACCACTGAGCTTAGCACACAGTGGACATCAGTCAGCCTGACCATCTAACCAACTGTGGTGCTGATAGCTGATCTGAGTGAAGCAACATTTTGAGCTTCCAAAAAGCTGTTGGGGAGAGTCTGTGGCTGACGGCTCCACCCTGAGTTGAACACCATCCATCTCTCCAACTGCCCGTTGCCTGCTGCCCCTCTGCCGCCCCACTTGTGATCTGGTCGGAGAGCATATTTGCCAGATGACAGTGCTCTCTGTGTACCATCCATTATGGCTAAGGTAGATACAGTGTCATTGAGACCCTCTCATGCTGGCATAAATCCATGGTCAACAAAAGTCTAGGTCAAGTGATTTATACACAAGGGCATGTATGGACATACTCTTGATCCTCTGTCCTACAGACGCATACATCGAGGCATGTTCAAACACTCATATGCCATACAACTGCCCAGCGCAAGCTGTGGAAACCTGTTACTGTACTCAAGAGGGCTGTAATGGGAGTCTTGTTTAAAGTACAGAGGAATCTGGTCAAAGTCTGACGGAGGTCAATGCTTGAGGAAATGCAGAGACGGAGGGAGTGAGTGCTAGCAGCTCTCCTCCTTCCTGCTCTTTCTCAAAGAGCAGGAGGAGGTGGTACATTGGGGATCACCCAGATACACTTGTACTCATGCATTTCACACATGTGTGCATTATGAAAGCAGAGGATTGTGCACAGACAGCAGAAGATGAAGTGCTAAGTGGGTTGACAGCACTTGACCATAATCTTTGGAGGAATATTGAGGTGATCCAGTGTGTCTTGGAGGCTCCCATGTAACATGTCTGACCAGACCTTGATATTACTTGTGCATTACAATATTCCAGAAAGGGACATCTTACTTGAGTCAACCGAGCGGTTCCCAGGGCCACAGCAGTCTTAAATTACCAAATGACAAAGGGAGCACCACACTTGGAGAATTGATGCAACATTTTGTCAATAAAAGGATATACCCACTTTGCAGTCACTCACTCACATGAATCTTATTAACTATGATGGCAGCAATAAATGTGTTGTTTTGGCCTAAATCTGGATTTAAAATGTTAAAAGTGAAACAAACAAACAAAAACTAAAACAACACAATAGTGTCATTTACATCCTAACAAAAACATAGTTCCCATTACAGGACTATTGGGGATCTGTCAAAGAGGGACTGATACTTGTGATATTGCCCACTGTTCAGTCTTTGAAAAATACAACTGACAGTTGCTTGTCTTAGCCATAGTCCTCATGACCCCCTTGTTGTACATCATCAGACTTCAACAATATTGACTTCTGTTGAAGAGATTAGCTGTCAAGCTTTTATTTTGTTAAGGGATCAAGGTCCTTCATGTTCTTACCTAAATATAACTTTACTCCATTGCAGGTTTGAAATTGCTGGTGCAGGTGGTATTTCATTTATGGGAGCGCTTGAGACCTAGAATACTCTGGCTTGACCACTGGGCTTTGGAAGGATTATCTGACGAATTCATGTTTTACAGCAGCTGTTAGTGAGAAGTCACCAGGGGTCTAAAAGTGGATGTGAATGCCCTCACCAATTGTGCCATATGGTCACTTTCATTTTTCACTTGTCTGAAAACCTGCCATTACCTCATCTATTGTCAAACTTTAGTTTGCCTATTCAACATACCCAGTGATATAGAATATCTTATCAAGGTTTTGATTATGAGGGAATGGAAGAAGCATATTAGAACAGCGCTGTTATGGGGGGCATATCAAAGTACACCCAAAATTAAATGTCCTTAACCCTGTCTCCAACAGCGTCAGGTTAATCTTGTGCATGTCTACACTGATAAGGATCTCCTGCAAGAAAACTATGCAGCACCTCTTGGGTCATTGGAGATTTTGATTTATGAGGCAGGAGGGGCCACAACTGACGAACTGCTAATGCCCAATGCTTGGATTGCCATTGCCATTCACAAGAGGCCAGTCGACCAGGACTAAATGAGACTGGGCGAAAATGTCACCTGCATGCACAACCTTTTACACCACAGAGCCCTTCTCAGAACTGTAAACTATCTCACACGCCTCTGGCCACTTCCATTGATGGCCTATGTCAAAATCCGACCAGTGACACCAGCCTTCCCCCACTTCGCTGTAAATCAAATTGCTATCTAAAGAGCAGGACTCAGTCTTACAGTGCAGGACAGTGACATATGGGAAATCCCCAGTGCTGCAATATAGCACTGGAGGTCCAACAAGATCATAAAGGTCACAGACTAGACTTAGCACACTGGATTTGGATTTTTGTTACATGGTGTTCAAGCAAAGAAGAAGCCAATTACTAGACCTCCTGGAGCAAGAGACACCTTGTTGACAGACTTTAAATAACTGAAAAACAGTAGATTGTCTAAAGGAATATTATGTTTAATATAGCTGACATATTTTGGTTTAAAAAAAGCTAAGGTTGGCTCCATCAGTGAGTGTATCTTCAAAGATTCCTTTATTAAAATGCTCGACTTTGCAGAAGAAATAAACAAGTTGACAGGCATGGTTTTAAAAACACATTTTTGCCTCGATATCTAATTTTTCAATTTCAATTTGTAGTAATCATTCCACTATTTTTGTCTGAACAGTCCACCCAAACTCACAGCTTGCTGCAGCGTAGTTACAAGTTGGGAATGTCATGGTTGTGATGTACATCTTTTATATACAATCTATTGTTCGTGTGTCAGCATCAGTTTGAGTTAGAACTTTTTTTTTTTTTTTTTGCTACAAAATCAAAGCCACACCTGCTGTTTACTTGATGATTTCACATCAGGTCAGTCCAGTTTGGTAACATAGGGATTGGTGCTACAACAAAACATATTGTAGGCTAGGCATGAGTGATCATCGCTTGGGTGATCACCCACACTTTAAAGTAGGAACCAGACTGAGTCTATATATAAGTCTGCACACTCTGAGCTTGAGGATTTACTTTTGGTTTGTCAACCTCTGAGCACCATGGAGACGGGGTCATGACCACCCAACTGCATCACTGCACCAGTCCTTACAAAGCAAAGCTGCTGGTCAGCATGAGGGGGCTGCCTTTACCTTCGGATAGCATGTTTTTATGAGGTTCACATGGAGAGGTCACTACCCCCTCTCATGAAGTCACAGACCTCTGCCATGTTGGCCCTTGTTTCTGTTTGCTGCAGTGCTAATCCACTAGCGCTTGCTTTCCACTGAGCAACAAGTCTGCGACTTAGTGACTTGGCTGTTTGTAGGGGAGGCTTCAGTCATCACGACGGTAATTGGTTCATCCAAGCCCCTATCTCTCACCCTTTTAAGGTTTTTGATTGGCCAAGTTTGCCAAGGAGGAGAGGAGAAGACGAGCAAGGGATTATGGGATGAGAAATTACCCAGGAGAGAAACGGGGCCTGAGTTCAGCAGCTTCACAGCTGATAGAAAATCCTGCAGAATTTTTCAAGAAAATAGAAAACTTTTTCTATGCAGCCCCAGCTCAGTCTCATTTGTTTTGACTTTTTCCACCAAGTTTGGTTTTATGAAGAGAAGACACAAATACAAATACATTGCATTGTTATCAGATTTTAACATGCTACAGGTTTACAGATTTTGAGTTTATCCTGTTATTGATCAAAAGTATCTGCAGTCTGAAAATCTACGCGAGCTGCTATTGGGTGAAACACGAGTTACATCCTGGACAGTTTGCCAGTGCATCACAGGGGTAACACAGAGACAGGCAAACACTCATATTCACACCTATGCCCTAATTAGAATCACTAGTTAGCTAAATGGCAATTTTGAACTTCCAACTCCATCAGTAATACTTTAAATACTTTGAAATCTTCAAAAAAATTAAATTGAAGATGTGCTTCTCTTATTCACTCAAATTATTAGATGTCAGGTTATATCAAAATTCTTATAATCTGAATTTATGTCAAAAAGGTTATTTTAACCTCAAGTTTCTTTGTGGTCAGAAGAATGGGGCCTTAAGCTTCTGTAGCTACTGTACTGGTGGATAAACAGTCACTATTATCAGTATGGGATATAAATCTATAGAAATATTAGAAGAAAGGGAGATAAAGGGATAAAAAGAGTAAACATATCTTAAATCACTGCCTCCACAACAGTCAGATTTGGTATCTAGCATCTGGACCTCGGCTTTAAATCTGCCAACCAGTACGAAGTGGGACAAGAAAAATATCTGCGTCTTTCAGACAAAGACATTTGCTTTTCTTTTGGAGGTTGGTGAGCTCCTTTACAACTGATAAGAAGACTGCATTCCTGGTGAGCCCGCAGACTGGCCCCTCAGCTGACCCCACCTGACAATGTCCAGTCACGAGAGGCTCCCCGGCCCATGCACAACACAACCGAGACCCGTCTCATCTCCCTCCCTCCTCATCCACCACAGCCAAACACTCACCCGCGCTGAAGAGTGCAGAGATAACAAGCAGAAGGCAGGGTGTTCTTTGACTGTAGTCCATACAGGGCCTGTGATAATGGCATGTTTGGAGATGCTTTGGGAAACGAGGGCCGCTTTGTGTGGATTAGTTTTTGTGCAAATGTATAAAGAGCTTTAACAGTGACATTTGAACTGGTTATTAATATTTTGATGATTTTTAATATGATCATAGTCTTGAATTCTGATTTTGGAATGCTGACATTAATTTTAGTCATATCTATAAGCTGATACATGTAACTAGGTTCATTAATTGACAGATGGATGATTTTTGAACCACTTTTATTGGCCAGTAAATAGAAGTTTTTTGGAAACAAGTAGTCAAAAGTATAACAACTTTAGAGCCTAGCTAGTAGCAAGTAATCCCCTATTCATATTAAATTTTAATATTTCTTTCAAAAAGCACAGATCTCTTTACATGGTTATTTTTAGTGTGTTTTAATATCTCTTAGTGGCAAGCCCTGCCGTGTACGTAACATTGTGTAGACAGTTGCTGATAAGTCCGGTCTCCCACAGCAACAAACAGCACATTGCTGGAATCTGAGGATTCCCGATGACAAGTTTTCATCAGCTTCAAACTCCTACAACACACCAGGAATGTTTGGAAAAAGGGATGGATCACAAGAGTGACATGGATCTGATTGTAAAGTGTATTTTCTGTCATTTTTATTATACTTGGTTGGGAAACTGAAACGTGTTATTGCTGCATAAATCTGAAGTGAAATAGCTTTGAAGTCAAGGGCCATAAACTACAAATCAAACTAAGTGTAAGAAAAAAAAAGCTCCATAACTACATGTCTTGTTTTTTTGACACAGAGTCGTTCCATTAGTGATAACCAATTAGTAACATGTATTTATCCATTGTTCTGTTTCTTTAGGTTTTTGCTAATATCTACATGTTTCAGGAAAAAAAAAGCAGGACTGATCCTGTACGAAATGAGAAGTTGCCCACTGAAAACTGATCAATTCAAATGCATTCACTCATTTGTACTTTTATGATGGCAAGGAAATGAATTGAAGTTGGTGGATGTGACAGCCCTTTTCTGTGTATGCGTACATGTGTGTGTGTTTGTGTGACTTGCGCTGGGTCTTCAGAACAGTAACAACAAAAGCCCTTCAGCTATTAGTCCAGTTGGCTATCGCAGGAATTTCAGGTTAACAGAGGATAGAAATCAAGTTACTTAGTCCCGTTGTAAACCCCAGATTAACATGATCTTATTCAGCATGAATTGGCTCACACATGCTGGGGCGGTGGAGCTAAGAGTGACTTAGTGAGGCTTACACTAGCTCGTTCAGTGTCTGGGATGGGATGGAAAGTCTCCTGTGGGAAGAAAGAGAACAGCAGAACAATGTTTAAGCCGGCAATTTCAGGAAGCCATGGGATCAAAGAAATTAAGAGTCTCAATTCCTTCAGTTATACAATCTCAAGAACAATGATACCTCCCTCGTGAAAGTGTTGATATCAGACAAGAAAAGCAATAAAGGTGCAGCAAACAGACACATTTAGGGCCCTTTTTAATGCATTTGTGTATATCAAGCACAGGGAGACAGTAATGACTACAGGACATTAAGTCAGTATGGAAACATTTGCTTTAGAATTGCATTTCAAAATGCAGTCTAGCATGTGACTCTCACTGACTCATGGCTGTAAATTTTTCTTCAATTCTGTAATTTTTTTTTCTGCCAATAGTTCTGAAATAGCTATTTGGGAATATTTTGGATCAGATGAACAAAATAGCAGCTGAATAAAAAGTTATTTTTCAGCCATGCTATCAGTTTACAAGAATTAAAAAGTAATAACCGGAGCAATTTCTACTAAGGGACCTTCTCTGAATAGTCACATACAAATACTTTGTAAAGAATTGAATGCTCCCACTCTAATCATGTCCTCACTGCAAAAAATCCTACACACCCAAAAAGATTTGTGCTAGTGTCGTTTTTTCTTAAAACAATAATTAACAGTCTTCCACAAAACATACTTAATTTTGCAAGAAAGGCCTTTAAACATGTTATTTCTCTGGTTTGTCTCAGGACCCACAGGAAATACTCTCACTGAATCTGTTGATGTATCCCCAATCTCTAATCAAGGTGAAAGCAAAGCTGGCTGGAACTGCCATTAATTCCCTTAACAAGCAAGAAGCTGCATTTTTAGCACACATAATATCAGAAAGACAATGCTGCTGGTGGCGTCACGCTTTTGATTCCTGCCCTAATTCATTTTTAACAGATTAGGCCAATTTAGGTAGCAGAATTCTTTTTTTGGCACATGTAGAAATGTTGTCTGCGTTTTAATCAGATTTACAGACTGGGGTGTAGAGTAGTTTATCAAAGAGACTCCCAGTAACCCAGTGTGACCTCTGGCTTAAAAATGAAGGGCAGAGAAGTTGTGAAGGATCCATGTCTAAAGTTCATCTTCATCAACTGTTAAAAAGCAGTTTATAATTAGAACAAGAGAAGGAATCTGCAGTAAATGGGGATAGTTGTATAAAAAGATAGCATAGTGTACTTTGCTGAGACTTTAACAGGGGACATGAGCAATACTATACCCGGTCAACAAATACATTTTGGAGCAAATAATTAAATGAATAAAAATTTAAATGCACATTTGTAAAAGTGTCAAACTGCATGGACAGCTAACCCCAGCATGGACACAGGCTTCTTTTTTTCTTCTTTGGTTGCAACAAGTGGATTTACAGAAACTCACAAGCTTGTCCAATCAGTCTTTGTCAAAAGCTGAAGCTGAGTTGTGATCACAGGCTTTTGAGTTTGTTGGACTTACAACAGAATATGACTCTCTGGTCATATATGAGTATTCCCAGTAAGTCCAAGATTTGATTTCTAACAGGTACCAAACTCAGCATGGCTAAACTCCAGAAATGTAAGGTATGTAAATGTGCATACTGTTATATTAGTAGGTGAAAAGATGGTATTATCATACATGAATAAACAATGCTTCACAGTGAAAAGAAATGGAAAGGGCAGAAGACTCAAAAGAAAAAACAAAGGAACAGCAAAGAAGCTCAGGGCCATTTTACATTTTCACTACATCCACTTGAGTTCTTTATGAAGTCTTAAGTTATAGGTTTAAAGTTATAGTTTAAGTTCAGTTAGCTTCTTTAGTGGATGCAGTTCAGTCTCTAGTGGTCTACCGGACACATCACAGCTGGTTTACACAGTTCAAATAGTCACCCACCCACCCACTGCTGTGTTTAAAGTGACCTTAGCTCTTCAATAGCATAAAAATCTTGAATATCAAAGCATGTCATAGTTTGCTGCGGTCCTGAGAACCTATTTATTCATATATACAGATCCAATGACAAAAGTTAATCCACTTATGCATTATTACTTTAAATATAAATAAGCACTCTGAAGTTCTTTGATTCGGTTTTCCAGTAAAATACAGCCTGCCTCATCCTTCTACATTAATAACAAACAAAGCAAGCAAAACTAGAAAATCCTTTGTGTGTTGTTTTGTGTGCTTTTATGCTCACATGCTTTAGTAACAGCAACACATCAGTGTTTCAGCACTGAATCAGTATGTTATGAAACACAACCATTTATTTCTCATGCATGTTAAACATTTTTTTTAAAGTCCTAGCTTACATGTAATTATGAAAATAATAACTTAGATAATAACTTCTTGCTATCTTTGTTGATATTTTAAAACTACTGAAACTGATTGGTGGGATTTCTTTGTGTCATGGTCGCCATCTGCTGGCTACACATGGTAACTATAAAGAAAGGCGCACTGGATTTACAGTACAAACGCTGTCAAAGACACAAACACAATGAAACCTCCTAATTTATCTCAGGAGCTAGATCATGACCTTTGAAGCAGTCTGGGCCATAGACCTGGCTGAATTAGCCTGCAGGTGCTCCAAACATTTTCCTAAACTCCAAATCTGGTCCCAGCTGTGGTTTCCATCCAAGCTCAACTTCTTCCAGCCAAGAGCTGCTTTTTTCACCACTCCTACACACTTTGTGGCAAGCAGCCATTTTGTACATGGAGATTTGCCTATTTGCAGCCTGCGTCTGCCTCAGCTAACTTCAAAGTTTTGCAGAAATGGGTGAGGCCACCAGTGAAGCCTGTGAACATTGCTTCACAGCAGCTTGTTGAAGGATGGGATTTCTACCTCTGACTCAGCGAGACACAGTCCGGCGCCACTTTCAAAGCTTGTCAGAGCACAGGGCCCCGAGGCAAAGCTTATTGTCCACAAATTGATCCAGCCCCCTTGGTTTTGTTTATTTAAATGAGACTCTTAGACCCTCGGGTGTTTGTCGACGAAAAGTCAGAAATACCAAATATCTTTTTTTTTTCATCTTCTTCCTCTTTAGTCTTTCCTTTCTTCTTTTTTTTCTCGTGGCCCTTCAGCTTGGTGAGCCAAAAATCCTTGGTAAACATCCAGGCCCGGCAGCTTTGTAGCACTGAGCTGGTCTCTCTCTCTCAGAGTGCCCCCTTTGCACTGGGAGCTTTGGTTTCCAGCACAGTTTCACTGTCATCACACTAATTCCTAATAATGATCTTACACATTGTATCACGAACTTGCATTTCCTATCATATGTCTGATGTTTGAGGCTCCTTTTATTATATACCTTGTAATTCTCTTAAAAATGGCAAGAGCAGTGACAATAGAACAATAGACTAACCATAAAAACAGGTGTTTTGAGTGTACACTTTAAAAATTTACTGCAAGTGCACATGTCAGTTGCACAGCCACTAGAAAAATAAATGTTGAACCTGCCAGATCATCAGTGTAATTTAAGCTAGGCAAGGACAACCTTAATTGCCTAATATTAATATCCTAAGGTCTTTTTTATTCATCAGGTCACAGTGCTGCTTGTAAGTTTTCTATGATTTATGTTAATCTATATGGATAAGTCTTATGGTTAACAAAAAAGCTGCAGGAAAGTCAGGCTCTTTTAAAACTCCTTAGGATTTGTAGCAAGTGTAAAAGAAGAAGCCCATAAAGCAGTATTTACCATCAGCTTCTTTTTTTTTTATTTGCCCATTGGAGTATTATAATGCTGCAAGGCTTGGAAAACATATTGTTGACATAAAGAAGAAAGAGATGAAAATACCTAGAAGTCTGTAAAGAGTCAGCATGCAGACTTTAGGCCTCATTTCATAGTAGCTAGAAGCAAAGTGAACCGTAAATCATCGGGCCAGATAGGCTGAGGGTCTGTTTGGGCGGGGTACTTCAAAAACGGGGAACGAAAAGTTCAGCCACAAATTATTCTGGTCAAGTTCCCAATGCTTTAATGCATCTTACGCTGTGGGAACCGACCTTTCGTTGTGCACCGCAAACTTCCCAGTCACTACTCGTCAAGAATCCACAGGGATCTCTGCTGTCACAATCTGTCACAGGTGCTTTAGTGCTGTTACTACAGAGTGAATTTACGCGTGGAGGAAGAAACGGTTCATCGTGCCAAAATCCAATCCAGTCAGAGGTCATGTCCTCTCGCTTGTTCTTTATGCAACGAAATACGCGGGGAGTAAGAATAATAACGGAACCTCATATCCTCCTGTTATATCAATTCACTTCCCGTTTCTCTATTTATGCAAGCAGTGTCAACTAATATCATTAGTGTACAATGTCATTACTGTGAAACTGCAGCAGGAAATGTGTCACCAGCTCACTTTCCTTCTTCAATAGCACACTCATCAACATGAGTCCTTACACTCCACCACCCTCCCACCCCCACTCCAAAAGCAAATGCTTTGCCTATTAATTGGAAGGTATAAATTACAAGTAATCACTATCAGGTTTTTCACTGCCTAGACAATCGGCATTTACTCATCCGTCTTCCTGTTTAAACTATCTGCTGGAGAATTGCAAAGCCCTGCTGCTTATTTTCCAACGATTAGCTGTACATCAGCATTACCACCTCAAATCCAGCAGTTTCACATCCAGCATTAAATAGGATGAATATTGATCTGCTAAAGAGGATTTATTTATTTCATGCTCTATCCAAAGATCAACTGCTACCAGCTTTGGACGGATCTGCGAAGGTCTTACCGAATAAAGCTACTGCATACATGACTTTGGACTTGACATTTTAGGCCTGGAAGAAGACCAAACAGTAAATTCACTGCAATAATCCCAGATAAATGGGATGATCACTACGAAAGCTTAGATAGTTAAGTGGCCTACACTTAAGTCCAGAAACGATAAAAACACAACTCAAAGGAGATCTTCCATGTCGGGGGTGTGGTCTGTGCAGCCCTAAGTAAGGAAGACACCCACCTGAGGTGTGCCATCTCTGCTGCTTATAAGAGGCAGAGTCATCTTACAGAACAGGGTCATCGAAAATAACATCTGTAAAAATAACCTACAAATGGTTCTATGCACCTGCACACTGGATACATTCTTCTTCTTCTGATATAATTTTTCCCAAACAATTCATTGTTCTTTGTTTGAAACAGATCAGATAGGCATTCCCCTTCGAACCATCCATTATTACACTGTTGGTGGGTCCACTTTAAAAGTTTAGTTTGGTACGTTAGTTTAGCAAAACTCTTGAAGTTTTCAACTTTGAAGTTTCGATTGTGTCCCACATTGTTTTGAATGCTTTTCAAAAGAACTTTTGCCCATTAAAGAATGAAAAACATGTACATTTTAAACATTATTGTTTGAACATACACAAGACATCAACTTTTTTATGCAATTTGTATTGGCTTTTGTCTCAGCTGTCTTTAACTTCCAGAGAAAACACATACAAACCTCCACCTATACAAATGCATATACATCCCTTAACTCTTTGCACATCTAGCTCCATTCAGCCTGGGCTGGCCTTGATATTTCGGCACTGGTTGGCAACGGGATGCTCAGAGGAATCGGTCCCACACCGCTCAGTAACCGGCTCAGCTGGGTGGAGCTGTGAGAGGGGGACAGGAAGAAAGGCAACAGAAAAGCAGACAAAAAAAAAAAAGTGGCCATCTGGATAGACAGGCCGCAGGGTCACATGGTGGAGTCACAGACAGGATGGTGCTCAGCTGCTCTGTGTCTGTGCTGTCAGCCTCAAAAACTTATGAGTCTTCAGTGAAACGGCTGGAGATGGGAGCTGACTGAGCCGCGAGAATGATTCAAACTTCAAAGTATGTTTTATTTTGGCCTGTTTGAAAAAAAACAAACATTTGTTTTAATATTATTATTATTTTATAACTTTAGCTGCTGGGAGAAACACATTCAAATTATTTGGCATCTTATCAACAAATTTACATATTTGTCCATACGACTGGTATTTTTGTACAGATTCTCACATGCGCCACACAATCTCAGCGTTCAATCCTTTGCACAAATGTGCCCCTTTCTTTTGCCTCACAGTCCTGGTTTTGTTAAATTTAAGCAGACATTTATTTCGTCAATATATATCTTTTTAAGTCAACACTCTAGAAGAAAGCGTTGAAAGTAGCCTGAGCTGCCAGTAGATGGCATCTGATACCTGCTTTAGATGAATGCACTGTCCCACTGTCACAGTCAGTTTCCCTGCAAAACTACAAATACTGTTAGATTCCTAATAAGAAATAAATTTCTATAAAATACAAATATATAAAAGATAATTTTCTAGGTAAGTTTCAGGTAAATGTATTTTAGTCAGTGCAAAATAAAATGTTAAAAATGATGACATGCTGTTTCCTAAAAATATTTATCTGCACTTTTATAGTTTTATGATCTTGCCTGACTCACAGCTACAATAAAAAAAAAAAAAAAAAAAAACATGTTCGAGGCTTTAAATGTGTCTAACATTGCAGTATGGGCACGTTTGTCTTGAGCCCATCAAATTACAGCAGGTATTACTGGAAGGAAAAAAAAAGTTTTAATTGAGATGTATTTGATTGCTGCTTCAAGGATGGCCCTATCTCCCCTCCTTAACACATGGGCCTGTGTGTGCTGTTCAACCATAAATTTTCTACACTGCAGGACATTGTCTTTTTTTATGCCTTGTGATCCATCCCACATACATGCCAGAAAAGTGTCAAGGCCTTCTGGGAGTGAGAAGAAAACGTGCCGTGGCAGTGAGCATTCAGCTGGCAGACAGCGAGGATCCACAGCCGGCTCTGTGGGTAAGGAATGCCTTATGGTTGCGCTGGTCTGCAGATCACGCACACTTCAAAAGATGTTGAAGGCTCATTCTACTATTTTAGGATTACACAAAAAACTATTACCATGTCTCACAATGACACTTAATTAAACTGGAGCCAGCACTACTGTTTAATTTAGATAATATGTATTTTTAAACATGCCTCTGATTAAATGTGTCACATGTCAAAATGGCATGTGAGCGACTGAAACGTTTAGCCTTCCAACGTTTGTTCAGTGTAATTTGTTGTGATTTTACAGATTTTTGTGAATTATCCTTCACAACAAATATCAGATGCTTACAGAGTGGACAGGTGTTTAAACCTACAGGAAATGTAAATGGTGGGTTTAATTTATTAATGTAGCACATTATGTCACATGCAGTTTGTAGGTCTTTAGGTCTTGTGGAAAACCTTTTTTTTTTTTTTTTTTAATTACACTTGGGTTTGTTTTTCTTTATTTGTTTTGTTTTGTTTTTTTGTTTTTTGGAAAGATGACACTAAGTGAAAATCTGAGTAACAAATAAACATTTTCAGAGAATCTGACCAAAAAATGAAGACCACACAAGTAGACAGCTGTTCACAGCAATGCAATCAGCTTAACAGCGGGACAACAAAAGAGCAGCCACGCCTTAGATAAAGATGCTTAACCTCCAAGCATGCTAAGTGCCCCTTGCTCCATTACTACTTAATAGGCCTAATCAGTTTGGCCAAGATTAGATTTTGAATCTATTGCCACCAAAGCACAGTGGAATATTAAATTACTGACTTCATTAGACAGTGCAGAGTCTTGTTGTTTAGTTGGTGTCCATTATAATAGGTATTATCAGTGGTGGTGCAAGCCCCGGAGCTACATCACAACCATGCTGCTGTGTGGAAGGATAATGGGTGTGGATGGTGGAAGACTGTGTATAATATGTCGCTGAGATATGCCTTTTATTTTTCCTTTTCCCCTACTATTAATATCCCAAAAAAAGGCTTCAGATTAATTTATTTTTGAATAAAACTGTGATGAAAAAAATGCTGATTTCCTAATTTGTGAAAATTCATGATGAAAATGTGGGTAGAATGTTTTTCAAGCATCCTAAATTCTTGCAACATATAAATAACTGCAAAGAAGTACAAACAACACAATGCCTGTTAAATGTTTTCTATTACCGAAACTCGCGTGTAATAATTGTTCTTGCAAACTGTTCATAATTTTCTTGATGTTTATTCAAGCTCAAGATCAAATGCAGTATAGTGGTTTTCAGAATCAGAATCACAGCCAAGCCAACTTCACATCTGACAGATTAAGGTCTAAAACTTCCCACATAATCTTATTTCAAAATAAATTAAAGTCAAAAGAGTTGAGCTGCAAGTTGCAGCTGGAATGACTGATTTACTAACTGACCGATGTTACAGAACTTGAGCTTTTAGATGGATAGATTTTGACTACTGCCTCATATTTTCCATTGAAATTAAATATACTGAGATCCATGCCCCAGCCACACTTGGATAAGGAAGATTGCTTCCAAAGCATTTCACTCATCAGAGAAAGCAATGTGTGTGTGTGTGTGTGTGTGTATATATATATATATATAAATTAACTATTTTTCTTTTATTGTGGTTTTACTAACTATTACCAGTTTTCTCAAACTGTTTGAGGGCTCAGCTGTAGAATAACTAATTATTTAACTATTAGCATTAATTTTTACCTTTAAGATATTCTACTCCTTTCCACCTTTGATTTGAAGATAATTGGATGGATGGAATTAGTACTCACTACTGTCATATTTAAAAGTGAAATTTACAGACCACATGAGCTTAATTTATTTAATTCACACTGCTTTTACTCTTTGCAAATAAAAGGCATAGGCACCTGATCGAGTTACAGATGAATTATTATTTTGCAGAAACCTATACACAACCACTCCAAAAGCTTCACAGAGACAAACAAAGCAGCAGACAGATAATCAGACAGACAGGGAGTACTGACATGGCTGAGCAGTGCATGAATGTTTTCTTGACAAATAAAAACACCAGTGAAATGCACTGCAAGGACCAATTTCAGGCCTCCTGCACTAACTTGAGGAATCAATATGAGGCAATGGAGCAGGTTGGGGCTTGGATCAATATCTGATGATACAATCATATCTTACTCCTTGACACTGAGCAGCAGACCGCACTAGGGAGGATGAGCTGTGGGTGGTTAAATGAAAACAAGCAGGAAAATAACGATTTGATGGTTGAAGAGTATTCTTTTTTTCAAAAATATAATAAAAATCTTCTTTCTCAAGGATTTAGTCTGTAGTTGTGTAGCTGTGTTTTTTTGTCATGGATATAAAGTTTTTGCACTTCTTAGATGCTTTTTTTTTTTTCTTTTTTTAATGGGAGCTACTTTTGCTCAAATTTTCAGTTCAACCCCAATGCTTTGTGACACACACACACACACACACACACACACACACACACACACACACACACACACACACACACACACACACACACAGACGCATTTGTTGAGAACCCTTTCGGACTTTATTTGTAAACTATATGCTATTTCTTATTCATTTCTTTTCATCTTGTTCCCAGCGCAAAGCAAAAGCGTTGGGTTGCAGACACTCTCAGTCACAGCTGATGTCAGATTAATCAAACAGATTTAATCCTGGCCTACTGGCTGGTTTAGCAGATGCAGCAAAAAACATGCAGTGATGTCAGGTTGGTGATTATACAAATGTGTCCTCAATTATATATGGGCACACAACAGATGAGTGGGGAAGACCTTGAAGGGGTACTAGTCGCTTATTTAAGGGAATGTAATATGATATTGGATAATAACTGGAAACATATAGAGCAACATGAACTATACGCTAAAAATGGCACATTTCACACCTGTCTCACTGATGATCACTCATACTCTGTAATGAGCATACATCAAGCTAGTTTCAATGGCATTTGGAGGGTTAATGGTGCTTATATGTGAAGCCTGGAAAACAATAAACCTCCCATGTGATTTAACAGTATATCCTAGGATTTAAAACTTGGGCTCTTTAAAGTTGTATGTGAAAGCCCTTAAACCTCACCACACCCTAGAGAGGGAAGCTGCTTTCTTTATAGTCTTGCATTGACTTCCATGGACTCCCAATCATGAGTCACCCTGTGTATGCTGCTGCCCCCCCCCCCCCCCCCCCCCCCCCCCCCCCCCAACCCTCCACATCCCTTTTCTGTCTACCCCCTCACCCACCAAAACAGAGTGCCTTAGCTTTTAATGGGCCAACAGGGCTTGGCTTACTTCAGTGGCACAGCGTAGCCAATGCAAACCAAATTATTGCTGAAAGAAAACAGCAGAAGGCAATTAAATCCCAGTTAGGCTGATCATTCCAGCCTTGATTAATAGGGTCAACGGGTGGAGTATACTTCTTTTCATGTCCGTTGTGTTATATTATCCCTCCGGAATTACAATAATGAAAAGTGTGCAACTTATAGTCTCTTATGATTAGTCAGTGGATGTTTACCGTTAGAAAAATGATGAGCCAATTTGTGTGTGTGTATGTGTGTGTGGGGGTGTTTGTGGGTGAATGTGCATGAATGTGTGTCTGTGTGCTTTTGCAGGTACGCAGAACAGTGTGCACTTATGATGGCTTCACTGGCACATCTTTGCGCTGGCACGATAGCATCAACAATTAAAATGGCTGCCTGAAAGTTTACATTGAAAGACAGTCAGCGAGTTTTGGCAGGAGTCATATTGCACTGTGTGCCAACATGATGGCAATTTTGAATCAAAATAATCCCATTTGTTCTAGCAGTGTCAGATGTTCTGGTAGGCAGAATATGTACCTAATGAAGTAAGCATGCACAACTTGTACCATAGTTCCATTGCACTAATGCTGGCATTCCTTCTGGCCAAAACTTTGCATGGTTTTGATTATCACGTATCATTTAAACTCAGCAACTCTTTCCCAGCACTTGCCAACATGCTTTCAGTTCAGTCTGTCTGCCTGTCTGCAAAGGAATATCCTCTGCCACAGCAATTTTACGATCAGTGATAATTCAGAAAGATGATGTCTACATTGTCGTATCCGAAAGGCCCGGGGCAAAAATCTCACAGCTGCACAATCAACAGAGCTCGTTTTACATCATTATAATATTATTCAGGATAAAACCATGAATTATCACATGGTGAATGTGTAACTAGAAGATTAAGCACAGAATCTGCTTTTCCTCTCACCCCTCTTGAACTGCTAACATCCAGACTGGAGCACATACCAGCACAAACACACAGCAAAAAGAGAGCTGAGCAGTGATCTGCTGTTTGCTGACCAAATGACTGTCACCCTTTGGGAAGGGGGGAGGAGGTGGGAAGGAGCATGGTGGCGCAGCATTCTCCACTGCTATTTGTTACTAAACTGTTGTCACTCAAGTCATAAGTCAGTGTTTGAGGCTAATCACAGCAAGCTCCTCAGAACCTTGCCAGCCCTCACCACAAGCCTCATACCCCCTCATCTCATTCCCACATTCCTCGAGCCCTCTATTTTTTTTTTTTTTTAACCACTCCCACATCCACCCTCCACAGCCCCATCCAAGCCCACCCTCACCTTCTCAATCCACTCTTGGATCATTTCAATTTGCATCCCAACTGGCCCTGGGATTCCCTAGCCCTGTTAAAAGGCAGGCTATTTGTTGTGCTCTGCGGTTAATGCCGCGCAGAGCTTTAAATACCCATATCAAATCTTGGAGGCTCAACAGATTCAGTTTTGCAAACCTGTATCGAACAGAGGTTCAATCCGTCAGCTTAGAAGTGTACACTCCTTAAGTTGTGTGATAAGGTAAAACCAATCACTGGATTAGGCTCTCTCTGTCAGTGATGGTGTATTTTCAGTGCACAGTGTTGCTTTGCTGAAACAAGATAAGCTGATGGAGTAACATTATGGTGCTTGAGATTTCTTTTTCAATAGGAATATACTATTAATGGATTCTGAAGCCAATGTGTGATGCTGCTCCTGCAGTTGTGGATAATGCATTAGCATTAGCTGTGAAAAGCAGTTGGTGCCGGATACCATGAGCAATCATCTCTCGAAACCACAAATTTGATTGTTTTTATCATGCAAATCCAGCCTACTACCCGATAAAATTGATTGAGGTCTTAAAGTAGGATTGCAGTGTTTATTCTTATAGAGCTTCTCACAAACAAAACTCAGCCTTTAGATTCACAAGTATAATTTTGCACAGCATATGGTGAATTCATAACTCAAGAAAGGAAGAATCTCTTGAGTCTGCTGCTTCTTGCGGTTACTCTGCCTTGTTCCATCTGGTTTTGGGGGAGATGTGGGAGGTTTTGGTACATGGCGAGCTTGAGAGAAAATTCATGGCAGGTACATAAATAATCACCCAGCTAAAATATAGGCTACAACTTCTGTTCCTGGTTGAAGTGTTGCGAGACTGTCTTGGATGACATTTGAGATGAACACAAAGCCATCCACAAGCTGCAAAGTACAAACCAAACCTCCTCTCCCTTTCCCCTCACATGAAGCTGGGTTTCCACTTTGTCCTGCCAACAAGCGTTCCCTGGAAGCTCGCTGTCAGACATTTTATGCTTGGTCGAACTCACACTTCAAACCTTGAGGCATCGTTTGTGGACAGCTATGATCCAACTGTCATTTTCCTTTTTTCTGTTGGTTTTTGTGTGAATGCAAAGAGATCAGTTTGGTGATTGGTGTTGAAAACCTTTCAAGCACTTTTGACGACTCAAGTGAGAAAGTTTAGGAGGCTGCTTATTTTAGTTTTATGCGCTGCAGAATGCCAAATCACAGCAGAGTCTGACCACACATTTTTGAGTCCAGTTGCCCTAACACTTTGGTATGAAATGTATGATTAGTGTAATCACAAGAATACTGACTTTCTATGTATCTGTGTATCTATCTATCTATCTATCTATCTGAACGTATGCAAAGAATGGGACTTTTTTCTCTTCTTTCTGGGATCATGCAGTTAGACTAACTGAATCAAATTAGCATCTTATGTGGGACTTTTAATATCCTAATAACCACCTTTTACAAAACGATGGCAAAGTAAATGTTCTTACATGAGAGAGTTTTACAGTTTCCTCAATTTTGAGGGAGAAATAATCACATTATGCAAAAAAACAAAAAAGGTAAACAAAATTCCATTTCATCAAAGTCTGCTTTGAAAGTAAACATTATATAATTTAGGTAATATTTAATTCATATTTTGTCTGCTTCCTGCAATTCAGATACAGTACATAAGCCTGTTCTTATAGAACCTATCCTCCTTTAAAAAACAGATTCATAGGTCGATTTTGCAGGCATGCTTTATGACCAATAACTACATTTTAAAATAAAATCAATCAACCTCTAGCAGTTGTACACAAAAAGGTGTGTGAATAATGTGAATAACATCTCCGGCAATTCGTGAAGAAATATGTATGTATGGATTATAGTGGATTATTTATTTATGGATTGGAGGACATATTGGAACAGCACTGTACATGTCCGGTGTCGTGTCATCTGTGGTGTCAGATATACACAATTGGGAATTGGATTGGAGATATATACGATTTGTCATTTGGTACTGGTGCTGTAACACACCTGTTTAAGGCAATAGTGAGACAGGTCTCACTCCTGACTTGTCACATAAGGCTCTGCTTTGGTTAGCATGGTTCCCACATAGTATGAGGATTCTGGGTTTGAATCGCCTGGCCTCCCAGCCTTGTGGAGCGTGCGTGTTCTGTCATGCTAGTTAAATGGTAGCAGGTAGCCTGTTTATGCAAAGATTTTTTAAAAATCCACTTACCTCAACCAAAATATTATATGTGGCTGAAAAATTTAAAGATACAGAGTGAAAAGGTAACCACAAAATAATTTACCTCTCAAAGCCATCACATATTATTTGGAGAAATACAGAAGTTTGAGTAGGCTGATTTTCTCATACAAAGCCAAAGTAGCTCTTTCCCTCTCTGTAGTGTTTATGATACGCTTTAGCTAACTGGATGCTTGCCCCAATTTAAATTTACCATACAGACAGGCAGTGATATGAATCTTCTAAGTTTTGGCAAGAAATCAAAAAGCAAACTTCCACATTTCTCTAAATGTTTGCTCAGTTTTGCACTGCAACCAACAATATCACTGTGTGTAAGAGAAGCAAGTCACAGCTTAAAGATGTTGCATACCTCCTCCATTAAAGCCTCCAGCAGCTGGTGGTCTAAGTCCTTGCTCGCCCTAACCAGTCCACTCATCATGTTGCCTCAGGTTAGGGGGGGGGCACAAAAACTGAAAGGAGAATGTCCATTCCTGGCCATTAGCTGGCTGCATGCTAATCCAGGGATTACATGATCTACATTTACCCTACTTAAGGTTTCCCAGAATCCACAGAGTAGTAGGGCTAACAGCAAAACAGCTCCCAGACTTCTATATCTCACAGGCATGCATGCATGAATATTTAATGTGCCTGGGGTGAGAACACACATGATGTCCAGTCACAAGTGATCATTGTAGGAGCTGATTTCTGTTGTAAAATTAATGCTGGCTTTAATTCAGATTTTTGCTAATGTAATTGATATCTCATTTAAACAAAGCCTCACAATTTATCTGTAAAGGTCAAAATAAGCCAGGTGCCTTTGAGATTGGTCTGTCTGATCTGTGTATAGCACTTTATTGTCTAAATTTAGGAATGTGAATCAGACGTGTTGACCTCTAAAATACACAGGGTGGTGTGCTCTACTTGTATTAACAACAATTCCTGCTGTGATTAAACTTCGGAGCTGTGTGAAGACTGATCTTGACAATGCAAGCACTCATTTTGTTCTTGCTCCTATCTAGCTTCGAATCTTCTCCATTTCCACTTTTTTTCACGTTTCACTACTGTTCAGCAGTTAGTCAGCAAGTGTTTGCTAATCAGCATCTTCCATGCAAACCAGAGGCAACCGCGGCAATCTGCTCACTACCAAATCAATCACAGTGATATTTTTGGTGCCGCACCTGCTCTGTGACTCCAGCAGCTACTCACCAACCACTCCCATAGTGTCCGGAGGCTGCCAGGTGGGTCAGCTAGGCCTATGTGACTGAAGCCTTAGGGATCTGAATCACCTGAATGCTGCTCACTACTTGCTCGACTAAATCAGGTTTCACAAGTTTTCCATAACAGTAAATATGAGATCAAAACAAGTTTAATACTACTCTTGTTGCAGTTCTGCATGCTCATTTTCTGACAGCTTTAATTGTTCTAAACCCTCTGTTTTAATTTTATTAAGGAACAAAACACACACTGATATTGGAGGATTTTCAAAAGTCTAAATTGTATTCACTAGTCTGTAGTGCCCTGTCCAGTAGCAATAGTCTTAAAATGTGTTGAAAAATCTACACATATCAGATAATATAAATATGGTCTTGTTCGAGGAAGTCCAAATATAATTTTGTTTAGCCACAATGAAAAAAAAAAATAATGCTAGTCCTAGGAGTGATACATTTTATTTTGTCTGGATCCACAAAATCTGTGAATAAGCACTTTACTTCATAAATTTATTGCACTTGTTAAATTTCAGCCTCATCACTATGATGACTATGACTATGACTGCAGCACAGGGGAAATCACCAAAGCCTGACTGTTCCGGCCTCAGGCCTGTTATCATGTGCTAACAAGGCAATGTTTTCAACTAGAAAAGAACAATGAAACAGACTGTACTGAAGAGACCTCCACACCCTTGAGGCACTCAAACACCTGGTGATGTCCGTCAAACAGTAGAAGAAAACAGGTTCATACTAAAGCCGGCAACTCTGGCTTCAGGCTAAGGATGAGCCTCTGCAAAAAGATAATAAAGTTAGTTCGGCCTGGGCAAGTGATGCTTTGGAAAACTTTTTTTTTCCAGCACAGTAAATTTTTAGAGTAAATTTTAAGTTATAAATTCCTGATCTGGGACGTTTTTAGGAAGTTCTAGGAACCATAATTTATTTTTATTGTTTGTTTTAGAGGAATCAATGTTTTACACTGAAAACATTTTTTTTTTTTAAATAACATACACAAATGGGGAAATGGTCTTACTATTGATCCACTGACCTCACCAGTTAAGAGCTAATGTTGACCCAGGGCAGGAGATCTATATAGACAGTGCTTGTGTTAGTGTGGCAAAAAGGATGGGCAAGTTAAATCTAAATATTTGCTTTTAGGTTTGACCAACAAAGAATAACCCAGAAACAGCAAATACAGAGGGTTATACCTGAATGCTACAACGCTGGATACTGCTGTAACAAGAAAGGTGTGTCTGTATTTTCAAGCTTTCCAAACAGAAAAACAATGTCAGAGTGATAAACAGGCCACAGATAGTAGTGGTCACCATAACCAGTGTATATTTCACACAATGAGATTTTGAGGTTGCTTTAATTTTGTGGTAATTACATTTTGTATCATCATGGAGGACCTCTAAATGTGTAAAAGAAGGGAAAACACCCATATGTCATTAGTAGGTTGCTCTGAAATGTGTAAAAACGTGTTGCATCTGCTGCAATAAGCTGGCAACATAAAAAGTTGATCTCAGAAACCTGCCATTTTTGGACACCTGTTCTCCAGCCAGGTAATTAGCCAGCAAAATTCTCAGCCAGCATGATGTTACATGACGAATAGTGCGAATACCTTGCAGTACTGTAGCGCAGCTATGCAAATATTTGTCATCTCAGAGCGGTTGATACACATATCACAGCAAAGCTGAAAAACCTGACATCACAAAATGAGTCTGTCAGAGAGGAGATATCAGTTTCCATTCATAAATAAAAGAAGCAATTTCTTTTAGTCTGTGTGAAACTCCTTAAACATTAACTTAACCATCACCTGCAAGTCCTATCGTATAGCAAAACTCTAAAAGTGATAATGTAAAGTGTATATTTGTATTGCCTCCTTACTGGAATAATAACATTTTGTGTCTCATTTTTAAATTTATGAGTTAGTTTTTCTTTCCCATATGGCCAGCATTTTCTCAGCAGCACATTATTCCTTATCATGCCAAGGATTACTGACAAGATATGCAATAGATTATGCCGAATACTAAGAAAATTAACATTACCAAGATGAAGAATTATTCTGGCAGCCAACAAACTGAACTTAATTGAATATAAATCCAATCAAGATTAAATATGAGCAGTTTGCTTTCATGAGACAAATGGGTTGGAGAGGCAGTGACTAAAGGGGCAGTATAATGATTACCTGAAAGTATCTCAAGATGTACAATACATTTTGAGACTGACAGCATATTTGGCTCAGAAGTGTAAAATCTCAGCAACAGGAGCTCCAATCATGTTGACATTATTTTTTAAAATAGACACATGCCTGTGCAAATGGATTCACGGCTCCAAATACCCCGGTTAGCACAGGACCAGGAAAGCAGCTGCCAGCAAGCTTAGGTCATTGTTCTCCTCTGTTATGCTAATTGGTGACAATGCACAGTCAAAATAGCTGCATTTGGCTGTCATTGCCATGTCCAATACTTGAAAAGCACGGAGAGAATATATTTTTAGTGTGTGTGTGCGTGCATGTGTGTGTGTGTGTGGTGTGTGTGTGTGTGTGTGTGTGTGTGTGTGTGTGTGTGTGTGTGTGTGTGTGTGTTGTGTGTGTGTGTGTTATGCATCATGAAGCTCACATATGCATGCATGCACAGGGTTGCCACCGACTATGAACATACATGATCCCCTGGAGGAAGACAATAATATTGGCATTAAACACCTCAAGATTTTGCTGGTTTTTAATATATCTTAAATTATATCAGGAAAAAACACTGGAACATCACACAAAAGCCAAAGCCAGTGTATAATGCTAGCTCATAGAGCTACAGATCTCTTCCACAATATTGACACAGGAGCAGACAAACATATGTCAGCCCCTATAACATATGAAATACTTAACGTAACCAATTTCCACCTGTCAATCAACCTGGAAATAATGACAGACGGCTGGGAATCAATACGCCACAATTGAATTTTTCAACTCCCAAACATGCCTCATTCTGCACTATAAAAGACTGTCAAATGTCACGGTACCCTGAGTTGCGGGTGGAGACTAAAGATTTATTTTATTTCCACTGCTGCAGTCTATTAGCAACAACGTTCCTTTTACCACCAGGGGAAAAGGCAGGGTCCACACTCCTCTGCTTGTTTTGATAGTGAATGCCCAAGGACGATGCTGTGAATGTGTATGTGCGTATGTACTAGCTATATAATGAGTATGCACATAATTCAATTCAAGCAACCTGTTATGCATACGTATAACTGACAAGAGAGGCCAGTTCATTAATCAGTAATATTATCACATAAGAAAAATGTATTTTTTTGGATAAAACTTCATATTTTCCAAGTGCATCGGTGAATTTTATGAACAAGATGGTCTTTTATTCACCGCTTTATAGCACTAAATGTTCCCATGACCCTCTTTCTTGAAATAACACGTTGAGATTTCCTTCACTGTTAACCGCTACTGTAGGGGAAAATTACAGAGGGTGAAGCTACTGAGCATTGCGGTCTTTGTCTACCACCTCATTACACTACAGTGCCCTCTGCCTCACATAATCAATTTAAAAGACGGCAGGCCTGAAGAGGCACCCTACCAGTCACAGAAGTTTACATCAAAAGGGAGAGATGCTTTGAAGACTTGCTTCATCCTTGAGAGCCTTCCTGGAGAATGCAAGGACAGATTTAGTCACTGATAGATGTGGTTCTGGCCTTCTTCAAGGTCTCATCTAAAACGTATCAGATTGCGCTGCTGCATCGTGTTTGGCTATTTCACTGCTGAATATAACACTTGCCAGAAAAGCGCACACTTTAGGGAACAGCGCGAAATTTTGTGCAGACTATTTTTATTATGTTACTATACATAACATACACCATTACAATAGTGTTTTCCATACTGTTTTTTTTCTTGAGTAACCAAGGTGCCTTAATGCAGTCATGTTGCTCTGTGATATACTGGAGGAGATTTACATGAGAGGAGTATGATGTCATCTTCAGCAAATGGGCCTTATTCACTGTCATTATTAGCTTGATCTAAGTGAGCTAATGCTAACGTCCTTACAACAGAACCAAAGCTAAATGACAGAGAAGACGGGGCTGTCTTCAGATTAAGGTCCGTTTTACAGTGTAACAGCTGTGCCGGCAGTATTGATTACCAGACACTGTGAATGGGCCTGAATATTTTTTATGAAGTGAGGAATTCTGGCTTTGTATGACTGGCGCCAAATAGGAGCGGCTACAAGCCGGTCTATGTGGCTCACTTGCTGCTCAGGAGACATTGGAGTGTCATGCTCACATCAGTGTGCCAGCAGACGCCATTATTGATATGCACTCAGCAATAAATGGTCCATTTTGACTGCAACCAGATATATTGTTAACGGCCAGCTCTTTAAATGTCAACATGTGCTGAGAGTTTCACATGGAGTTTGTTAGATTCTTATGTCAGTGAAATTAATAACTCAGTATGAAATGAAAGTGACTTGACACATTAATGTCGTAAATCATGCATCTGGGCCAGCTGTGAGAGTGAAGCTGAAAAAATGATGATTTAAGAGAGCCGCACTGGAAAAAGTGTTCATATTCAGAAGTCATTCAGTTTCAGTACTGAAATCTCCATGAGAGGCACATAAAAGTCGATGTCACGATTTTTTAATATGATTTTAGTTTAGTTTAGTTTTCTCCTGTTTCGTTCTGTTAGTACATGAAAATACAGTGCGGCTGAGGATCGATAATTGTGCTATACTGCTTTTCCTGCAACTCAAATCATATTTTCATTATGCCGTTAATCATTTCTGTCAGTGAGGTAATCTTCGTATTGAAAAAACAGCCATCACCCTGAAGCCACAGTTCTGGAGCTTGGCGATTAATTTTGTAAATACAATCTTCTTATTATTTATATGCGGCCTTTGACAAAGCAATGAAATAAGAATAAATGGGAGTTCTGTTTATGAATAGTTTACCCCCAACCATTAAGCTATTTAGTCAAAAGTACAGGATATTTCTTACAGTGGATAATCTCTGTTCCAGAGACCCTTACGGTCATTATAACAGGTGGCTAGAAGCTGATTTTGGAGAGAAGACAAAAATGGAGAGCTTGGGAGCACAGGTGTCGAAGTAATCTAATCCATATAGAATAGAAGATAAGTATTAGACAGTATTAGGGTGAAAACATGTCCAGTGCTCATTTACAATGTATGAGAAAGTATGTTTTAGCAGTAATAAATCAACCCCATCGTTTTGAGTGACTCAGTATGTTGTGTGTGAGCTGGTGGGCGGATTTGTGTTACTAGTGTCTCAGTGTGTGTGCGCCAGTGCTGATGACACAATAGCATGGCTGGCGTCTGCTCAAGCAGAGTTATGCAGAAGTTGTTGGTTGTTTTGCTGATCCCTTTCTGTCAGTGTCACAAGAAGCTTCATCAATCATCAGACACTGGGGGACCAGACCACCCTTCAGTCTCTGTGTTGGCTCAAAAGACTCAAGAGCCCCGATCAGTATGGGGGGATTATTTTAGAGACAATTCAATGATGTCAGTCCTAAAAAAAATCCAACCATAGATCAGAGACACTACCTCATAATGGAAAAAATAGTACTGGGACAGCAGTTGTGCCATGTTTGTATGAGACGTTCTGTTTATATTTGTTTGTTTTGTAAATAAGCTCGACTTACAGTCAAACTACAGTTTACAGTGACAACGGTAACATGTTAGAAGATGCTTAGCTGAGCACATTAGCAGGCCGGCTTTGCTGAACACTGAGCTCTATCTAAGGCCCGAAATGTTATCAGTTATGCAAAACGGGGCAAAAAATATTCCATCATTTTGGCATGATGGCGGCATTAAATGAAAGCTGTGGTTGAGCAACAGAAAAATGCGTCCACCTTTTGATGTTTGTTTATTGGAAAATCGGTGCTATTGAAATGATTTAACCATTTACAGTAAACATCTGTTTTGTGTTATGACAGTGATGAAACCGCAGAGAATGCTTGCTTTTAATCAATAGATGGTTTTGCAGAAAACAACTATTGGGAAAGGGTTGGGTAAGTCAACTATTCACATGATAGGGTGAGCCTGTCTGTACTGTACCAGTGTGCGACGGCTATTGCCTTTGACATTTGTTATCTGTTAAAAAAAGCACTGGTTTCAGTATTCACTCTTAGAAGTAGACTCATAGTTGGGGTAGACAGAGGTCGAGGGTAGAATTAGGTTTATCCAACCGACTCTTTTACCAATTCAGATAAAGCAACTCTTTTTTGGAACGGCTTATATCATAATTTTGTCTTCACCGCAAGTGGCTTCCTCCCCAAAAAGCATTTTTCATAGCCCATGTTTACAGAGAAACCACACCAGTGCATTGCTGTGAAATGAGTCGTCATATCAGCCATGGCTGACAGGGAAGCTCTCCTCCCCTCAGCACACGAGGAGCAGAGTTCTCTTTGGTCTCTGCCACTGTAGTGGAGACTGTTGACAGAAGTAGAGCCAGGCAAACATATGTTCCTCCAAAATACAGGAGGGGACGGCCTGCTTGTTTTCAAAGAGGCTATTATCTCTGCAGTGTATCGCCACCCCTTGCTGTTGTTTGAGGAGGAGTTGTTTCGTGGTCTCCTCCGGGTCCCAGCTGAAACTGTCACAGACAATTGAAACCATGTTCCTCTGGTGCATGCACACATTTGGGGAGGACACACACACACACACACACACACACACATTTTTGAACATGCTATGCACAGAATAAACAAAAGCAATGGGCTGCACGTCACATAATTGTCATTTTAAAGGAAAACTTTCTTGAATTGGAAATGAAACGCCTCAGCCCAAGTGACTTAACCAGTGCAGCAGATTGAAGGTTATTTGAAACTGATATTATTTCAAAATCAAGTGAAAGTGACATACATATGTTGTATTATCTGAGTGGTAATCGCTATTAATCCACAGTAATGGTTTCCATAATGAAACAGGTAAATTTATCTGTAATCTGTAAAAGTAATCCCCAGATGTTCACCCACCCCCCATTGAAGCTGCTCCACAAATTCACAGAGCACTGAATGATGCACACATGAACGCAGAGGGGCCTGTTACCACAAAATGACAAACTAAATATTTGGGGATGGTGATATCATTCTGCTAGGCCTCATTACCATAGACTGAAGCACAAATGTAGTTTCAAAGACTCCAAATCCCATCTCATTTGATCTGCCAATATGCAGAGTCTGTCCTCCAACTGCCACAGCCATGCCAAAGCAATTTGTTTCTTATATTGCTTTTGGAAGCCAATATGTTTTAATTAGGCAAATACATAAGCGAAAACAACACCATAAATAATCATCTTTCTTCACCCATGACAATGGAATTTCATCAGATCTTTGTTTTCAATCAAGGCATACATACTTTATTGAAAAAAAGCAAAGGGGTAAAATATGTTTATGTGTATGAGTATGTCTCCTCAAGCTATGTTATGCGATACGAACTGTGTGATATCAACTGGTCTATTGCAATAGAAAATATAAGTGAATATATGTACAGGCTGGAAGTACAAATACTTTGGACATTTCACTGTGGAATTTGCAGTTCTCGTCTCATACCAACAGTGCCAGCACAGTCCAGCACAGGTTAGGTGTTATTTTAATGGCTTGTTAATAATGTGGGCTATCCTTGTTTGTGATCCTACAGATTAAGTGAGCTTGCAATGTATTTGTCCATGGATTACAGGGTGCCATTGTTTCAGGGACAGTTTAACAGGATGTGGAGCAGTAGTAAATCTAAAAATGTACATATTAAAATGCAACAAGAAAGCATGATCACATTTAACAGATTACCATATGATATCAGTATAAAATTTATAACCAATATGATAATTTTTAGAGATGCCATGGTGCTAAAGTGAAGACCCACACTGAAGGCAGTCAGTGACATCTCCAGAGGGGGTTTAGGCTGTGTCTCTGACTGAAGAGAAAGGACTCCACCTGGATTACAGAGGGATGCTAAGATTCACTGATAACCCTTAAAATACCACCACTCATATGGCCAGAGCCTATCATAACATACACTCACTGGGCACTTTATTAGGTATACTTTGCTTGTACTGGGTTGGACCTCTTGTTGCCTTCATAACTGCCTTTATTACATCCATTTTCTTCCACTTATCCTTTTCAGGGTCGCAGGTGGGCTGGAGCCTATCCTACCTGTCATAGGACATGAGGCAGGGTACACCCTGGACAGGTCGCCAGCCTGTCGCAGGGCTAACACAGAGAGACAGACAACCATTCACATTCACACCTAGTAACCAAGTTAGAATCACCAGTTAACCTAAGCGTACGTCTTTGGACTGTGGGAGGACACCAGACTACCTGGAAAAAAACCCACGCAAACATGGTTAGAACATACAAACTCCACACAGAAAGGTCCCAGCCAAGGTGGATTTGAACCTCGGACCTTCTTGCTGTGAGGCAACAGTGCAAACCACCATGCCTATGGGTAGCACAGGCCTTTATTCCTTGTTTCATAAATTCAACAAGGTGATGAAAACATTCCTCAGAGACTTTTGTCTTTTGACATGATAGCATCATGCAGCTGCTGCAGATGTGTCAGCTGTACCTCCATGAATCTCCCATTCTTCCAAATGCACTCTATTGGATTGAGATATGGTGACAGTGAACTCACTGCCACTTTCAAGCAACCAGCACATTATCCTGCTGGAAGCAGTCATCGGGAGATGGGTACACTGTGGTCAAAAAGGGATGAACACGGTCAGCAACAATAGGCTGTGGTAATTAAAAGATGCTCTCTTGATGCTAAGAGGCTCAAAGTGTGCCAAGAAAAATTCCAACACTAGCCTGAACCGTAGAGGGCAGGATGGATGCATTCTTTTGGAAAAGTCATCCATTTCTCCTGAATGTCACAAATGGGGTGCCACACTATGGGCTGTGTCAAAACAGGGTGTCCAGGTAAGCAGAATTTACATTTAACATTCAAAGTTAATAACGGCTAGACCTGTTTAACACTTTAAAAAAAAAAATCACTGAAGACAGCTGCACACGTCCTGTGACTTCACCGTACATATTGACATTGAACTAAGGACAAAACTCGGCTACTTTTTATTTGCTGGCTTCTTCTAACTAGTTTCTTTGTTATCCATCGAACACAGACAAGTTGGGGAGGCCTACAGATTTGTGACAGATTTTTTTTTCCCTTCTAGATGAGTAGGCCTCCACATTCCATACATAGAGTGCCGTTTCATCATGAATTCACTTTGAAAGCTAAAACAAGTTTTTCTTTTTGGGTTATGAGTCAGCTTGGGTAAATGGATTTTCCATCTTACTCTTCTAAAGAGGGAGTATCTTTCTCCACTCCCTGTGATGTCAAAGTACAGTCAGTCATAGAGAGTGAGAGCTCTGCTGGCACCCACTGAACAGACAGTGTCGCCCCAAACCCAAAGGGATTACATGTGTGTCCTCTTTGTTCAGAGACATCCAGCGGCATCTGGCAATAGTCAGTGCAGCTTGTGCTCCTTTATGGAGACAAGTGGTGTGTATGATCAGGTTTCTCAAGCTTCATTTATTAAATTAAGCAATGCATCACTGTTATTTGACAAGAAGTTTTTTCTTTTCTTCTTTCTTTTTCTTTTTTTTTTTTTTTACTGGGGCTGGAAGATGAAAACTTTCATATTTGAGACAGTGAAAAGGGAGGGAGAAAGATATAGGGTGTGAGAGGGAGTAGAGAAAGAAGGAACTGAGGAGATGAGAGAGAATGGAGAAAAAAGGGAGGAGAGTGTAGAGTGAGAGGAAAAAGAGGGAAAGAGAAGAGACAGGAAAGGGAGGGGAATGAAGGCCTCTTGCTCTTCTTCTCCTCCCTCAGTATCACCTCGAGAGGAGAAAACAACCTTTTGCCAGGTCGTTCTCATCATTTGTTCGATTTGTGCTGATCCCACTTTATTTCATTAAAAATAAGCATAGGAAGTTTTCCAAGTTTTACATCATACTGCCCTCTTTTCTGTTGTGGAGTACAATTTTCAGCTGGCAGCAGGTTAAGTTACAGTATCAGAGTTTCTTGTGGTATAAAAAAGGTGCAGATACCTTAACTGAATAGGTAGTCACAGACTCATCTGTGTCTTGAAGAGGAGAGCATGAGAGATTTACTCATGTTCTCAGCTGTTTTTAAAATGAAGCTTTTATGAAACGTTTAAAATAATTAGATGCCAGTTTTAAGCCAGTTGTTCCTGATTGAAGTCTGTTGTTTTGTGATTCAGAGCTTGGCTGTTTGTGTGAGATTAGGGGTCTCATCAAAACCACAAAGAATATTTGTTACTCTCTGAGATATTATTTATCATTTACTTTTTATTACTTGGAGATGAAGAGGAAACAGAAAGAAAAGCAGACGGGCGGGGAGCAAGGGAGCCGAAAGGGGAAAGGTCCCGGATTAGAAAACGGGGCGAAACCACAGGAAGAGAGAGACATAGAGAGATAGAGGAGAGAGAGAGAGAGAGAGAGAGATATTAGATATAGATAATATATATAATATATATATATATATATATATATATATATATATATATTGGCCACTGCCTTTAACACTATCAAACCTATGTTCATACCCAGGTACCTCTGCACAATATCTTTTTATGTTTCTTGACTGTTTCAGTACACTAAGAGCGTGGGGAAACATAATGAAGCAACCTTGAAGTAGTCTGATGCTATTGTTGGCAAATCTGGTACCAACACCTTAAACAAAACAACATAAAAGCAAAGGCACGCTAATGAAAATGAGAGCTAATCATATTGTGGGCATGAAGGCTGCTCAGTCTTTTTAGTCTTGGTTCCCACGACAAATCTTTATAGTTGTGGTTGCAGTCTGCAAATGCAGTGCTGTGCAAAAATCTTTATGTAAAAGTTCTTTATATTTTGCTTCCGAGGAGTGAGACTTTATTTAAAATAGTCTTGAGCGATAGTTCTCCAGGCTTTCTGAAGGTCTTTCAAAGTTTTTCTTTGGACACTGGCTGCTTTTTCACTCATTTTCAGTCCACCGTTTGTATCTGACCATTTTCAGAGGAGTTGTGTTGTTGTTTGTTTGTTTGTTTGTTTGTTTAAGTTGATTAATGCTGATCTATGACTCATTCAAGCATGAAGGAGTCACCCAACTCAAGGGATGAACCAGTGGTGTCTCTACACATAACAGACAACTTAGCAAAGAACCTATTTTAAATTGTGTCCTTAAGCACTTTGTTTCTCGCACTCTTTTTCAAAAACACATAATTTGTTCCCATTTCTTTACTTGAATCTATGACAAATGTCAAAGATAACACAGTCTGACAGGCACAAAGTTTTTTTTCACACCAACAAGGTAACTTGGCATGTCTCGGCAAAGTGTGCTTAAAAAAAAGAGGACACTGGTCAAGTGGAGGACAAAAGAGGAAATGGCATGCCTAAAAAAACTGCCTACAGCACATGCACATTATCTGAAAATCATGTCCTTAAGAAATAGGAAAAAATCCACAAAAGACCCAACATAGGACCAAAGGGATGCATATGGTCCTTCATTTCATCCATATACTGCCTCATCAGAACTGGTCTCAGTGGAAAGTTGCTGTCACAAAGACATTTTTAAGTAAGGAAAACAGGTATAAAAGGCTGAGGTATGACAAATTACACAAGAACCAGGCTGAAAGTCAAGGGAAACAGATTTTATGCAGTGAAAAAAAAACATTGGCACTATGGGCAGAGGCAAGAGGTGCAACTCTGAGTGTCTACAGCCGAATGTAAAACATGGTAGAGGCTCTGTCGTGGTTTGGAGCTGCATTTCCGACAGTGGATTTTGCCAAAAGTCACAACATTTTGAACACAGAAAAGTACTGTCAGGTTTTGATACACCTTGCACTATCATCTAGAATGTATCCGAATGGAAACAGCTGCAGTTTTCTGCATGACAGTGATCCCAAACACACTGCCAGTGCTCTGAAAGCAAACCTGGATAGACAAACAAGCAGTAGAACACAATCAGTCATGGACTGGCCTCGCCTGAGCCCACACCTCAGTGTTATTGAAGTATTGTGGGATCATCTTGACAGAGGAGAGAGCAAAAGGCAGCCAACATCCAAAGAAGAGCTTTGAATGTCCTTCCTGACGCCTGGAGAACTGTTCCTGAAGACTACTTAAAGAACTTACGACAGGTTGCCTGAGAGAGCTCAGGCTGTGTTGAAAAATAAAGATAGCCATACCAAATATTGACTTTTGAGTTGAACTTTGTTTGTATGTTTGCACACGATTCAATAAATCGCTGCACCTACTTCCTAGTAAAATATAAAGAAATAAGAGGTGGCTCAAGACTTTTGCACAGTCAAGCAAAACTCTTCCGAGGGGTCCCTTATTCCTTGTAGCAGCAATCAAGTGTGCTGTTAAATGTAAGCTCAAAAGGTATTAATCCAGCCCACTGCTGTGCCAAACTGCACTGCGACTCATCATGAGTAAACACAGCTGTGTGCGTGTCCGACTGGTGTGTGTCAGCTCTGTACGGCCCTGAGACACGTCCAGCAATATAAATAATGTTGGCATTCATTTAAAGGAAGTGAAGAAATTCTGTTGACCTATTAACCTATTAATTAAATATGACTTGTTAAACATATGTCACACATCTCGCAGGTATAAACTCACAACATAGATTTGCTTTACAAATTTGACAAATTTCGAAACTTTTAATCATGTTTACAGACATGTAAATGCAGACTAGCTCAGTCCTTGGAGTTAGTGCACAGAATTTTGAAACTCTATTAATCACAAGATGTAAAGGAGGGCACACTTATGTAGGTGCATACATGGGTGGTCTCTTTTCTTATTCAAAGAAATGCATTTGTTTATAAATTCTCCTAATTTAACCCACAGAGCAGTCTCATGTTTTTCCTAGCAGGCTGCTTCTGCAGTGGCTATGTAGCTGCCAGAGCATCATCCCATTAGTTTGACTTTATTCTTATTCCCATCAGGTCTTTTGACTGCGGATGAGTATAAGAGGGAGGCCAAGAGGTCACTGGTGACTAATTTTCTGAGCACTCACAGATTGTGTAAGTAATGGAGCGCTTATTGCATTCGCTCCCCCATCACTGCAAACAAGGCCCAAAAAATCCATACAAATTCCCACACGCAAGATAGTGCCTGGGGAAAGGAGAAGTGGCCCATCTTCAAAATATAGTGAGCAGCATGGAATAGGCCTAATGTGCAATTTAAAATCAATATCTTTAAAAAATAAAAATGTCTGTCCTACCTATGACAACATCATCTAAATATCAATAGGGCCTTTTGGTGCTTCACAGAGAGCTGGGTGTGAGAAGAGACAGATACGAGGTGCTTTGACCAAGGATTTTACACTGTCTATTCGGAGGAATCGGGTTCTCGCTGCCTCTCTTTCAATTTTAATACGGTTTCGTACTTGGTGCATGAGGTTTAATAAAGTAGCAGAGTGTCTGTCAAGCCAGGTGTAGCTTCAATCCTTTCATATTCCAAGTAAATCCCAAAGAAAGGTGTTGAGGATACCAGCAGAAGAAGACAGACACTAAGAGAGGGAACTGGGGGGGGGGCATATATTTTCCCCTCTCATATGGCCATGATGGTATATATTTTTTTCCCTTTGCATTACTATGGATTTCAAACTAGAACAGTGTAGTTTTCTATGTATTTTAAGCTGGAACCTGCTGGATTTTCTGATGACCCGTGACTTGGTTTTCTCTTTCAAATCCTTGTCTTGCCAAATATATCTATTATATCATGACTCAGAAATTAAATTTACAGTGTCTTTGACCGGAGTCATGTTATAATAATATATTTATCATCAAATTTATTTATGACAACACCTAAAAGAAGTTTATCATGTCACTACAAATCCGTTACATCCTTTTATATGTTCTTACTATATTCAGACCTCTCTCATTCAGAAACAAAAGAATAAGACAGTATATCACCGAAGAATAACTTTAAACATAGCAAAAAAATTTTAACACAAAGGTGTATGGGGTGAGATATTTTGATGTATTTTGAAGTATTGGAAAATGTGCTTTTTTCTAAAAGGTAATTAATGTCTCCATCGCTGCCATGTCGTGTGTTTGCTCATCTCTGCCCATCTGGATTCTATTATGGATGCGATTCCTACGATAAGGCCGGCAGGAGCGCAGAGAGAGAGAGGAAGAAAGAAAAGGAGGGCCTGTAGAGAGTTGGAGCACACTGATGCATGATGGGACGGAAGTCAGGAAACAACATTTCATTTCATGAAACTAATTTATACACAAAAGACAAAAAGAAGTGAAGGTTTTGGTTATTTTTTTATTATTTATTTTTGCTTTGTTCATTGTGTTGTTTGTTTTTGTTTACTTGCTGTCAGGACACTGCCATTGCTTTTTTAAATAGCTTGATCGGTTGAACCATTTTTGCTTTTTACCTTGTAAAATGTTTCATATTCTCTCTGTGGAACATGAGATGAATGCAAAATATCACTTTAGTTAATATGTATATAAATCTTTTCTGACAAATCTATGAAAGATTTATTATTTTTAGCCTTTCCTATTTCAAATATGCATATTTTCTTTCTTGGTTAAAAGAAAATTATTATTCAAAAATTTTTGGACTTTTCATCACAAAATGATGTACAGAAAGCTGAAGAGCAGCATATTAATCTCTCTTTACCTTCCAGTAGAACTTTCAATTTGATCCATCCTTTAGTTTGTATCAGACATAAAGCTGTCTCATTAAGAGACCATTATTCAAGGTCAGAGGAGGCTGTAATAGTGACCCCTGTATGACCCAAGCTGCAGTGCTCAAGTGCAAATATTGATTAGTGTTCTGGCTTGACAGGGAATTTAAGTTGTAGAATGACACCACATGTCACTACTGAACGTGCAAAGTGTTATAAAATAATAATAATATAATAATATCTGTTTTTCTCGATTTTCACATGGGCAGTGCAAGGAATAAAATAAAGTAGACTAAAACAAGGTGTTAGCAAAACACACATAAAAATATTTCCATTCGGTCTTTGAAAACACGCAATATTTTTAATATTTTACACATTCTCAGTCATTCAGATCTGAGCTGAATATCACCGTGTGTTCTTCCCCTCTTAGCGTGACAATGTCTGGCCCCTGGCCACCAACATGTTTTATTTAATAATGTGGGAATTTTCTACTGTTTTGCTTTCATTACAGTGTAGGAGGCTAAAGCCAAAAACAGAAACAGAAAGCCGGTTGCTTTAAAGCCTGAACTTTGCCGCTCAACAACTGTCAGTGCAATATCAGCATCTGCATTCAAAGAGGAGGGTTTTTTTTGTTTTTTTAACAGGATGTCTGCTTAATGCTGCATTTTTTATATATTTTTTTTTTGCTCTATCAAAAAAGTTGGCTCTTTGAAAGTCTTGAACTTTACTGGTGAGCATCCACTGAAACTAGGGCCAATGCTAGCTCAGGGTCCGGGGATTTAGGCCGCATGGAATTGCAGCCAAAGGCTGCAGGGGAGTATTTTCAAGGTTGGGATGAAAAGTACATCTTCAGCTTGGGAGTCACAGGGACACATGGAAAGGAAGAGGGAGGGAGGGGTTGTGAGGGGAAATTTATTCCTGTTCTCTTGCTTCTGGGCCAGTCCACAGGCCCATGTATCAAAAAGACCACCACATTTGAGATGAGCCATGTGGGCCAATTCATGGCAGAATGCTCAACGCAGGATACTTGAGTAGTCTTTGGCAGATTGGGTGATATGACGGATGTAAAGACAACTTTGAAAAGGTAACAAAAAACATTTGTATAAATATTTTAAATGACACAATGTGCTGTAACTAATTTATTGCCTCAACAGTGGAATAGTAAAACAATAATGGACATTTTGGAGGCAATGTGTATTTCACTGGGATTTTCCAGTAATTTTACTTGCAGAGATGCAGTCAATATTATAAAAAATAAAGGGGCCATGTAGAAATCCACACCACTTTTTTTCCCCAAAATCAAATGGGAATAATATAGCTTTGCTATATACCAGTACCTTGGCTGTATCATATGTCCTTCTAAATTAGATTTAAATAAAATACATGAGCCTATAAATCCTACTTTCTGTCTTATTGACAAATATAACAGTATGACAAGTTTTCCATGAAGCATGAACCAGCAAGCAGCAAATCAAGAACGCAGAAAGGACACCCACTGGCACATGATGCGTTCTGGGTGGGGCCGCTGCCAGCCACACTGCTGTTTTTGCTTCAGTGACGAAAGATCAACATTTGTCTCACGGTAGCGGATCACTGAGAAATTGAGTCTATTCATCTGGGAGTCAGATTTCGCTGTCTTTCTGCTCCTCGCTCAGAGCCTGGATCCTGAAGCAGATGTGCCTCTGAGGCATGGGCCATCAGGTTGAAGGGTGCAAGCCAGGCTGCGTTGGTGTTAGGGTTAAATTTAGAGGTTGAAGGTCAGATGAAGGTCAGGGTTATGGCCGGGTTGGGGTCATGGTGAGGTCAAAGTATGCAACCCCCTTAGGGTAGCGTTTAAGTGGTCAGGGTTTACCTCTGTGTCCAGTTAGAGATGTAATCTAACACACATCAACTAGAAGTAAGGTTTTACGTCACGTGTGCCTGAAACATAAGAATTTATATATTTAAAATTACAATAAACATGGTTATTTGGTGATTGGATGACAGAAATAGAAAAGCCTTTGATAACAGTATATTTTTAACCAATAACAAGAAGAAGAAGAAGAAGTATCTTGTACCAGTTGCTGCTGATGTCGCCTTTGGTATTTGTCTCATTTTGGTTGCTCCATCCATGTTTGCATGGTCCGCAGCTTGCTGGGAAACCTTACACCATTGAAAGATGAAAAATGAGGGACGTGGGATGTGTCTGTGCACATGTGTCATGCTGGAGGGCACAGACAGTGCGTCATATCAGAAAGCTTCCCTGCCTTGTCCCCCTACCACAGGATAGAAACGGCTCCCAAAACCAAAATTGTACTTCCCAGAGTTGAGGCAAAGATGGCTAAAGCTTGTGTAGTCAGCCTGAGGACCAGTCCAAAACACTGTTGGCTATGTGAGAATGGCTGTGACACTAAGTGGTGTTTATCATGTTTCACATGTGCCTGCGCCAGACAAATCCATTTAGTTCTTTCCTGAGCAGAAAGACTGCCAATAATATGTGACAGATTATTGCAGAAGTTTGGTTTTTGATGAATTTTAAGTAGAATGTAAGATGTATAACAAAATGCAAAAAAAAAAATCAGAGTTTGCTGCTATGATTGCTACAAGTAACAATAAAGCGAAGCTGCTGTTTATTGAAATGCATAATGGCTTGTAAAAGTTAAAGAACAGCCTCAACTGCAGTTTCAAAGGATGCAAGAAACAAAGGACAAAAATATTCCTCCAATTCATTATCTTCTTTTCATACCATCTCTCTGTTGTATTAGGAAATCCAACCAGGGGCGTTCTCAGGCTTTGGAAGGCTTAAGATCTCATAAAATGAACTGTCACCTGCTTAGTTATTGGGTGCTTACAAATAACCAAGAT
Organism: Archocentrus centrarchus; assembly: GCF_007364275.1. Classification (NCBI taxonomy): domain Eukaryota; kingdom Metazoa; phylum Chordata; class Actinopteri; order Cichliformes; family Cichlidae; genus Archocentrus; species Archocentrus centrarchus. Next base: position 5,565,450 of record NC_044355.1, on the reverse strand, counting down.
GCATAACTTGAGGAAGTACTAGTCCCATAAACCCTTTCCAGCAGGAAGAATATAAGCTCCTTTCAATGCATTATTAATATTTTGCCTAAACTTAGTCTGGACTGAACAGCAAGCTGGATTAGCCAAAGGAATTTAATATAAAATTCATGCTTTCTCTCTTTTTCTCCCTCACAGATATATGCAGTCTGTTGTTAGTTAGAAAGCCACGGCATTCCTCCGCGCACTGACAGACTCAACATATGAAAGTGAGGCTGGGAGCAGAAAGTGTGTGGCCCTGCTGACGGCCATGTGTTGTCATTTAAATTATATTTTCTGAAGTTAATGACTTACACAGGCTTGTAGGCATAAATGGACAGTCTCTGGTGTTAATTTAATTGGATGAGTGGGTCCCATATAAAGGTCATTATGTCTGGTTTGTGTTTAACTTGTGTTTAATTCCAGGCAGCGAGTGAAGAGAAGCGGTATTGATTAAATGACAGCTTAACAACTAGTTGTTTAATAAATAGGCCTCGTCTATTGGACTAGAGGAGCCAAACAAAAAAAAAAAAAGAAAGATGGTTTGAGTGTCTAGGCTGACACTGTGGAGATAAAGGAGTAGAGAGAGACAAAATGGATGCTGGAGCCCTCCCACCCCACCTCCCGCCTCACTGTCTGACAAATTTATGTTAACAAGCAAATTAGCCACAGCGGGCCAGTGAGGACCAATCAATAGCCACAATAAAAGTTGGTGCTGACCACGTACAGTCTGCAATGTAAACTGCCCAGCCCTTGGTCCCAAAGGCCAGGCAACAATAACCTACAACTGAGTGAGACACAAAAGGTATCGACACACAGAGCGCTTCAATTTCCCCAGACAGTGGGGCCCTGTCACATCAAACTGGCTATTAGTCACAAATTCTGCCTGCCACCAATCCATCCCCCATCCTCCAGGGGGACCTTGTCAACTTGAAAGTTGTGCCGCTGGCAAAAGGACATCTGGTTCCACTGTAGTGTGTGTTGAATACAAGAGGACAGGAGCTGCCTGCCTGATAAAGGAGAACAAACAGGGCCACTTTAGACTTGTCAAGCCTTGTTAGAAGAAGCAAATGGCAAAGAAGGAAATAAGTTCGGAGCGAGACGCTGTTTTTATGCTTTCCTATTAAGGGCAAACTGAGGTCTTGAAGTTATGAAAATATGGGGCTACTGTACACGGAAAAAATTAATGTTTTCATCCTGTAGTAACAATAAACTTGATGAATGTGAACTACATTATTATTTTATTGTGGCAAAAAAAGCGAATGCATTCATTCAATCACCTGGAATTTTACATTTCTGTGCCTGTAAAACAGAATATTTATTCAGGTGGTGAATGACCAACGGCTGCCTTACTACTAAATTTTTTCTGTCCTTCTAAAATACTCAGCAGCTCTTCCCATGCCTACAGTTCTTACCACAAAGCGTTCTTACTGTTACACTTTTGGCCCACCTCAAAGTGTCCAGTCTGACATGGCTGTCAGTGGTGTGCGTGTAGCCTTGTAAATTTCAATCAGCGTCTCACAGCGGGGTGCCAAGGTTTGAATTCATTTCCCTCCACACTGAACAGGTGGTAACAGACCGGTCATCACTCAGCTTTGTCTGAGCGATCGGTCCCCCCCCCACCACCACCATTACTGCTCTATTAATTGCCCCCGGTGTTCATGACAGGCTGAGGCGCCCCTGTTAATGTTTAATGTGGCGACTCCTCAAATCAATGCGTGTTTAAGGAAGACACGCCATGCTGGCCCAGACTGCTGGACTGCGCCGCTGAATAGTTAAATGAAGGAAGTGTCACATCACTCTCGCTGTGAAGTGGCAATTGGAGAAGGCAGGAAATATCATTTGGTTAATTGACTCAGACAGGGGAGTAATTTGAAGCCATTCTGCTGAGCAGTTTAAATTATCATTCATGTTAATTGTAAGGGAAAGAGGGCAGATGCTCAGTCTTACTTGACCCTTTAATCCCTTGATTACTGTAAAGAGACAAGGCACAGAAAACCAAATAAATGTTTTTGTTCATTTATTTTAAATGTGTTTTTTTTTTTTTTTACCTTATAAAGCCTACATTTTACCATAGTATAATAAGCAGCAAAAATAAGCCTTTAAAAAAACTAATAAGGGGGCTTATTTAATTAGACTCTGACAACCCATAGAACATGCATGTTCTAAAGCGGGATATTTTATAATTCTATTGCATTTGCCTCTTGATCGAGGTGGTATCATCTGGGAATGGATCTGGAATACAGATGAGATCGGGCAATGGCTCAAAAAAAAAAGAGGAGAGATCAATTTTAGAGGCAAGGGCTTGGCACATTTAATGAATTCATGCTCCCTCTCCCACTCCCTGCCTCTCCCTCACCCCTTTCTCTGTAAGGATGAAAAAGATGAAAAGAAAAACCCTCACATAGTGACCGTTAGGGAGGTGCTCTGCAGGCAATCAATCACCAATCAGTTGCTGAAAGTGCTTGTCCTGCCATTGGAGGATGTTCTTCATTACTTACAGACTTTCAGTGTGGTAACGGATGTGAGGACGAAGGCGTGTGTGTGTGTGTGTGTGTGTGTGTGTGTGCGTGCGTGCATGCATGCTTGTTGGGGTAATTATTCATGGCCTTCAGCTCTTACTTTTACACCTTTGGAAGAAATAAGTTAAAACCTGTGATTTTGTTGTTAGTGTCCACAGATTATCAGAATATCATCAGATCTCTTTCATACACATGTACACACACACACACACACGCACACACACACACACACACACACACACACACTTATCATCTTCATGAATTTGGAGTCCTCTGTGGACCCAGTGGGCTTTGGATGATCCCTGAGGTTGATATTAGCTCCCATGATAGGCATCAGAGAATAACCCAGCTTGGAATGTGTTCAGATTCACCAACCTTAACTCTTTTAACAGCCACAAATAAACACGCTGGACCCGGAGTTTTTAAAACTAAAGGTAAAATATGTTTGCGCCGTGATATTGCTTCAGAAACAGCTGGAATCAAGTTAGCTATAATTTTAGGAGGCCATAAATTAAAACTGGGGTCAAGCAAAGAAGCTAACTTTTTTTTTTTTTTTATTAAAATAAGTGAAATTATGATGACTGTGTTAAAAATACCTATGCAGTTCATACAAAGAAACAGCTACCAGATGACAAATTCCCACTGCAACAACTGCAGATAGAGAGAATAGAAATATTCAGCCCTATCCCACAGCAGATATCCCACAACTTATTAGATGCGTTGCTGGAATACCCTATTAGGAATGAAGAAGGGAGGTAGAAGGGAAAGGAGGCTTTACTTTAAATTGAGGAAGTGCCAACGCACATTTATTGGCTCTAATGTGGTACAGGCGACCCCCGTCACAATATTGGAGCTCCGTGGGCTGGTGCTGCCACGGTGAGGGAACATAATAACCTTTTTAAGGGTGCAGCATGCTGCCGACTCACAGAATAAAGACTTCACAGTCAGCGCCTGGCGAGAAAACGGAGGGCCTCGCCCCAGATGAACATAATCTTTTGTTATTATGCTGTTAATACGTTTTCGTTCCACACGCTGATCTCAAACAACCCACCCCCAGTGCCCCACAACCACTGCCTGAAAAAAGGGATTTATTTCTATGTTCCTCTAACCTTGTGAACAGAGCTGCAAAACCCCTAATATATAAGGGAAAAAATTAATTATTTCCACATACAGTAATTAAAAATGTACATGGCAAATCTGTTCTTCATCTCTGTTGTTTACAGATATTAAGCTGCAGAATTTAATAATGTGTGTCTCACTGTGAAAAACCAGTCACTGTCCAATATACTCAATGAGCCATATCCCACAATCCCTTTCACCCAGGGTGCTGACACCAAATGTTTTTGTAGTTTGTGCTGCTGCTCTGTGTGGCAGCCAATCGACCAGGCCATTGATTAACAGATTGGAATTATTAACTGGGGGATCATCCATCCCACATCGCCCATGTCATTTCCATTACTGCATTTCCATTACGCCTCATTTCAGAGACAAGGCACGGAAGAGCGAAGAAAACCTCCTCCTCATTAGCATTCTAATTAAGAGGCCATCAGATAATGATCAATCAAAGCAATCAGCAGGCAGACAAGCAGCAGCATACAGATGGAGAAGAGGTGCATCTCTGTGAGAATGAGCACTGAAATACAAAACTTATACGTCATTTTGTGTGTCTAATAACTATTGACTCACAAAGCAATTTCTCCACCTGGAAGTCTTTTGTTATCTTTGCGCACACAAACCTGATGTACGATTTTAAACAACAAAAACATGCACTCTTTGCAGACAATTATCACTGGTCCAACAGGAGCTCTTTGACGCACCCCAACCTCCGTGCAAGCAGCAGAAGTCATAAATAAATCTGGACTCTACTTGGCAACATGTCACCACTGTAATGCTTTATGAAGCGGTGTTTTATACCGTCATTCACATTAACTCCATAAAGCCATGGAGCCACCACTCACGACCCAGCACACGGCCACTGCTGCTCCACAATTATGCAGAATCCCATTGGCTTTGATTTAGGAACTATCAGCAGGCCGAGCTGCTGGGCTGAGACTCGAGGTGGGGAAAGGAGGTGTCATTGATTGAATTTTATGTCGCTGTTGTCGAAGATCTTAACATGCCAGAATTTATTACCCACGGAATAATAATGTCATATAAAACTGACAGAGCCAAATAGGGCCCCCCAATTCATCTAAGCCTCAGCCCACCACCACTGGGATGGCCCTGTCACAGCCATTCTCCATTTGAAATGTATCGCTCTGTGTCTCCTTTTTATCTTAGAAAATGAAATATTTGTGTTTGACATCGAGAAAAAAATCAATATGAATTTATAAACCATACATAGTGTACACTTCATTATTTTGTGACAAATTTCTATGTCCAACTTATAAAAGATATATATGTGTGTGTGTGTGTGTGTGTGTGTGTGTGTGTGTGTGTGTGTGTGTGTGTGTGTGTGTGTGTGTGTGTTTGTGTGTATGCAACAACAAAAACAGACCCATTATAAACTAAATTTATTCATCATTAAACTATATTTTACACTGTATAATTGCTATTGGTAAAACAGGAAAATATGTGTTACATTTCATTGTGAAGAAAAGACTAACTACACACTACTTTTAAATTATGATTCTTTTCATCTCAGCTACATCACTTTAAAAAATTAACTCGTCTTATAATGTCTATTTGTTGTGTGTTCACAAATTCTAAGATAAAATATTGCTAATTTTTTTTTTTTTTTGCTCTAAAAAAATAACCATATTTCTTTTTTAACTGTTTTTGCTAGAAAAAGATGTCTTCAGTATCTTCAAAATTAAGTTACATTAGCAGGCATAGTTTTAAAAATATTACTCCAAAACAGTCTTTTTTAATCCCTCCACCTTGCAGAATTTCAAACTGTTATTTTTGTTGTGAAAGTGAAAAGAAGCCAGGTTTCTCATACTGGACACATTTTTTTCTTTCAGTCAAAGCAGTGCTGTGATTTTACCAGGTTCAAAAGGCCCTGTATCAGAGAGGCTGCTGCATCAAGGTGACATCCAAACTTGGGAACTTTCACACCACCGCCGCACTCAGACTCACACACACACAGCCCCATCTAGACATCATGTTAGTGCAGCGTAATTACACTCCACATCTCCAAAAAAAAAAAAATGACAAGATCTTGACCGAGCCGCATTATTGAATTTTCATTGGTCGCCTTAGGACATGTCAGGACTGTTCAATTTTAGCCTGAGGAGGACACGCCATTAAAGGAGATGAGTCAAGAAAGTGTCCTGTTTCTGATTGCCCCGAGAAACCATTACGGCTCAACAGCAGCAGGATGGCACTGGTGAAGAGTGGACACATGACCCAACTCATACACACCCACATACACACACAAAGGCAGGCATGAATTCACAAATGCATACGCACATATAACACTGAAAATCCACATATTCCCGTTCTTACCCGACCCCCCCCCCCCCCCCCCCCCCCCCCCCCCCCTGCAGAAAGCAGACACAATTTAACATGAGCTGAAGGGAGGTGACAGGTAGCAATCAGCCTGGGGAATAGGGTTAGAGGCTGACGCCTGGTTGCGTATTACCGCTTGCCAACTAAAGCCTAAAGATTGCTTATACCAGGCCACGACCTCCGACCCTGCCACATATCAACCAATTGCCCTTTAGTATAATTATTTGGAATAATCTTTCAGCGTTTCATTTGAAGGCGATAGGCAAGGAGGGCCACCTCTAATTTATTTTTTTGAGGAGTTGGGGAGGGGGTGGCTTGTTAATAAACACTTTTTGGTGCAGGGCTCGTCTGGCAGCTATAAGTGAAATACCCTCAGTACTAGAGGTCAGATTTATTTATTTTCCTCGTGCGTCTGTCAGTCAGTCCAGTTAGACAGTTGCACAGGACTGGCTGCAGGTAAAGATCGGGGGCAATGTCATTATCCTCTGATGATATTTTATTGATGTCACTGTATCACTGGAAGTGGCCCTCACAGATCTGTCAAAAATCATTGCATTGTTTAGATTGTATTAAAATTTTATGAAGTGCAGCAGCACTCAGTGCTGTTAACGTGACATTGTTAGCCCTGCCTTGAAGCGACTGTCATCACTGTACTGCAGCACATCACAAAGCAAAGTAAAATAAATTTCTGTTTTTAATATGTACTATATAAGGTTTATTTTTGTTTTATTTTCTCTTTTCTGGCACCAAATAATCACCTTAGATCGAGGTTTAATTTATAAAGGCCTAAATCAGTTCAGTTATTGCAGGAACAAGACTGTTATTCTAATTTGGCAGTTTGAACATCAGTAGATCTTGGATGTCAGGATCAAACAGAAATACCAGTAACACTGCTGCATTGTGTGAAAGGAAAAATGACAAAACAAGGTAAGATAAAGTGCAAACAAGCATGAAGAACAGAACAGATCTTGAGAAAACATTTTCATGACTGAGTATGACACTATTATCTGCCTTTTTCTCCTAATCGACCAAAGCAAGCAGCTCATGTCTAACAATTACATTAGTGTGTTTTCCTTTTTGGGGTCTGATCTTAACCTTGGCCCATTAAAAAAAAAAAAAATGAACCTAACCCTTAAGAGTTTGGTAGCCATCTCAACACCACACACAGTCACATTAGTAGCTGGGTCTAACCTTAATCATACAGTCCCATCAGAAACCCGGTGACCTTAACCTCCCAGGAGAACTCTCCTCATTCACACTCTCACTGGGACCTTCGACTGCCCATTTAGTTCTTTAATAGTGGGAGGGGCCCGCTCAGCCACCCATTTCATTGTATCCTCCTCTAAAAACATGCGCACACAGTGAACGGATACACACAGCATGCACACACACACACAGGAGGAACACAAGCCTTCATGCACAACACACACACACACACACACACACACACACACATAACATGGTTTGCGTCCACACAAACAGATACTGCAGCAGCCGTCACACCGCAGGGGGTTAACATCAACATATGTCCCAGTGACACAGATAAAGGTGAAGCGTGTAAGCTTGCATGTGAACATATGTGAGCATAAGTGTGTATATGTATACATACCAGATTTTTCTTTACATTTTCTGATTTTTTTCAAAAGTTGTCAGGCTTTTATACCTGAGACTGTGTGACAGACAGACATTCTCAGCTTTATCTGAGGTGTGTGACACTGCTGCCATCCACTATGCAGTTTGAGCAGTCTGTAAAGGGCAAAAAAGAAATCAATTCCACCCTGACAAATGTAAATAAGGTCTTATCAGGACAGCAGCGATGCATCGACAGCATCAGGCACGCAAATGTTCCACTCGCTTGCCTGTCATTTAACTACATCACTGGATCACGCTCCCATATTTTGCCCCGAGGACAACCAATTCTCCATCACATATGAGCAGTGTTTCAACATGTGTGGGTATGTGTGTGCATGTATAATAACGTGTGTGTGGCTCTATGTTTGCTTGTGACAGTATCACTTACATTTATTGAAATGAGCAGCTCTCCTGGGGCACTTCTGCGAAAGCCGAGGCCTGCAGCCATGCTAGCATCTATCGACTCCCCAGGATTAGGGCTTCGCTGAGGCAGACTCTCCCCAGTGGCCCTGGCGAGGTGACCCACACTGGGACAAAGTTCAGGAGGAGAGAAGCGGGGTGAGCTCTCCTGGGCACAGATTATGGGGCCTTGCCTTTCCCAGTGGAGACATGAAAGCGCAAAACGATATGATGTGTCTCAGTATGCACACAAACAGTCACATCAAACAAGTCCAGATTTGTTGAGACAAAACTCCAATTAGGGGAATATGTCACATGTGACAGTAGATACATTTTAATAGTAATACTTCACCAGTGAAACTCAGCATTCTTATAAAGTGCATGGATGGTGTACTGGCATAATAAGACAGTATCACAGTATAAGGGAATAAATTAAATATTCTTATTAACTTATTTCATAGAGAAAATATACAAACATTCAAACAATTCAGTGAATAAGACCAAGAAAAAGCTTCTTTTTTTTTTTAATTCCTTGTCCATGGTTATTGCAGTTGGAGCCAAATCATGTTAAAAAAAAATCACATTTGAAACTTGTGATTTATCTGGACATTTGCATCACACTTCCTCATTAACTGCTAGATTCTGCATGAATATTTTACTGTTAATCTTGTAACATTTTTCCATATTTATGTGTTTTTGCTTTCTCCAGTATCACTGCCTTTTATCAGCTACAAACATATTGTTCATATGGTCTCATCATCTGAATTTACACATGAATGTAGTAACTTTTCCACTGCAAAACATGCTTCAGATCAGAAAAGCTATTCAGTCAGAGAGGCGCATGAAAAAATATTCTACAGGCAGGTTAACCAGACTCTGAACACACCCATTTTAAAAGAGCTGACCCTGAAAAGTTACAGGAACGGCATGATTTATGTTTTGGAGAAGGTTAATAAAAAAATGTACAAATGATAACTACAGCAAAACACTTTAAGAAAAAAAAAATCAGGATAGCAGAAAGACACAGTAAATCAGAGAGTGCTTAGAAAACAAATTAATTTAACAATAAATAGCACAAAAATATTGTATTATACAATTTTAATACATGTGTGAAATATGTGTTAGGCAGTCATTATCAAATACACTGATCTCTACAAGAGAATGCTTTGAAGCAGAGTTTGAGGCTACCCCATTAAGTAAGACATTTCTTGAACAATATCTACATTTGTTTAAGTAGGTTCTTTCAGAGCAGGGTTCACTGATCCCTTCCTGGGACCACTAATTGCATGGAGAAATGCAAAAACTCAGTGTTCAAACAAGGCCATCTATTACACTGAGACTGAGACCGGGATATAGCAGTCCGTTTTTAGATGTTAAAGTAGTAATTAAGGTTTCAGAAATTTTAATTGGTTCTTTTGTTTTAAATAAGCCCCTTTGCCTTTGAAGCAACAATTAACAGGGGTACCTTTTTTTTTACTCGGCTCTAGAATTTCCCACCAGCAACATTGAGAGTCACACTGAAATATACAATTTTGGATTTTCCTTTCTTGTGTGCTTGCATGTGTGTGAATGTGTTTTCCGAAGCAGCGACAATCACATTTGCACTTCATCAAATGAAATATCACCGTTTCTGTTAAAAGGCAAGGGGTTACATATAACTGGTTAATCTGGGGAAGGAAAAGAGGAAGGCAAGGAACAAGAATGAACTCTTAAGTCGTGAAGTGGCTGTCTTGCCTCTGAGTGGTATCATCATCATCTTCATCATCATCACCACACAAACCCCTCTCTTCTTCGGCAGTGGAGAGGCAAAATAATTGGATTCTTTCCCACAAATAACGCTTTCACCCCTGAGCTTAATTAACTAGACAGACTGCAGGGCCAGGGTCCATTCTCCTCCACTCTTGCCGGGCTCTTGGAGAAAAAGAGGAAAACCCAGCTGTTATTGCCCACTGGCCTTTATTACCATGGCTGAGTGATAATATAGGTTATTAGGACAAGATGTTGTAAGGAATTGTTTTTTTTTTTTTCCATGAGCCCCTATGTATAGTCCCTATACATATCTATCTATCTATCTATCTATCTATCTATCTATCTATCTATCTATCTATCTATCTATCTATCTATCTATCTATCTATCTATCTATCTATCTATCTATCTATCTATCTATCTATCTATCTATCTATCTATCTATCTATCTATCTATCACATGTAATGTTTTTAGACAATAAAAAAAGGACTCACAATTAAAACAGTCTCACAGTACAATAGCAGTCTCCCTGAGAGTGGTTTCACAGAATCCTTTAGGGTGTCATTTGTCTTTGTGGGAAACACGAATGACACCCCATTCAATATTCTTACAAATACAAGCTTTGGCAAGTACTACAACAAACACAACACCTCAACAATCCATCACAGGTCAGCCAAAGCTACAGCTCTGTTGGTCAATGCATTAACAGTTAAAAAAAAGCACACACACACACACACACACACACACACCAAGTAAGAACAATTTAAGGGAATAGTTTGGTGCTGCGTGTGGATTTAAGGGGTTTACTTTATTACCGTGGGTGTTGTTTTATGGCAAAGTGCAGTGTGTGCACTACGCCCACAAGGCCCTTCTAGATGCCACCATTCATATTATTACTCTTCCTAAGGTCCTTAGGGCCACTTTGTATGGAGGAGTTGCCATTTTGCTGTCACTGGTCCCTCCACAGTTCCCTTCATCTCCAAAGCTCCATGTTTGTTGTTCCATTCCCCTCTATATCTCCCAGAGGAGCACCCTCATTTTAATATAAATAGAACGCTTCATCATGCAGTGGCACAAACTTCCCCATGTTGCATTGCTCCAGCAGCATTAGCAGCAGCAGCCGAGGTAGGAGGACATGCCGAGAGGTAGGAGCACAGGTAAAATACAGATAAAAAGCAAATATGTTTTGTTATAGTTTCAAAATGTCCAGTTTGTTTTGTGTGTGAGGCAAGAAAAATGGCAATGAAAACATGATGCTGAATGGCAACAAGAAGTAGTACTTTGACGGCCAAAGAAGGTTTATTTCCAAGTGACTTGATACAGAGTACAAATTCAGCTTCTCTTAAACATAAGCTAGAGCAGCAATCAGTTCTCTCTTGTCAGTATGCCAGTGGGCTTGCACAGACATGAGGGATTTAATAGCTGACTGATGGGCAAACTGCAACTCTATTGAGAATTTTTCCTTTTTTATGTGTCAGATGAGAAAGCCGCCAAGATCTAAGAGAAAGTACTTCTTAGCCAAACTGGACCATGCACAACTAGCGCTAATCAGATGTGCACAGCTGTATCTGAAATGCCAGAGGGATCATTTCACGATACCAGCAGTCCCTCTCAGCTTGGAATTTCTGTTCTCTCCTCTGTAGTGGTAAAGAGGCCTGAAAAGGCCAGCGGGGCTAGGACACAGCCCGGGGCACTAACTGCCAATGAGAAGCACTGACTTTTGCCTTGTGATCGGTGGACATTTAAAGCCGCCACCATTGACTAATTGTGTTTCATCTGGGCGCAGGATCCATTGTGGCTAACAAGAAAGCACTAGAGGTCTTCATTTAGCTATCAAACCTGCTCTCTCCAGGGAAGGTTCTGAGTGCAGCTGCTGTCCTCACTCCTCTTCCAATCAGCACATCAAACGCCAACCCCAATTCATTTTTCTCCCTCCCTCGCTGTCCTTTCCCCTCTGCCTCACACCCCCCCCCCTCCCTTGCTCCATCTCCTGCAAGAGAGACAAAAAGGAGTAAAGTTCCAGGATGGTGGAACCAAAGAGCAAAGAGAGACACAGTGGTGAATACTGAGCGGCAGCTTTAGCCGGGCCCTGCGAGCACTCTGGATTTAGCAGGATATTTATTCTTTTATATCCAGACAAAAGAGATTGCACATGCCCTCCTGTGCTTACTGGAGTCACCCGGTAAATCAGCAAAAGTAGCCCAAATATAATTAGATCCATTACAAAGAGTGTTTAAAAATTTGGCATCATTCTGGGATAAATAATGCGCAAATGCATGCCCAACCTTTGCATATTTTCAGCATGCAATTCACAGAAACATTTATGGATTTGTCAAAGTTTTCATCTATATAACTCGATACAACTGCTCCCCCTGTTTATTTGTGGTAACAATTATTATATTAAATTATTTCCAGGTGGTTTAATTTTGCATCTTGGTTGGACTTTTTTTACGAGCTATTTTTGTGGATTTTAAACATACGTCCTCGAGCGCTAACTTACGTCTTCATCCTCATCTTCATTTTCTTGCCCTTTTTTTTTTATTGCATGCAGGAATCCAATAACATTTATGTAACTGCGCAGCTCCCCGCCCTCTGTCATCAGCAGCTCATGTGTTTATTAAAAGCGTGGTTTAGCATATGCTTTGATTGGATTCTTAATTACAGCAAATTACCATAGTGGCACAAAAAACTATAACCATGTCCTCCAGGAAATAAGAAGATAATGAGGGACTTACGGTCACTTGGGCAAGGCTGTAAACACAAGTTGTGTAGAATCTTGCACTTCCACTGAACTTGCACTGAACAGGAGTGGCCCTCCAATCTCATTTTACATCCTGTTTAATGACAATAACGACATTGTGTTGTATTGTATTCTATTCAAATGTTTGTAATGCTGCCTGTGGTTTTGTGATTAATCCATTTTATCGTCGGATGTTATGTCCTGTGTACATGCGGGGGGGGGGGGGGGCTGATGCTTACATTACAGGGTTTAAAATCATAACCATTCTTTATTATTGTCAGGTTCAAAGCTCATAATTCAGTGCTTGACTTTTCCTCCAAAATGTATTATTTATGCAGCCATAAATATAACTTTATAACCATATAGTTATACCTTTATTTCTATTATGTAGTAATGTGTGTGTGTGTGTGTGTGTGTGTGTGTGTGTGTGTGTGTGTGTGTGTGTGTGTTCCAAATGACATATGATAGATTTTTACTTTCATTTAACAGTTACCATTATCTCACACAGCACAGAAATATCATCACTTAAATCAATGCTCGCTGTTGCAGTTTTGACTAAGAAGAATGAAAGAAGAGCATTATAATATTTTTATATAGTAATTTAATATTTTAAAATATTAAACTGTTGTATATTTAACTGAATTTGTACCTTGGCAATTGTCTAACTTAATAAAGAAGTGTTTCACCTTTAACTTCATGTCATTGTTGGTGAGAAAAACAAAAAAAAAAAGAAAAATCTAAGTTTTCGGAGTCAAAACGTTAAATTTAACAGAGATATGAAATTTTCACCTTCCTTCAACTATATGCATTGTACAGTGTATATATGACAACACAAGCTGAAATGTTTGGGATTCAGATCCCTGGAATAAGAACATGACACTTAATGTTGCATTTGTGTTATATTATAGATTTTACATCCAGAATGTTGTAACACCAATAATAAGAAAGAGGTCATTTAAAGAGGTGATAATGACAAGTCATATTAATGAATATAAATAGGATGATTAAAGCACAAGTTAGCAAATGCATCTAGTTGTTTACATTTGATGTGAATATCATTCTCAGCCAATGGATCTGTCACATTCCAATTAACAATAATCAATAACCACTAACTACTAGATCAATTTGGAGGCAACAAAATAAATATTTGTGTGTTGTTGATGTATGACAGTCATGAGTGGTAACACACAAAACGGCATTTCAACTGTCACGTTGTTAAAACGTAGCAAATGAGATCATGAAGCTCTTGCAGGCAACTGGATGTTAAGTTATTACTGTTCCAATCAATGGACACGGTTTAAAAAAGTCAATAAACATATGCGTAAATTGATCCTATCTGCCTATTATCATATAAAACAGCCTGGTAAATATGCAACTAATTACTGGTGACACTTCAGTTTCAAATAACCTGTAAATTTAATGTTTATGACACAACATTCAATGCATTAATTTTTTTTGCAACTATGGGAAAAATTATTTTTTTTGTTTCTTTTTTGTTTCTTTTGATGCTTAAACTAAACTAATTTATGCAATAAAATATTCATTTTCAAGATGCTTGGATTCCAAAATGTTGGACAAATGATAAATGTGGAATATTTGTGACACCAATGAACATTTTTGCTTTGGGTTTTTATTCTAAAATAAAAGATGCTGTCATGTGTTCCTCTGCATGATTCATCAGTTTGTCTTCTTTCTTCTACTACTACAAAATATAAAAAAGTAAATACAAAAACCTGAAGACTGTAGGTGTCACTGTGTGCAGATCACTGCCCTATTTGGCACATGCATCAGCAGGCATCCACGCTATCTCGTTCAGCAATTTGAAGATGCCAACCGCACAACATGCCATCCTGCCATCATTTCCAACCCTAATTCATGAAGCCACACAGATTTTCTCATCTAATCCCCCCTTTGCTCACGCCCCTATCCCGCCGGAGTTTGGTAATACGATCTGGAGAGATGACTGAATTCTCAATCAGTCCAATATCACCAGGTCGCTAGTCTCTTGCGTCTCTGGCTCTAACAAGATGAGCTGCCTTCCATTTGGGCTGTTAATGCCACTCTGGCTTCATTTTGCAGATCTCTGATGTGCCACGGTGATATCACAGCCTGGACTCAAACCTGCTTGTTGATCTTGAGATTACTGGTTGACAACAGGTTTCCCCTCTAAGCCCTGTCCATCCTAGATGGGGAAACCCAGGCGTGGAATGATATTGAGATGTCTTCCTCTGTCTCTGTCTCCCTCTTTCTTTCTTTCTCATCTCCAAGGCCGTCCACAAGTGCTCACAGCTGCTGGCACCACCGTGCCGCTAAGCAGGTTTTAAGATGGGTCCCAGTCGAGCCTTCTCTCGCCCAACCAGGAGGCAGAGCCCTGGATCCAGACCTTTTTAAGTGATCATCCTTGTATCATAACAGATTAAGGGCTGCTGCTGCTCTGGATTAGGCCTAATCTAACCTTTATCCGCTCCCATCTTCACCTGAAACTTACAGCGACCAGGAAGTCAATCGCCAGGCCCTCGTGATATACAATGACACTGATCTTCTTTTTCGTGCTCTAATTATCAGGATTAAGAAAAACACTTTTGAGTAATTATTTTCACATCGGATAAACATTAGGCTTGCACGGATTTAGCTGAGCTTTTGCCCAACAAGATGCAGAGATCTGAGCAGGCTTACAAGCTCCAGACAGGCAGATGGAGATCCTTTCTAATCAGGAATAACCAACAAACAGGCAATGGAGGAAAAGGCAAAGAGATGAATGTCCTTTTTTTATTTAAAAGAAGTGGATTTTCACATCCAAGGAAAAACTGTACAAATAAAGCCTTGTCATAAGTATATTTACATTTCAGATAAAGGAGATAAAATTTACAGTAATTGTATGTTGTGTCTTTTGTTGTACAGGAAGATACCATACTCCTTTGTATGTCTTGGATTCCCAGAGTTGCTTCCTTAAAAAAAAAAAAAAGTCTGATTGCAAATGGATTTGCCAGACAAGTCACACATTTGGAGAATTTGTCTCAAGAGGAGAGAAAATGTGGGACCATGGGAAAAAGATGACCTTCAGAGCTTGTTTGATATTATATATTATTTCAATCATACACAATTACAAACTGAAATCACATCATAGCACCAAACTGAGCCCCAGATAACCTTTTAAAGGGACAATTCCCTCAGAGAGGTGACCCCTGACCCCAGGCCTGCCAGCAATCTTCCACAGGATGACTTGGCCATGGTTGCAGGGGTTACATGCACCAGCATATAACCTCGCACACACTTTCTTGCTTTCTCTCCTTTTGACCTAAGTATTTCCTATTGCTCTCTTTCCCGTCTTTCTCTTTCTTTCTCTCTGTTTTATAAATACTAATGACAAAAATTTACACATTTTATTTGTGTATTGTGTATTTGTATTGAATTTTGAAGTTTGGAAGAGACTCTACTTAAATGAAAGCTATTATTTTAGTTAAAGACATTACCAGGCTGTAAACGTGTTCATTTCATATGTGAAGATGAACAATTTAGAGACTGACTCCCTTTTGGAGTGAGCCTCAAGTGGCCATTTGGGGAACTGCAGTTTTTGAAAGGTACTGCTCATTGACTTCATCACTTCATCTACCTCGCATCAACTGTTTGGGATGACAACTGCCATCAGATTCAGATATCACTGTTTTTCCTGCAGATATCAAACTACTTCACAAAAACAAACAAAAAGCACAAATAACAACACAAATATAAAAATCTATTTGAATCTTCAAAACCTGTCTAACCTCTCTATGTGGTGTGTTTATATAATATCAAATGGCTTGCATTAATAAAATCACATAAATCAATTTTTAGGACAATATAAATTTACAGATTGTTATCCAGTATAAGCTGTCTCACTTTAGCTGGGTTTTATTCTGACTACATTAATTTTAGATGCTCAGAAAGCTCATAATAATTCCAAATGTTTCTAATATACTAAAACGTAGAAATGCAATCTTGGAAAAACAACTGTTTAACACCTTGATGGCGTCTTGTGTCCCTTAATTTGGGCACCATTTACTGTTTGTTTTCCCTTTAGTTTAGTTTCAGATAACACACCTGTAAAGGTCTGTGACAGAATCTTGCAAAACTGGAACACCTACCTCATTAACAAACATCTCTCTGACCAGCAGACAGATATACGCTCACCAACCGCTTTGTCGGGTACACCTTTTCAGCTGCTTGTAATGCAAATAATTAACCAAAATAATTAACCAATCACATGGCATCAAGCCAATGCATGAACACATGGAGATGTGGTCAAAAGACCTGGTGATGTTCAAATCAAGCATCAGAATAGGGAAGAAAGGTGATTTAAGTGACTTTGAATGTGGCATTGTTGGTGGTGCTGCTGGTATGAGTATTTCTACTGGGATTTTCCCACACAACCTGCTCTAGGGTTTACAGAGATTGATATAGAAAAGAGACTAGTGACTGGCAGTGTCAAAGGTCACAGGACAGACTGTATGGCGTAAACAGCATGAAATCATCGATCATCCCTGCCTGATATCGTCATTCCGGCTGGTGGTGATGGTGTAATAGTGCAAGATATATTTTTGTGGCACACTTTAGGCCTGATAGAACCAAAATGAGCATCTTTTAAACACCACAGCCTACCTGAGTGTTGCTGGTGACCTTGTCCATCCCCTTTTTGACCACAATGTGTCCATCTTCTGATGGCTCCTTCCAGCAGGATAACATGCATGTCTGCATATATACAGTGAGTTTACTATACCCTCAATAGTCACCAGGTCTCGATCCAGTAGAGCACTGTTGGGATGTGATGGAAAAAATCTGCAGCAACTGCTCGATGTTATCATGTCAATATGGATAAAAATTTCTGAGGAATATTTTCAGCACCTTGGTGAATCTGTGCCATGAAGAATTAAGGCATTTTTAAAGGCAAAACAGGGCCAGTGAGTGTATTAACACCTGTCAAAGTTCTTAAAACCACAGTCACAAACCTTTACTGGTTTGTAACTGACATCAGCATGATGGCTGTTGTCCAAACATTAACTGGCATTAAAGGTGATGTAAACCCAATATGGTCTTGAATTGGAGTGGCCCGTGGTACTGTATAATGCAGCTGCCACATGACTGTAGCTTCCACAAACAGTGCGTACCAAAAGAAGCCATAACAAGAAACCTAAGCCTACTGAGATTTATGTTCAAGCTAATTTTCCAACACTCAACAGGAAATGACAATCCTGTTCTCCTCAACCCTGATTAATTTCACTGAAGTGTGGTGAAAAATTTTGTGTTGCTATTAAACCCTTGCTACCCTCTGACATCCCCCTGCTGCTAAAATGAAGACCTCTCGTGCCCACCTACCCTTTGCCTTTACTGAGAACCAGATGTGCCGAGGCTTTGATGTGGACCAAACTTCTCGGGTCAGGGAGAGATGAAAACACAAAACCAGCGCACATGAAGCTACAACACACACAATACTTTTAGCCCATAGCACAAGCATCATGTAAAATTATGAAAAATGTGGCTTCTTTAACTTTCCAGGCACTCTGTGATCACTCATGTTCTGAGCGGTCAGATGTTCTTTTTTGTTACGGTCTGCTTTGGGTTTCATCTGACCAGTGAAACCCTTAGAGGCAATCTACAAGAGTGTATAAAAGTATGAGTTATGGCCATTATTCTGTAATTTAGACAAATTTTCTTTCAAAACAGCACTGGAATACATTTATTCTGAATGAAGCATAACTTGAACTTACACAAGAGTATCATAAAAGCTATCAGTAATATTCTATATGTGAATGTAAATGCATTCACGAGATTGTTGCACACACACACACACACACACTATAACAAAAACGTTAGCTGTGATACAGGTTTAGGTGATGACCACATGATTTTGTGTGTATGTGTGTGTGTTTAATTCACCACACAGGTGACGTGTATGTCCAGCACTGCCTTAAACAGTATGTTTTCTTGGTTTGCTTGCACACATTTATTAAGATAGTAATAAAACCTGCCTAAAATGAGAAACTTCAGACTGTAGCTTAAGGCAAAAGCAGCATGAGAAGGTGAGTTTAATGTTTTCCCAAAGCTCTGTTGGAGGTAAAAGCGGCTAGACATGCCACTGGGCAATGCAAAAAGGGAATTAAAAAATAATGGATCACGCGGTCAGGAAAGAGGAATCTTTGCTGCTTTGTTGGGTTTAGTAAATATGTCTGTGGATGTGAAGCTTGAAGGAATTGCTCTAACCTACCTGCACGTTTTGTGCTTTGGCTCAGGTTATTGTCCCATAATTATCTGTTGTTTACATGAGAGATGGAAAATTATCAAAATATTTAACATGAAGTTTGACAGAAGAAGAATCAGAGCAATGAGATAAATAAAATCTAAAATGTCCGCAGCAGCTTGTGGCTTTGTGTAAAGTGATTTTACCTTACAGAGAGACTCACTATTGCTGCATAAGAAGCGGACACTGTTGGCGAATCTGTTGTCAGTCTTTTGCAAAGTTCAACAGTGAGAGGACAAATTGCAAACAGACTCTCTTATTTAGCTGCTGGTATGTTTGCTGGAATGTGTCCTTTTTGGTGAACTACAGAGGTAACCTCTCACAAGTCACAAGTCATAAGCTGAAATTAAAGGCAGTTTGTTTTCTGTGACTGGGCTTGATTAGCAAAGGCAACATTCAGTGCACATGCAACATTTATAAACTTTCTTAAGAGCATAAGTGCAGTTTACTTAGTCTCTTGTCGCAGAGGCAAAAGGTCAGCAAGAGGTTGATGTTTGGAGAAGCACATTAAATGTTGGTTTACCCCTCAAAGTTATTTTTGAGACGTTATTGACCACAGCTGGTTTCTGCATGGCCAACACTAAATAATACAAGAAGATTAAAACAGCTTTGGCAAATTATCGCATTCAATAGTCCTGTATCGCCTTCAATGAAAAGACAGAAAGACCTCTATGCTGAGCAAAGGGTGGTGATGTATATTTTTCTGCTCTGTAGGAACACAGCAATGAGCATTTATAACAAATTCTGAATGTTGTTTTCCTGTCAGAACTTATAATGCTGGGTCCTCGATTTCTGATGTTGGAGCTCAATGGCAACTTTTGTTAAGCTGATAATCATCAGTCAGTAGTGGTCAGTACAGCTAAAAGAAAGGTTTTTGGCACTTCTTCATACAAATTATTAGAAAACTCCTTGTGCATATTATGTAAGTGTTCGTTCTTCAGTCCATAAATATTTTAGGTTTGTTATTGTTATTGTAAGGTAAAGACCCTACAATAATAGAGCGAAAACCCCAATGACTGCGCAGTTCCCCTATGAGCAAGCACTTGGCAACAGTGGGAAGGAAAAACCTCCGGTAGAACCAGGCTCAGGGAGGGGCAGCCATCTGCCACAACTGGTTGGGGGCAAAATCTGACCCAAAGAATGAAGGCCAGAATATTTTAGATTTATGTTCATAATATACAATTGAGCCAAATAAATAAACAGTACACAGTTTAAATACCCATTTTCCCAAATTAAAAAAAAAAAATGACTATGCTTTTTATAGCTTATTTGCCAGGTCAGTATCAGTATCAGTATTTGGTATTTAAAAAATCACCCTAGTGATTTGGGGAATTTCATCATGTACGGCACATAATATCATCTGGAGAAATCTTTGCATTCAAGAACAAGGTCAAAAGCTTGTACTGAATAACCTCTACCACACCAAGATCCACTCATCATCTGCAGTAATTTGCTTTCTTGCTTTCTGGTGGCACTGCATCAAGAAACAGTCAGGAATTTGTAGGGACTAACACTGCACAGACACAGCAAACTATTGTAACTGAACACAGTTTATTGCCGAATTCAGTCCAGTGCTAATAACACCTCTACCATGCAATGAAGGAGAGGGACCATTCAGCACACAGTTTAAAATCCACCGGCCATGATAGGATAACCATGCATAAGTGGACATGGCACCTTCCCTCACCTCCCCAAGCAAAATAAATAAATAAAATGTAAAAATTATAAAGCTAAATCTTTTATCTGTATTAATTACCTGATTCATTTATGTATATCAGCCTAGCGTGAGAGTCTTGCTGCCATTTACAATTGCAGTCTCACTCAGCTTCCCATCTAGTCTTAGTGCAAATTATCCTGATAATGTCAGGGAATCTAGTCCTGGCCAGAGCAATGCTGACAATGCTACAGCTGGACCTGCCAAACAAGCAAATGAAAAATAGAGAGGAGAAAAGGAGATATCAATCTGGAAGCATGTTGTCATCAGCAGTTTAGGGTGGTGCTTCAGGCTCGATATCATTATTGTTTTCTGTGAGAAGGAATATGAAATTTGCTAGAAAAGTAGCACATCTGCCAATAGTAACATTGCCAAGTAAAAAAGACCTCCTCAAACAGCCATCCAACGGCTTGGCTGAAGTTTGAATTTCTCAAGTAATCCGTTGTTGTCCATCTACTCCTGCAGATGTAAGAGTTTTGCTTAGTTTGATTTTGTCGGGTTTACCTACTACATTCTAGCACAACCGAAACATTTCAGACTTCATCAGGAAAAAAAAGGGAAAATTCTGGACATACTCATTAGTTTGCTTCCTCACACCAATAAGTGTATCTGTGTTCAGCATTGCTATCAGAAACCACAGTAAATTCTGTCTGCCTTTAACACTGAATAGAAAGGCAGAACAAAGAACATTTAATCACAAAGTCAAAGATCTTATAGAATTACATTCTACATTTCCTCATATCCAGATCTATCTGTCACATCTACCACAGCGTGATCCACTCATCATCAGCAGTAATTTGATTTTTCAATTGACGATGACAATGATGGAGATGGCAATAATCCCCGCTATGCATTCACAATGGAATATTTCCCAGTAGCCTATATTGATCGGTACTGTTATTTGCCAAGAGGATCAGTCTGATAATTAAAATCTAAACACATTTAGCATCTGACTTTGAAGCTTTTATTACCTCTGATGGTTCAGCAGGAAAAAGAAAAGGTCATATTGAGGAAAAGAGCAAAGGATGTCCGTTGAGTTTGACAGTTCAGTTTGTTTTGGATATGATAGATTCTGATTAATTGTATAAAGACAGATTAGTTGGTGATGATGCCTTTATTGCCGTTTTACCTCTGAAATACTAAAAGGTTATAAACAAGCAGTTGGCTCTGTGAGGCCAAGAACTTATGTTTCACACAACTGCAACTTTTAAGCTAAAATATAGAATATTTCAACTTCTGTTTCAACAGATACTCAATTTACAGTAATAGTTCTATGGTTCATTCAGTAGACCTGCAACGAATTGCAAAAAAACAAAGAAAGGCACAAACAAATGCAATCAATAAATAACATCTGTTCCTCAAACACATCTAATAGGCTTGTAACATTTAACACAACACAACTTTAATATGTTCCATATGACAGCTTGTTGCCAAACTGAAAGCATGTGCTGCAAAAATTGCCCATGCCTTTTAGACTTTCATTCAAGTCTAATGTGAAAATGCATAATTAATTAGGCGTATTCTGTGCCTACGAAAGTCACCATATTCTTACAGAAACCAGAGTTGCTTTTTTCCTCAAATCCACTTTTCTTACCTTTTCCAAGCTGCACACAGGCTGGTGTTTGGGGGTGCTCAGCTAAAGATGAGCAGGCCAAGATAAATGGCTTCTCCTGCTGGTATTTGGCAGCTGGGGGCCTCAATGACTCCCTGAAGATGTAACACTTCTGAACCGCAATAAGGTAGCAGGGGTTTTCAGCAGCCTAACATGAATATGATACAAAAATCTGTAATCTGAAATATCAACTGTCTAAGTCTTGTTAAGGGGGACGCAACAAACCAATCGCTCCTGGAGGTCAAGGCATGATGCCTGATACATCAGTAATATATTTTTGTAAAAAAAAAAAAAAAACATTTTTAAAATGGACCAGCAGTTTATCATCTATCAATATAGTTGCTGAAGGTGCTGTTAAACAAAGCAGTTCATTTTTGCTGTCATATAATAGACATTTATGACGTTATCTCTTAAAAGAAAAATTTTTTTAAAATGTGTTATTTATGTGTTGGGCAGTATAGAATCCTACACCAGGTCAGAGAAAGGTTTTCTGTTGTCTCTTTTGCAAGATAAAATATAGTAAATATACTGCAAGAGTTCGAATCATCGACCTTTATGTTTTTTCTTATGAGCTGCATAAAAAAAGAAATTGACAAATTTTATAAAGGAACCGTTTTAGCCATTTTGTGATGCACTGATGCAGCTATTCTAGCTATTTATTGTCACTGTGCAAAAGTAACACAATGCAAGGCTAAGAGCTATTGGGTGTAGCTTCACACTTTCTCTACATAAAATTCTTATATAATTCTGAACTACAAAATAAAGGAAATTATTTCTGAAAATATTATTTTTAAAAGTCCCCTTCTACTTTTTTCCCGCCTCATCACGGAGCACCACAAGAGCGTACAGTGTGCTGCAGACAACCACAAATCAAGAAAACATTTTAGCCATCTTATAAATTAACAGCATGGCCATGCGCTCACTAGAAGCAAACACAAGTACTCCCCTGGGGAAGGCAATTTAAAGCGGGAGAGGAGGGGGACAGTGCATCAGCCCACTGCTTGGACAGATCAAATCGACCTTAAAGACGGTCTAGTGTGAGATGCAGCAGAAATTGATGGCCGTGTGTCAATGAGATAGAGACAATGAGGGCGAAAGGTAAATGTCCCAGGGTAGATGTTTGTGCACGTGCATCACTGAAGTTTACATTGGGCCTCTTACTGTCTATCTGTAAATCATGAATATCCTCACACACTGCAACTGTTTAAGACCCCTCTGGAGCGATTCTGCCAATTTTATTAGGCAGTAACAGTTTGCACATTTCAGTGGATATGGATATATGATGTGCCACTGAAATGGATCCTTTCACATGTGATCGAATCAGATGATGGATGTAGGGTTACTAATCAGATTCATTGTGGCAGCCACTAGGGAATTTAACCCAGGTAAAAACAAGCCTTTCATGTTTATCAACATCAGAATAAAAAAGTATTTAATTTTGCATTATACATGATGTAAAAGAAGTTTATTAACCCATATGACACCTAGAATTTTATTGGAGGATATATCTTTTTCACATTTTTCACTGTTATGATGTAAATCAAGTTATCATAATGCATGGTTTCTCACCCAATAAAGGTCAAATCATTTATACTATTTGAAACATTGTTAATTGTATCTTTAAGTCTGAAGAAAGTAAATTAAATGAGACAGCAATGGGTATGATGGGTATCATTTTAATATCTTTTTATCTTAAGTAACTGGCCCATCATGGTACAAAAACAGCACTTCTTAGCCTTCAGTTTTGGTGGTGTAGATCTTAGCACTGTAGCGAGACGGTCCTGGATTTGAATCCACCAGCCATATGGGACCCTTTTGTGTGGAGTTTGAATCTTCTCCCTGTGCCTACGTGGGTTCTCTCTGGGTACTCTGGCTTCCTTCCACAGTCCAGTGAAATGCATGTTAGCTTGATTAGCTACATTTTATTGTTTTATCTTAATTTCTGAAATACATATCTCAGTGTTTAAGATAAATGTGTAAAAGCATCAACTGCATGCTAAATTGTATTGACAAGGATATTGCAGGCTGCTAATACATTTGCAGTTGAAGTCTTCCACTTCTACTCTAGATGGGATTCAGTTTTTATTTATTTATTTTATTTTTATTTCATTCAACTATTTTTTTTAACCAGAATATAAAAACGCAAATCACAGTAAAGCCCATTTTGTCCATTTGGACGAAGGAAGAAATCAACCTGATTCCCAGATGTGTCAGACCCCCCACCACAACCTTCCTCCCAGTTATTCCTGTAACCTCGAGACGATAAGGAAATGAAAAAGGATTAGTGGAACTCTGAATCAACGAAATGACTTTAAATGACTTCTTTGGGCAGCCACAGGTCAGGCACGCAGCATGTTTAAGTTGACATTTCAATTGTACAAGTAATTTGCATTCTATTTGACTCTAAATGACATCTCCATATTGAGGATTCCAACTGATTTCCTCAGTTCAAAGATTAGCCAGAAACATGGTTTAATCAAGGTGTATAGGACTCCTGTCAATTTCTGACACACACACACACACACACAAAAAACCTCTAACAAGGTGAGGTCTTAACTTCAATCAAATTCTTAATGGACACATTAAGAATTTGATTGAACCACTGCACCACACAGGTATAGTACATTCAACCACTGCACCATACTTGCACCAGTAATATAGCAATCTTGTGAAAATTAGAAGAAGAAGGAAAAAAAAAAGGATGGTTGAGGAATGGTTGCTGCGAGGTTATCATATTAAGCCTCAGACAGTGAGATTTAAATCCTGTTGCTAAGATACCTAGCAATTTCACTGAAACAATGTAATCGATTGGAGTTCATGCAGGGTTTCACATGTTTTGCCACAGGAAGACTGGAGTCATTCATTGGTGTACAGTATTATTGGTGTTCTACAATATTATTACAGTATAATGGTAAGAAACTTACAGTGGATATTCATATTTTATTGGCTTATCAGCTAAACAACAAAACACAAAGTATACTTTAAGTCTGTGAGTATGTAAACCCAGTCATATAATCCTAACCCCCCCCCCCCCCCCCCCCCCCCCTTTATGTTCAGAGTAGATGGCAAAACTTGTCAAATATTTCAGCTATTTCAATTGCAAATCCAGCCAATTCAGTGATTTTCATAAAACAGTCAATATAAGAGGCCCCCTTCTGTCTGAACACAAGGGAAATTACTTCAGGTGTAGATTTGCCTTTTTATGCAAGAAAAATAAGATTTTAAGAGACAGTAATATAAAGCAGCATAAGTGTGTTGTAAGTAGTGACAGAAATCCTTCTTCCAGACAGAGATGATTGTCTAGATCCTCTAACTTTTAGAAGTTACAGGAATATATTGTAGCCAGGTGTGATTTTTTTTTTGAGATAGCACTGCTGCTGTTGTGATCCTCCACGAGAAAAGAAAGAAAGGAAACTAAAGGCATGAAATGAAAAATAACATCAGTAACAAACATTTGTCTAAGAGCCACTCACACAACATGGAAACCGAATTAGATCATTTACTTTTTCAAGCAAATCTAATTCGATTCTCCTTGTATTCGTACCCTCGGACCTACAATTGTTACCATAATCTGATTGATATCCTCAAAAAACTAATAGTTGTCACTGTATGACAACATACACCAAAGATATCATTTACAATATATACCTTCTCATTCAAAATTTAGAAATTGCACTTAAGCACCTCATATAGAAGGCAGCACTGCAGCAGCATTCTTACCTTTTCCTTCTTTATAGAACTGGGTACTTAGTTGTCACCTTTCTATCATTTTCTCAAGGTCAGAACATGATGGGTAGATGGCCAGACGCGAGACAGAGGTAATGAGTTTGGAATGGCATTTAGAGCAGTGAGAGATTCGAGACGCACACCTGACTCATCACACCGTGGATTCAGAAAGAATAGTTTTAATGAAAATATACGCCTCAGTTTTTTATTCTGCTTGGAGACCTACCGCTGAAGGAAAGAGGCAAGAGTTTGTGTTTCAAAGAATGCACATACTAAATATTTGTATTCAGTTTGATCATTTGATTTGACTGATTTGATCTGATCAGTTTGATTGTAATGTTAATGTCAAGTAAAGTATTACTCAGAAGAATAGATATTCACTACTTAGGGCTCGGCTCCGATTTGGGAAGAATAAACATGTTTGGGCTGCTAAAGCAACTAAAGATATCATCAAAAGTGCCTCCTTTTCCATGCATCCTGCAACACTGCTTGTTCTTGTAAATGCCCCCTTACACTCCGGTACATGTATCTGTTCTCATGGGCCGCAACGAGAACAGAAACAATCATGTTTGGGGCATTTATGAATGACAGATAGTTTTCAGGTGTCCTGACAGCAGCACTGGGGACACCAGGAGAAATGTTATTCCAAACCTTTTACTGCACTCAATCTCTGCGCCGCTCTGCCATGAGAGGAGAAAATGCTTGTTTACCAGGAAGCCAACGGGCCTCCCTGATTGCTATCCCAATGGTAATGGCCAAGGATGAGAGAGATCAATAGCTATCTGCACCCATTCCTAAAGCAATAACATTCAATAGGAAAACCCATTTACTTTTACTTACCTTTGCTTTATTTTGTTTTAACATAAGGACAGCCAGTTGTGATGAAGATGGGATTTCACTGGACTGCAGGTTATGGATCTGTTACTGCCGTGTTGCTTTTTTAATTGAAATGTGGATTAAAATAAATAAAACAGAGACAGAAAAGGTTAAAATGGTCAGCTCATCAGTACATTTATAAAAGACTCATCGTAGTCGCAGTGTGACCCCAAACATAGCGTCTCTGCTTCTGTGTGATTGATATTCCTTGTTGCCTCATTTGACCTTGAAGTATTGACAGTGATGTAGAGCAATAGCTTCAGTGTTACAGCCAAACAATGATTGCTGCCATATAAGAATAATTCCAATTTATGGCCTCAGAAACATACAACACCAAGTTTTCTTTCATCAAATACAGTTTGTTTCCCTGACTCTTAACACATATGAGCTCATAAAGGCTGGTTAAATGCTAAGTGTGTGTGTGTGTGTGTGTGTGTGTGTGTGTGTGTGTGTGTGTGTGTGTGTGTGTGTGTGTGTGTGTGTGTGTGTGTGTGTGAGAGAGAGAGAGAGAGAGAGAGAGAGAGATATTGGTCTCACTTGGTGAAAACAGGAAGTTTAATATGAGCTTGTGTGTTCTGTTCAACTTGCCTTCGAGCCAGTTCACAAATCCTCCTGTAGTCAGAACAGCCAGCTCTCCCAGGTGAACCACCTTCCCGTCAAATTATTCCCAGCACTCTCCGACTGAAGAACAGTAAAAAACATAAAATGTTGCTTTTTTTTTTGTTGAAAGCACTTTTATTTATCCCATCATTCCATATTTTATTTCAATATTGCACTTCACTCGTTCATTGAACCACTGCTTTCCAGCCCTTTGGTCCAGTCTGTGTTTTCCCTGATGCAAGGTGAATTTAGTTTCTCTGTCTTCTCCATTCCGCTGCTGTTGTTTGACTTGATCTCCCAAACTAAACACCCGTTCTGGCTGCCCTCTGTATAACCTTGCATCTAACTCCAAAGACTTCCATGAATCCTTCGCAAAGCTTCTGGGAATGATATTTCTTTATTTTGGCACACCACTGACCTGCTGTAGATATTTAGTTTCTTTTTTTAATGGTATTATCACATTCACTACTAGTGTGGATAGTTTTGGGGTAGTGTTATCACTAGTGCGTCAGTATGAAATAATACTGCATCTTTGCTATACAAAGCATCCTGCATACATTGGGTTCTCACATATTTGAAATACTATGACCACTTTAACTCAGAACTAGGGCACGCACTCCCTGTAATTTCCCAGAACATTTACTTGGGCTGCGACAGATATTGCATGTTGGTGAGTCAGCTGTAGCAAATAGGATTTCATTTTAAATGTTTAAACCTTTAGCTCAGTGTTGCATGCATAGAGTCAAAAATGATTTGCCATGTTCACCTTGCTGAAGTTGATATATTTCATGTTGCTGTTTTAAATGAGGAAATACGTGTATTTCCGCTACTCCATTCAGATCATTTTAAAGAGTGTGAAAAGAGTTGGGGTTTTCCTTACTATGAAGATCACATTTAACCATTTCAGTACTGACTTCTGTATTTAGAATGAGTATTAAAATGGACATGTTTCTTCTTTTTTCTTGAGCGAACGTGGTTTAAATGTTATATAACTGAGCACCCATGCATTCTGACATTATTCGCAATATGAGTAAATTACATGCATGGGAGAGGTGCCAAAAATAGTTTAATGTGCAAGAATCATTGTTTTGCCTCACTGCCTGGAGATGCTTTTTTTGGAAGGGGTGTTGAGATTTCCCCAACTTTTCTTTGTAAATTAAATAACTATTTTGATGTGCAGTAATAACATGTATGAAATGAACAGTAAGAAAATTAAATATTGGGAATATCACAAATGCAGTCTTTCCTCCTGCTGCTAACAGCTTATCACTTTGACAGGGCAGCCACAGCTGTACGTAAATTCAGCGCCTCACTGAGCTTCACCATAAAAGGTTAGGAACACTTGCAATTAATCATCCTGTATCTGAACTGCAACAAGTATTGTTTCCAAATTTATCATGATGCCAGGCCTTTACAGGCATCTGTGTCTCACATCATGCCATCCAAGTGCCCACAGTAGGAGACATGGGATGTCAGCTGTAAATTAGGTGGCACACAGTGACCCCCTGCTGTTCCAGCTTTGGATAATCCGAGGCAAGGCATGCAGAGGACACAGCAGGACACATTAATCCCTGTGACTTATGTGCCCAAACACCATTTATGTAATTCATACTGTACCCCAATTTACAGATGCCACGAATATGTACATTTGTATGGCTGAGCCTACAGCAAATCAGTTTAGAAATGTTGGACACATTAATGCCAGAGTCCAAAAAGG
Organism: Archocentrus centrarchus; assembly: GCF_007364275.1. Taxonomy (NCBI): domain Eukaryota; kingdom Metazoa; phylum Chordata; class Actinopteri; order Cichliformes; family Cichlidae; genus Archocentrus; species Archocentrus centrarchus. The sequence continues at coordinate 5,536,425 of NC_044355.1, read as the reverse complement.
AAATGAGAGTCCTACCAGTGCTGCCCTACACTTTACACTTTAAGCTAAAGCCTTGCATTCCCTCAGTGGCCTTTTCATGGGTTTTAACTTCACAGGCAGTTTGAGCTGCATTGAGGTGATATCAGTGCCAAATTTTGAAGTATTTTAACAATACCTTTTTGCTCGTCATCTCTTCTACTGTATGATGTAAAGTAATGCTGAAGATTGATGAAGCCTATATGCAATGGCAACATTTGACATTATTACTTTCAGGCGGTGTGAGTGTTTTTCGCAGTCTTAGGAAAAACCTTTATGTGTTTTAATGTGTCCGAGTGTCCAAGCTAGTGCAACATAAAACTGGTTTAACAGAACATAATCACACTCTAACGTAGGAGTATCAGGTCATGAACTGAAATCTTTTTTCCACATCTACTTATGAATCAGAATTTCTACTTGTTTTTATTTTATATGTACAAGGTGAAAGAGTGAATAGTGCCCTAAGTATAAATGTATTTCTGTGTCCATATTTCTGTCTATCTGAATACTGCCTTCAGTGTGTCAACTAGAGAGTCATAGGGCCGTTATCAGCATAAAGCTGCCTAAACAGCTGCAGCCTTCCACCAAGAACCCTGGACAGCTGGTTGTCCACACAAGCACACACACCGTGCCATGTCAACGCACACACACATACACATTTCCTCACAGCCTCTCTGCAATCCTCTTGTATCTATCCCAGGTGGAATTGGGTTGAACAATGGTATGATGGGAAGGGTGTTGTTTGGTGGGCTTGGTGGATAGTGGAATCCTCCCCAAGGTGACCTCTGAAGGGTGGTGGGGGAAGAGTTGAGGGCTTTGATGGTGTAATGGACTGGTGTCACTCTGACCAGAGATGCTCAGCAAAGTAATGATAACATGTTAAAGCTGGGAGGTAAAAACTGCACCCCTACAATTTATTTTTGTTATTTTTTTTCTCTTCCCATTGCTGGAATTGAAACTTGACACGGCCATTTTGCTGTATGTATTTAAGGAAAATTCATGACCTTTAACCCTTAAAGGTCAATTGAGTTTGATTAAACATTCATGGGAACCAATGATTAAAAAGAGGAAAAAAGCATTTCTATTCCACGACCTCTCCACCAAACTTTTTTTCATGTTTTTACTGAATTTATTTATTTTTATAAAAACTGCTTTTGCAAAAAGACAGACAACAAAAACATGTACATTGTACAAACTACAGCAAATACACAAATATGATTATGTGACTCATGCATACAATAATAGCAGGCGCCTGCATTGTAATGCTGTGTTCCCTTTGTATGATAAGCACAGACAAATAAATGTCATCAATTAAATCTGACAAAATAATATCAAAAAATGCAGCAATGGTCATTTAAAAACCTGTAAAAAAGAAATTATTTTCTCCACTTTTAAATTGTTGGATTAAAGAATAATACATTGTGAACATGTGACTGATAAATGAGCAAATTACACAAAGAGCAATCTATGCAAACAGTTATGTAACTGTGTTTTTGAAAGAGCAAACAAAGAAGCATTAAAGATGTGTGTGTATACTCATTTTAATAGTTATTTGAACCAAATACAACTTGAGACAAGGCACAAATACAGAGCACGAGTAATTAGCACATGCTGAAAATATATGGCTCATAAATCTGGCGATACAGTATGTCAGTGAGGCTACACAGACTTATGAGATCCATATAACACTAATTACCTTGCAATGAACCAACTTTGAAAAAAAGTATCTTGAACTTTCATATATATTGATCTTAATTATTTCAGCCCCAGAGGGTTCAACACACACAAAGTGAAAACAGAAGAGTGTTTCTGTTTCCCTCTCCCCTCCTCCGTCTTCTGACAGAGATTTTGCTCTCTTGGTGTGGAGGTGTTCAAAAAAAAAAAAAAAAAAAAAGAGGAAAGGAAAAATAGCCTGGGGCACCTGGCAGAGGATTTGACCTGTTCCCTTGCAGTCAGAGGCAGAGAGGAAGAAAACGCACTTTTTCCCACACAAGCCATATTCAGGTCTAAAGATTAGAAAGTGAAGCAGTGCCCCTATAGGTGGAAGCCTCGGCCTCTCTGAAAATGTAGGTGCGTGCGGTGTGGAACAATCCGGACATTGTGCTGAACCACCCTGTCTGCTCTCAGCTTTCACACCCAAAATAAGATAAATAATAATAAAGGTTTCCACATTTATCAAGAGTCACAGGGTCCAGCACGTCACGTTAATTTACTTTCAGTCTTATGGCATCAAAGCTAGTCACGCAATGGTGTTTTGACCCTCTTGATGATGTATTAAGTTGGATATATAATGCGCCATAATAGATGAAAGTTCCCTCATATGAAAACCTTCGCTTTTCCACTGTGTCTGGGCCATTCGGTTGTATTTATAGAAGAGCTTCCAATTCTCAAGCATTAAAAATGTTACTTTTAAAAACTGAGGCATAAATTTGTCCTCATTAAAATGCTTTATTCCATCAAGGTTAATTTCATCCAAACAGTTTGAGGTTAGAGTGAGAGTTATAATTAATCAGCAATTCGCAGGCTGTTTATGTACAATGCAATTACAAACCATATAACTTTTATTTTTAATTTAAGGCCAAACATGATTTAATATGCCACAGAAATTAATAATAAACTTATTCCAACAAAGAATAGGGTTTCTCATGTGAATCACACTGTTGTTTGACAATAACTCATGTTTTCCACAATGGCTTTGGTACCATGGGATAAGACTCCAATTTTACTGCATAGCAATGCACAATAACCATATTTCATATTTCTGAGAAATAGGCACATGGAATCGCTGACAGTGTTTTTCCTGCTCTGTATTTTCATGGTGGAGTTGTGCCCGATGATGGTTATGATAATTTGATCGGAGAAGACAGAGATTTGAACTAGCAGAAAGAAGGATGCAAATCCCTCAGTAAATCCCTACACTATATAGCCCCCAGCCTGCTGGGAGAGTTTAATATCTACTGGAATGATTAAACTGAAAAGGTGAAACCACCATTGTAGTAATAAGAAGTAGGACTGTGCAACAGGGGTTGGGCAGCGGGCTAATAGCTTGCACTGCAACTCTGGCCTCCAGTATACAGACAACCCAGAATGCTAATTTTGCCATCTTTTTTGCATTTCGGTCTTTTCTTCTTTAAAAATTCAAGTCCACAGTCCTATAAAATGGGGAACAAACCTTACTTTTATTAATTTCATGTTTCTGTATTACCTGAGTTTCTAATAATAATTTCTGTGATGGATTGTTTTGCTATTTAAAATGGACTATAACCACTCGACCGAGAAATAGAAAAACAAATCACCAGAGAAATGAATAAATACTTTGCTGAAGTATATAGGCTATATTATTTATTCAACACAACTTGTATGACTCATCTCTTGTCTTGTTTTTTCTCCATCTATGAAATTCTTATACTCTTGAAAACTCAACTTATTACTTACATCCAGTTCTTTCCTGTACAAGGTTCCTCCTCGTTACAGTGACTCAGTGATATTAATTTGAGACAGTCAAAAAGGGCTGTCTTCATACTGATTGTAGCACCATAGAAAGAAATGACTCTTTAATTAAAATAACCTGTGTCATAAAATGATGGTTGTAATTTAATTCTCCTACATTTTATACCATATGTTGATAAAAGAAGCTGGCCCAAACTTCAGGCTGCATTTTACCAAAGCAAAATCAGAAGCTGCCATTGCTGGTGTCAATTAAAAAAAACAATCCTGATTTAAAGTTGAATAAAGCATTTTCTTGCCACTGAAGGCCAAAAGTCTTCAAACTAAGCTCTAGATCACATATTTTTATACATATATTTATTTTTTTATATAAAGTTACAGCACCATATACTACATTGTACACAACCTTCTTATTAATCACTACAATGTCAAACTGTTGGTATGTTGTAATGGGAAGAATGCGGCTTTTAAAGGGAATAAGAGGATCTAATTTAATTTACTTTTATTTTTAATAACTGTTATAAAAAGAAAAAGGCAAAGCCATGGATAATGAATGATAAGAGATACTTTGTAATCCCATCCTGCTTGGAATGATGGAACACTTACAGCTGAAGCGTAGACAGGCGGTGCCACGCTGTGTAAATCGTGTGAGAATGGTGTCACCATTTACTTCTTTTTTCCTCTCGGCATGGGGCTTTATTAGTAAAGTGTAACATGCTAGCCCCAAGCAAACTTGTACAGTAGAATTCAGCATTGTGGTGACGATGAGATTATCTCCCAGTGACTACCTTTTCATAAAAGCCGTCATATATATTTATTAAAGAAATTAAAAAGCTGACACCACTACCTGTGACAAGACGTACACCGTCAGTATCAGCCGAGTGGGTCGTTTATTTTTTTTTGTTCACAATAATTTTACAACTTCACTGCAGACTTGTTTGCTTCAGCCTTCTGCTGCTTTCTGCTCCAGTGGTAGGGTACAATGAGCTGAACTGAGCTCACTGTTCTGGAAATAGCTGGTCTGACTTTGTGGGGGTGAATGTTGGAAACAATGGATTTCAGCGTTATTGGGGGAAAGCTGCAGAGACCAGCACACTGGAATGTTGCTTCTTAGTGGTTTCAGTGGCGCAAGTTACCTTTTTACTTTACAGCGGGTGTATCATAATATTAAGATCATGCTCAATAGAAGAATTCAATTCATTTTGGCAGCTCGATAGCATTTCACATCATTTACTCGTGGTGCAACTGGCCTTTTTGCATCTATTGACATGTTTTTCTTAACTCGGGACTTGTGACATTTCAAAAACTCCTGTAGGAGAATGATCTTTGTTTTGATTGGCCTTTACTCAGGTTGGAACACAAATTAAAATACTCAGCTGACAGAACACTACCCAACTCCACACACCCCTCATCTAAATGTCTAATAATAGCATTAATAAGTATGGACCTTTTATGAGCCCGTGAGGTTTTCACTATAGAACCAAATGATCATAACGATGCTGGATGTTCTCAGAAAAAGTTCATGGCAATATTAAAAAAACAGAGTTTCCCCTCTACATAAATTTAGTGCTGTTTCTGCCAGATAAATTATAATATGCAGTATATATATATATATATATATATATATATATATATATATATATATATATATATATATATATATATATATATATATATATATATATATATATATATATATATATATATATATAAATGTTTCTATACAATGAAATATATACACAAACAGTACAAATGTCCCAAAATACATTGCATCTTTATTTATTTACTTTTATTTATTTATCTTTGGGCTCTGTGTCTGATTTTCTTGAGTCACCACCAAATAACCCAGTTTGAGGTTACTTCCTGGTTGTCACCGATCATTCCCATTATTCAAAGAATTCTTTTGTCTCTGAAGTGTTGTCAAATTTACACCTCCTTTAAAGCGCACTGCCGTATTAACCTTTAACACTACGTAAAAATGCATTTTTATCTTTGATATTATACTGCTAAACAGTATCCAAGTACAAAAGCGGCCAACTTGCAGGGTAAATGCAACGACTCATTCAGGTTCCATACACAGTAATTCTGCTGTAGCCCCTTTAGTCTCTGCTGGCTAAATCCTCTGTTAGAGATAGAGGCTGAGTTTGATCCCCTGTAGGATCTCAGTTTATCTCTCTTGCAAATCTGCTGCCAGATGACAGGGTTAGCTTTGTGGACTGTGGCTGCCCACGCTCTCTTAAAGATCGACACGATGCCTGGTGCCACAGTGTTTCTGCTGTTTGACTATTCTGGAGCATTTGAGGTTGAAAAGCCATTTGCATCTTAAAAGTGAAATCTAGTCATACTTTTTCCCCCCTTTTTTATAATTCAAATTTATAGAATTTCCTTTACTTTTTTATGAAGAATTTTTCATTGTGGCAATGTTTCAATAATGTTGGGTTTATTGTATGTAAAATTATCGGTGCCACAGAGCACCATTAGAAGCGGACTAGCAGTTTTAAAAAGCCACAAAAGATGCCGCCTCATGAGTGATTTTTAGAACAAAAAAGAAAAAAAAATACACAGTACATACAACAATGCTCTGCTCTGTGTTATAGGCATTCCCAGTTGCTGCAATGCAAAGGAACACACGTGTGTCTTGTGTCATCACGTCATCAGCACTGGGCAACCAGCTGCTGTTGCTGCTCGCTCATTAAACATTTGTAGAGTCAATACAAATTCCACCAAGGCTCCTTTCCTCAGGGCAAACACTGGAAAATACAGTGTGCAAACGTGCCATACTCATCATTCACCTCTGCAGAAAATAGAGCTATCTTCCCACCCGACTGTATCAATAACTGGGAGATGGAGGGGGTCCAGAAGCAAACCTCAGCAATTCATTACAAGTCTGTCGCCTCCGGCAGATGAGAAGGTTTGCTGTTGTTGACAGCTCGTCTCTCAGCAGAGAAACACAGATTATTGTTAAATGTCAGTGTGAAATATCAAATCAGCATGCGAGAGTGCTTCTGCCGGGGTTAGAGGCTCCTGATGCACAAGTTTGCACATGAACTTTGTGAAGACTTTTAATTATCTGGTGAGAATTGATGTTAGGACTCATTCAGATACGGTCACATCAGTAAACTTCCCTGTACTGTTTTAGACTTAGTTTAGTGGATTTATGGCACTAATAATTTTACCTGTAAAGAGTGAGAAATACTTGTCCTTAATACAAAATTTTCACCCTTTAATTTCACCTAAGATAATTCACTTGAGGGGTCTAATTACCTACCTCTAAAACAGAAGCAACACACCAAGAAAAAGAGTGGTTATACATAACAGAGCAAAGCAGTTATTAATATTTATTAACTATTTGACCTCTGGGACACCAGTACAAACACCCATTATTAACACTATGGTGCACTTTTCCCATAAAGCTGTGTACAGTTTAGAGCCACCTGTATTCAAAATGTATTTTTTGCTGTAACCTAGAGCAGCCAGTGATCATCATTGGCTCATTCAAATCATCTTTACAAAGTTTCATTTTCACTGATGTGTCACTTAAAGTGTGTACATTTTTGGAAAATGCTGTACTTGTGTTTTTACTTACAGCTAAGTTAAAAATACTGTACTTTCAACAGATTTTGTGTAACCAAGCAGAATCTCAGCTGAGGTTGATGCAGGTCAGTCATAGCAGGGCATTTGTATGTTTTTGTCAACATGTTGACAAAAATGAAGCATATTTTTTACATATACATTTTGTTTCTTGTTACTTTTCTCATTATATATTTGGGTTATTGGTTTTGCTCAGTGTTTCTTTCAGTTAAGTGCAAGTATCATGTTGTAGACTTTAATGGATGTATATCAAATAACTAAAGTTATTTGTAATGAGACCGCTGGCCCTTGGCCCATACGGTTTGAGCTTGTGCTAACTCTGCATAGACTCAGGGAAGGCTGCAGGAACTGCATTGACTGCTTTGGTGTGTAATCTGGCTACTGGCATGCCGCCCCCGCACTGCGAATGTGAGAATAGCGTGCTGGGAGCAAAAGCACTCTGGGGCCTGCTTATCAAACGTCTTCCTGTGATCCCAGCTAGCTAGGCCCTCATGGTTCATCCTGTGAGCAAGGCATTGCTGGAGACACAGTAACTCTGGGCCAGCGCCATGAGAATTAGATAGTGTTTTAAAGCTTCATCTAACACTGAAAATAGTGTGTTATAAGAAATATGACTCTTTCAAATACACAGAAAATTGGAAGATAAAAATTAATCTTCTAATTTGTCAAATTTTGCATTAACTCTCTTACTGCAGTGCAAGGAAATCATTACTCATTTACAAGGCATAAAAATTATTGTGCAAAATAAAACTGTATGGTTCAAGTGTGCAAGCACAAAGTTAATTTTCCCACCCCCACCCTTTGCACGTGACCTTGAATTTCCTATGCTGTTTGTTCTTGGCCCCATCCCAAGACAACACTCACACAGTGTAAGTTTTGCAGACCTAACAACAAAAGTTGTTAGCTTTGTAAGTATATATTGTTAAATGTTTTAAATGCAATGCTTCTATTGTGCATGTACCACAAAGTATTTCGCACAGATACTGTTTTTGAGAAACTTTTTATTGTGTCCAGGACTTAACCTCTCACATCAGCTGAAACAAGATTTAAGAGATAAGACAAAAATTTCACCTTAACATGAACTTTGCATGAACATATGACCCGGAGTGGTATGATCTTCCTTTCGTGTAAGACTAAATAAGTCCAATCTGTGCCAAATAATTCAAAAAGAATAAACATTTATTGAACTTATCTGTCCAAAATCTTAGTTTGCCTTTGATCTTATCACAAGTTTCATTACTGAAACTTAATCAAATTTACAACAGAGGAAACGTGCAGTGTCTGCATGTCGTACATACAAAAAAATTCACAACGCAACATCTCTTTTGAAATTGTCTATTTGACTGGAGTGGAAGTTTACAAGTTAAACCGGCATGCGGAGCAAGGTGCCAGACAGTCAACACCTGACTGAAAACAAAAGTAAACACAGAGTCCAAAGATAGCTGATGGCTGTCAATCAAACCCATCCGCAGCTGCCTTTGCATGTCAGCTATGATTCGTTTCCCATGGTTCCTCTGGGCCAGAGTATGCCTGTTCGTGTTTTTAGACAAACAGATCAGATTCCTCCTCAAACAGGCTGCTGCCGACCCTTTTGTTAACAACGTAATAATTCAAAACAAATGATTCAGCTCTTTGATGAGAGCACTTTTATAAGTCACTAAGACTCACCCTCACGCTGACATCTGTTTGATTTTATCTTCTTGAACTTTATCCTCTGCTGGAAAATTTATTGGCTTTGACCAGAATAGTGCGTTAAACTCAGACTAATAGAGGGGAAAAGACAACCGAGACACTGGGCAGGACAGTACATCTTAGCCCTCAGAGTCTGTAAAATGCAGCACAGTGCTCGTCTCTCATACATCTATTTTTAACAATATGTATGTGCAAAAAGGACGTGAGGGTACCTAATTTGGAATGGAAACACTAAGTGTGCGTACAATAAAATGTTTAAAATTTAAAAGTCTAAATTAAAAACCATTCGTAAATTCTAGCACATTTGTTTAACCTTCTGACAGCGGCGTGAATTGTTTCCACTGGAGCCGGCGTTATAGCAAAATGCAATGTTTCATTCCAACATGTGTGAATCAAAAACAGCATTAAACCAAAAACCTGCCCTCCTAATTCTTTATATCATTGCTACCTTCTCATGCTTCTCTGTATTTCTTCCTTTGACGAGGGCCAGTGAGGTTGCTTCGGCTCTACACCCTGGCCGTGGTTGGAGCTGTATGCTAAAGCCATGGTCAGGCCCCAGAGATTTCCAGCCTCTTAGATGCCTATAACTCATCCCTAGTCCTGCTTCTGACGGGAGATTTTCCTCCCTCAATCCCAGGCCTGAAATATCCTTTCAAAGGCCGCAGACTGGAGACAGATATGTAGGTGTTTTAGATAAGGTAGGAATTGCATTAAAGGATTTTTCTGCTTTAAAGCTGTTCCATCTTTTTGCCCTTTCCCATAGATTTAAGAAGTGTAGCTGAGAGAAGATGGGAAGAGGGGTAAGGGATGTACTTTGGGACGGACTAGTCCGTACATTTGCGGTCAGTTCACAGCTCATAAAAGACTAGTGCTAACCTCTGTAAAAACTGAATAATGTAGAGTGGCTAGAAGCGGCGCAGAGCTTTCTTAAAGAATACTAAAGTTATTGACCCAAGTTTGGAGGAAAAGCCTCCCAGCTCATTGATCTCCTCACCAGCATAATTACAGGGCAGCAAGATAAATCTTCATGTGGAAGAAAATAGAAAATTTAGAGTGATGAATTTTCAGAGTGATGAGGATTCTTGCCAAATGCAACCATTAAATTAAAAGCTCTTTCCCAAAACCTCAGAATGGGATAATTTTGTTTTGCAAAGTAGAGTGTGGCCAAAAAGAGACTCTGCAAAAGTCAACAGAGTCTCACCCAGGCTGTGGTGTGTGAAACTTAAAAATCTCTTTAAACAGCAACTCTGTTAAGGCTTTCGTATCTTTGTAGGTAAACGCATGGCATTCCCGGCTTCTTCTTTCCATGCTTCTCTGTTTTATGAGAGCTTACACTTCGCTTTGGCATTTACTTTAAAACTTTATAATTATGTGGCCTCTCTTTTTTCCCCAGCCGACTGTGTTTACATTTGCCAGCTTAGCATGCACACAGTCCAGTACACACACACACACACACACACACACACACACACACACACACACACACAGAGCTCCTCCACAGTCCACATGTCGTTCTGCAGCAGTGTTTGTTGGACTGGGCTACAGAGAGATTAGTCGCCTCATTCCCTCTGGTGCCTCAGCATAATCTTCCTCACCCAAAGGGCTTGGCTGCTCATCTTCCAATAGAACCGAAATAATCACTATTATTTTGTAATGAGCTGCTACTTTTATTTTGCAAAGTCTGGTGAAATTTAATTAAATATGCATAGAAAATAACCACTTCTAGCACGATAGCCTCGGCTACATCGTTTTATTTTAGTTAGCTGAAAGATTTCAAGTTAAGTAAATAATTCAATAATTTTAAGTGAATATGTCAACAATCGCATGACAAAGAACTCTTTAGTTTCACAGAATTTAACATTTTAAGGTTATTTTTGTGACATATTTTGGAGGGTCTTCACCTTGCAGCATAAAGCACCAAGAGACGACAGTTGCTGTCAATTGGTGCCGTATAAATAAAACCGAATTAAACTGAGTAAACAAAACTTTACAGTGTGGAATATGGGGATTTCCCTCTGGCACACTACATGCCAAATAGTCCCGAAGTTTAAAGTAACATTAAAGAAAATTATAAAAGAAAACTTTCTTACTACTATTTTCTCTACTTCTTTTCTTCAAGAAATCATGCTTTTCACCTAGAACACCCAGAAAAGACTAATTCTCTCTATTTTAAGAAGAAAGAAAGTATTTTACCTACCATACTGTAAATCTGAAGTGCTTCCGATACAAAAACATCCACACATAAATCACTGTGTCCCAAATGCTGCTGAACCAAGCCCAGATATTTGCTGAAATAATATATCACATATCTCATATTGAGAAAATTACAGACAAGCACTCTCACTCTAGGGACGGGCGCTAGACTAGACAGGGACTCGGACCCACATGGTCAAAACCCACACATCAGTGGATCCACAACGGCACGAGAGACCGAAATACGAAAGAGAGTAGGGGAGCAGTGAAACGTGCTTGTGGCTCAGGCTGAAATCAAGGAAGGGAAGACTAAAATTTGCACGCAGCATAGCTATAAATTAACTCATAAATGTTTTGAATTAAGGGGGGGGGGAGCTGCAGCTATTGCTATTATCCTTTTTCTTCATTTGAATCTGCAGACTAGAGCAACAGGTTTGAGGGCTCTCTAAGGTAAGACTGATTTCATTTCAAGGTTTTTTTTTTTTTGCCCCTCCGTTGTGTTGTTTAAGTCTAAGTCCAGCACAGTTCACTGGCTCATTTGTTGTTTGATGGTGTACATTTTACTTATTGAGCAGTGGAGTTTTGTACAGCCTAGGCAGAGATTAAGACAAATTCTGATAAGGACTGGAAGTTGACTCTCAGCATTAAGGAGGATTAATGTTTAGCTCTGTGTGGCAGGGGCCTTCTCAGTGGCTGTGTTTACGCAGTGTTGCAGACCCCGCATTAATCCGAAATTAGTATAAAAGATCAGCTGTGGCCACTGAGGCGAACCTTCACAGGGCTTAGGCCAGTAATCAAGTCTCACTTTGGGACAATGAGCGCCTGGAAGGTCAATGAGAGGCCTGGATTGAATGGACGAGGAGATTGGGGGTGGGGGGCTTTTGGTGACCACATGGTTTAATTTAAGTGAGATGCACACACACACACACACACACACACACACACACACACACACACACACACACACACAGTTTGCCTCCCTCGTTCTCTTTATGCTTGGTGTTTATGACCATGATTTGTTTTTGTTACAGCAGCAGAAGACATTCATGTTTATCATTTAACACTCAAAAGACATTTCTTCCTGTTTCTAGTAGCTATCCTGAAATCTTACACATCTATTTGATGTCACGAGTTTACATTTCAGCGCGGTACGTATTAGCTCTGTCACATAATTATAATGTGTGCTGAGGGATTATCACAATAAATAGTATGAGACTGTCTAGCTGCTTGTAGCATATAACAACATCTTTGGTTCCAACACAAACCAACGCTGCACAGGGTTGGGAGGAGGATCGCAGGAGATGTCTCAGTTTCGACGTTCTTTTACAGGAAAGTAAAACTGAGTCAAATTGAAAACAAGCGGTCTAAAAATCAGCAGTAAATTTTCCACTGCAAAACTGGCGCTGGCCAACACAAGAGGCAGCGCTGCTGAATTCAGCTAGGAAAATAAAATAAAGGAAATATAGCTCAGCATAAACCACAACTCTCGGATGATGAATACTCACAAAACTGTTGATATCTGCATTATTTTTTGTGTTTTTAACCACTCACACTGAGCTGCCACTTTCAAATAAGTTTCCAAAAGGAGACAATTTTATTGACATTTTAAATAAGGCTCACCATACATGTAGCGTTCAAATGTGGGCAACTGAGCGTCTCTCCTGCAGCAAAAGGGGTCAGAGGAACTTAACCTTGTAAATACTTTCCAAACTACCTCAATAAAGTTCTTAAATTATTTATTTGTAGGGATTTCATAGCGCCTGGGTAAATTACAGTGCCCTCGGAAAAGCAACAGAAAACCGTGTCCTCAATCAGCTTCTCGGCGTGTGCCAGTCTTTAACTTTTCTACAGTAGTCCCGCCATGTCTGTCCTTTGTACACACACGTTAACAACAAACTACAAATGAAAGGGTAAAAGCACAAAAAACAACAGCAACACAGCCAAATGATAATTTAGGGCATTTGCACCACATTGTGGTGAAAGAAGTTCTCTTCAAGTGCCAGCAGGGTACCAATGCAACCCCCCCACCCCCCGCCACCCACTGCTCCTGCTAAGATTAGACAAATTAAACACTATTATTCACGTCACTCCTGCAGCTGGCCTTTTAAGTGGTTCTATGTTAACTATCATAATGGTTTGCTTAGAAAGCCACAGTCTTCTCCTTAATTTACAATATAAAAAAGCTCTTTTGGCCAAGTCGTAGTGGGATTTTTTTTTTCCTCTTCTGCCTCATGTTACAGAGAAAATCTGTTTCCTTTACACTGGAGTTTCTACTACCATATGCAAATATCTATAGTAAAACATGCTACATTGATATGTGAATGTATATAGCTCTGTATAAAAAGTAAATTATTACAAGTTTGCTGAATTTAATTGGAAAATATTTTTGTTTTTTATATATTTTTTTATAATGAATTTGAATAGGACATCATTTGTTTCAAAATTGGCTTTTGGAACCTATTTTATTATGTTTTATTAACAGTCATGTATATTCACTTGGCATCCCTGCACACTATTTTATCATTTAAAAGAAGGCATTTCTGTTCTTGTGTCCTTTCAGGGTGAATCGTATAGTAGATCTCCCGCCTCTCACATCTGTCCATACGACTCTAATGTAGTCTCCTATTGGGAAAAAGTCCTTTTATTCTCCCTGTTGCTTCCCCGCAACTTGATAATGGATGTGGTATTGGACAGGGGCCCTTGGACTGAAGAAGGTCGGTGATGGATAACGTAGTTTCAGACCCATCATCACCACACAGCATGTGCCTTGTATCTGTAGTAAAGTATCCCCCACCCACACTGAACATTCTCCAGATACAAAATCAGGGAAGAGAAAGTCAGTGTCGTCCTGTTAGCTGCATTTCATTTTTATCACAGAATTATTTTCTTAAAAAAGAGAGAGAGAATTATTTATTATGTAAAGCGTAAGAAAGTCCATGAGACCGAGGCACGCACAGACTTCCTCACCAAAAAGGAATCAGTGGTCAAATGTCAGCGCTCACAAAGATGGCCGCTTGATAGCATAAAAACACAACCTCACCTGTAACACTGCTTATAAACAGTAGGTTTCTGTAATGTGCTTCATTAATGGATCTGCATAAGCATGAAAGTGTCCGAATCACAAATATGAACCCCTAGCTCATATGAAGTCTAGATATCTGTTGCAACGATCAAGGCAAAATCCACTGCTGATGCCATAAATGACCTCTAAAATCAATATTAGCATAAAATAAAAGGTTCAGATATCCCAGAATACAAATTCAGATGACGTAGTTTTCATTTCATACAACTTTTCCAGTGAAAACATCAAAATATTTCCTGAATTGTTATGCACAATCAATAAGGAATTTCTGTGGTATTAATTAAAGGGAAAATGTGACAAAGCACAAAAGGAGTAATTAATTTTAAAGTAAAGATTGACATGAGTGGTGTGACAGAAAACGGCTACTGTGAAAAATGAAAAACAGTAGCAGACAAAAAAAAAAAAATCAGATCCTTGTGGAACTTTGTGGAAAGGTTGATTCCTTGTAACTAACAGCTTAGAAGTGTCGCATTTTCAACATGTTTTTCGTGGTTTGAGGCTTGCCTGGTGCTCTTTTAAGTACGTCATCCTATTGCCTCTTTTCCCTTTAACTCAATAGCAGTAAAAAGACATTCAGTGGAATGCATGTTTGTGCTTCTGTGATGTCTGCATTACATCAGCAATGTGAAAATATACAGAAATGCATAATGCAATCACTTTTTTAAGACTCGAGTCTGTGTGTTCTGACCAAAAATTATTTTTGGAAAACATATCCACAGTTTAAGCCTGTTTTAGTGGCACAGCCAACACCGTCACTGCAGAATCCAGGGGAGCTAAGAGCTAAGAAACCAGCCTCCTCCCACTCTCCCGCTCCCATCATATCAGAGCTTCCAGAAGTCTTGACTATCAACTTCAAAACCAGCAACAAGGAGCTGCACATAACTTTCTCTCAGAGGGTTAAAAAATAGTTATTCTGCAGGTTGAAATTGTAGATCTATAAAAATAGTTATGGAATAGCTCACGCCTAAAGTGAAACACGATCACTTTTTCTACAAGCTGTGTTCTTTAGCTCCAGCTCACTAAAAACTCCTTTAGTTTGAGTTTCAGATTTAATGGTGGATTATTACTCCAAAGCAAGCATCCTTAGCAAAGAAATAATGATTATTTGGCTTCATCGAAAAACTTTTCCCATTTCAGTGCAGATTCACTAAACATTAAAAAACAGAAATGTTCCTACTTTAAACCTTTAACACATTTCCTTAGTAAAAAACACTGAGGAGCTGTGGTCTGCATTAATCATTTCTAAATAATGAATCAGTTTTGAACTGGCTTTTTTGTTGGTGGCAGATGCAGCGCCGCAGAAGGTAATTAGTCCAAGCAGGTCTGAAGCTGTGATGCACAATTTGAAGACAGCTGTACCGCTCACCCTGTAGCACGAGTCTTTTAGTCCCCCTGTGTTCTGAGGAGCTGCAGGCAGCGGTTTCTCATCCTCATTGTGATGATTTGTGCCTGACGCATCTTACTGTGCAGTACAAAGAGTCAGTATACATAAAGAAAAAGTAAAAGATTCTCTCCACGTGTTCACATGTTTTCCATTTCTTGCTAGGAGCGGATGACATTTCATTTTCTTACACAAGTCATCTCCAAAGGGCTAATTCAAATTGCACTCCAAGCTGTTTCTAATCCTCTCTCATTTCTCAATTTTTCACTCCATGATCTGAATACCAAAACATTTGCTGTTTGTCTTTTAATAGCAAAACATGGAGCATTCTGACACACCTGCTGGCAAAAAAAAAAAACTGTCAAATGTATCTCAGCATCTCATTAACTGCATATTTACCCCAGCATTTATAGGTTAGGGGGTTTAACAGTTCATACATATCTAAGCTGTCTTTATATGTAATTACTAGTGACTGGTAGTGCAAGCATAGCAATAAGTAATAGGCCTACATCACCCAAATGTAATATGTTTGGTACATGAATGACACCTGAACTACCTCTAAAATATGTCATTTATTGGAAATAGAATTGCACAGGAAGACCAGCACAGGTACCAGCATAGCTAATTGATCCCTTAGCCTGTACAGTTTGCAGCCCTGTTTTTGTTAAGCTTACGGTGAACCAAATAAAAGACTGTAAAAAAAAAAATTCATCACTATAAAATACTGATGTGTTTTGTCTCAAGTTATAGTTTATTTTATGATTTGAATATGAAAATAATTACAACTGAAAGAGCAAACCAGCCTAAAATAGCATAAGATCTAAAAGACAAAAAAAAGGTTTCAGTGTATTTTGTCACATGTAACGGAGTGTCACTTTAACATGCTGGTAACTTTAACATGCTGGTAAATTCAAATATATTTGTTTTCAAATTGAAAATAAAAGGCTCATATCACAATATTTATGCCGCAAGGCAGCTGCTAGAATATCTGCAGTTTTGCTTTCTTTGCTTCTATTTTTAAGTGCTGTGGTCATGCATGATCCATTGTGGGCTCAGCAAGGCACCCATCATGCCAAAGCTCAGGCTGAGCTACAGTATTAAACAACTGGTGCTGACTGTTGCCATGAGATTTTCTCCACACTGCCCACAACTCACTTGCACAGCACCCCACTAAAAGCCCCCTCACAACCCTCACCCACTTGTAGGCAACGCGTGAAACAAGTTTTATTAACAACTCATCAGATCAGCTGGTGGATATCCACTTTTGATACTGCCCTCTATTGTGTTTTCAATATACAAAATAAGTTCTTATATGGTGAAGTGTTCCTTTGTAATGGTAAAAGAAACAAAAGGTGACATCTCCATTATTTCAGCAGAAAGTCTTAATTTTCTAAACTTGTTTTAGTGATCATGTGACTTATGAGTATTATGGTGATATTCTTTCCAGCAAATGCCTTTTTAGCAACTCTGTAAAGGTTGTGCTGATACACAACAACAGCTGGGAAGTGACTTTGGTGTCTACTAAAGTCAACATTAGCATTTGGCATGTAATTCTAGGTCATACTGGCTGGCCACAAAAGTGAAAACAAGAAGGAAAATATTGTACATTTCTGAAGTTCTTAAGTTGCCTCTAAGGAATATACTCACTTGTGCAGTGTGTAAATAAATAACACAGAAATATCAAAGTTTCCAACCTCTGCCATGTAACATAACACTGGGTATAATAGCAGAGATAAACTGAGACTTCTGGCTACCCTTGCAGTACATCAAGCTATGAGAGAAGTTTCCCTCTACCAGCTCTGCACGCCATGTCCTTATACCACATTTCTATCCATTAACACATCCACTGTGTGTGCATTCAATTTAGGAGAGTAATAGGAGGCAGATGAGTCTTGTAGCCGCTCCCCTCGCAGCCGGCAAAGACCCTGTAGGAGAGGAAATTTGTCCAACTAAAATCACCCCAACGGGGGAGAGCTCTTAGGTCAGAAGCCTTAAGTTGAGGCAAGCTCACACTCCTATGAGTTTGTGATGAAAACCGTGTGATCCATCATCGCCGGCACGTTTGTCTGTTAGGGGACTGTAAGCGTGCTGGGAGCTCCCGCACTTGATCACAGTTAAGCTGAGCTACATGGGGCACCAAAGCTATCACTCATTATGAAAATGGACGGAACCTGAGATAAGCTTCCACATTAAATGATTAGCTGAGAGCCTTATAGTAGGGACTAGTTTAAGAGGTAACATATTATCCACACAAAATATCCCTTTAATCTCCATTTATTTGATATTTTATCCAAATACACTGACAAAGAGCAAATTGCATTACATATTCTGCTTGTCACTTTACTTTTGCAATATGACTGAATGCCTTTCAGCATCATATATATATTGCAGTGTTTCTATTTTTATGGGTAAAAGTTGCTTTGACAGAATTGTTTCTGTTTTGTTTGTTTGTTTATTTGTTTTTTGGTTGGTTGGTTTGATTTTAGGATGTTGACCAAGATTTATGCAAAGCAGAACATCTTAAAGTTGAAGGAATCACATATCACTGCTTCTCACTACAGTGACCGTCAAAGTTGGGTCTACAGAAATCCTGGTGTTTGCAACAGGTAGCCAAAAAATATTTGCTTTAAATCATAAAATTGTGCTCTATCAAGAAAGTTAATTTTCCTGAATAAAACAACTGTATTACAGCCAGTTGCTCTTTTCCACGTTATCTTTAGGCCAACAGAAACTCAGAAAATCGCTTACTTTTCTCAGAATTGAAACTAACTCTGCTACTGCTGCTTCTTAGCTTGGCTCATTAGCCAGCTAGCTAGATGGAGAACTTGGAGAAAAATCTGAGACAGCAGAGATCATCAGCTGATGCCAAACTTGCTTTAGTGGGCAAATAAATCTAAGTTATCACATATATATTTTGGCATTTCAGGACCACAAATTTCTCATTGTTCAAATGTCTGCCAATACTAATATCTGCAATACAAGTGAATACTAGACAACATATCACAGTGGTCAATTCCATGTTACTGTAGGGGTAAACAGTAAAATTACTGCCATGCCCAACTGTGACTCAACAGTCATTTAACAAAAGAATGCAGCATATTACTTAAAAAGGCAAGAATTAAGTGTTTTCTTGATCTACAAATCTAGATTTATTTGACTGCACCACTACAGGCCAGGAGTTAATAAGTCGTGGTTCTTTACAAAGTGGAAAATCCCAGTAAAAGCTCTGCTAATAAAACCTTTAAGTGGTGCATTTGAGTAATGATCCATGATTGCTTTCCTCTGAATCCTCTTCCAAACAAAAGCTATTCCTAAACAGTGGTACCATCTTGTCTCACACCAGTGCTAACATGACCTCCCACTTGCCACGCTAGTACAAAGACAGCTAGGTAGCAACATCCCTCCATTCTGGAGCCAACACAAAAGTCTGGCTCTGATTACCACGAGGGCTACTGCCGCTGCCTGAGAAAAATGCCGCTGGTTTAAAATAAATGTTATTGTTTGCCACAGGAAACCAATCTGATTACTGTTTCTTCTCTCATGTGCACACTTAACACCACACACCGGGCTGTATTTACGCATGTGGTTTTCATTCTGCCGCCCGAGCACAGGGGAAACGGACACCTCACATTTTCATCTTTATTAAGTCACACTTTCGGGAAGGTTAAAATGGGGGTTGTTTACACAAAGTATTTGACAGTCTTTGGAAGACAATCTGTCTGTTCACATCAAACAATAGATTGAGTTTCTCAGCAGCAGCAGCTTTTCAGAAGTGGGTAGGGGAGAGGGAGAAGGAAGACTCCTCTGATAGTTGTGACGTCTGTGTTTGCTCAACTTGACAGCGAAAGTGAGGAGCTGTTAAAGTGCGGTGCGAAGCTATTTTTGGTTCAGCAGGATTTGGCCTTTTTGGCGGTATCATTTCACATAGGCTATGTGTATTGTTACAGGATTATTTGGAAGTGTGTGGCTGTGAATGTGTGTAAATCACATGCCGTATAAGGCTAATTGAAACCAACGTTCACCTCTTTCAAAGTGGACCTTACATCCCTTTTTCTGAGTCTTTCTCTCTTTCCTCGCTTTTTGACTGCATTTGTCTGGAGATTAAAGAAACACACAACCGAAGCGGTGCAAAGGGGGGGGGGGGGAAGAGTGCCTGTAAAAAAACAGAATAAAAGGCTTAAAAGGCATCTGGGAGGAAAGCTGAGAAACCGAGAGACCCATCAGCGGGGTCTGCCAAGGCTTAGAAGTAAGACTGTTTGTTTTGCTTCGTATGTCGACACGGCCACTCTTTTTCTCCCAGTGTGGTTCTGTCCCACTGTGATTCTCCATCAGACTGCTTCTCATAAACTTTACCTCCATGGGACTCTTTTACTTCACGCCCAGCAAACCAATAACACCCACCTCCTTGGAAAAAAAAAAGAAAAAAGGCAATATGTAAATGTTGTGAAAGGAGCCAATTAGGAAATTTATCTTGTTTGGAGGCCTCGTAATAGTTTAATTCCAAAAACATGTTTTCTGCTTTGCTGGTAATGTGTCACATGTGAGGCTGTGGCTTTCTAGAGAGCGGGGGTGGGCAAGCAATGAAAGGGGGAGGGGGGATTTGAACGTGCTTGGTGGCAAACATTTGTTTATGTTTTCCTCCTGGTGCATCGTTTCAAAGGGCAGCATGCATGTCCCACCGTGGGTTTCACATCTCTCACTGATTGGAAACACATTGCAGTGCACTTTGCATGGTAAAAATGTCAAACCAACAATCATGTCATGTAAAAGACAGAGAGAGAATTATGCGATGCTCTTTAAAAAAAAAAAAAAAAAAGAATAACTTATGCATTTAATAAAAGGAGACATTAACTCATTTGGTTTCACTTAAATCCAGAAGCCACACTGATGTGCAGAAGTAGACTGTTTTGATGGACCCCCCACTCCTGCTGAGAAGGAATAAACTGCCATGTGTGTGGCTGTTTCAAAGTTAGTTTCAAAAAATTAGTTTTCAAAAGGTGTCAGGGGATTATTGATATTTCTGCTTCTCTCTTTTGCTCTTGTAGATGTAGAGAAATAAATAAATGGCAGATGTTTATATAAGTGAATAAAAGAGGCTGTAAAGCATGTGTGTTTTCTGTGCCTATTTATTTCCACTTCCCCTACGCTCAGCCCAAACACTTGGTTAACAAGAGTGTGCCTTTAATTGTTCCCATCACATAGTTGAGGTGCACTACCAGAGTAACGACGAACAGCGTCCTTGAATGGACCACGAATCCTAAAACCTGAGAAAAAAAAAAAAACTTTATTTCTTTAATTTTCTAGTATGTATCCCCTCCAACCAATTTTATATTCCATGTATGGAAATCTCCCCACTTGATTGAATTGTAAAACTGTGACTCGAGCTTTTGACATTTCATTTGTTAATGTGTTTCTCCCTCCTCTAAATGTAACACTGTCAGTTTGAACATATTTCAAATTAAATTAGGATTTTTGCAGATGTCACATTCACAGGGAATGACATTTATCCAAGTCCTAAAAATGGTCATGGACAAGAATTTCATTAAACACTAGAAAAGTAATTTGCCACTGGGAAGATAGAAACATGCAAGCAGAACCTACTAGATTTTTTTACCCCATCATGAGAGTATTAGGGCTCTTAAATACTGAAGGAATGACAAAAAATGTGAAACTTAGTTTACAGTTCGAACTCCTTTGAAAGCACAAATACAGCAACAGTCCAAACTTTGACTGGTGCTGTACCAGTATCAAAATTATTACTTTAAAATATTATTATGTCTTTCTGTCCAGTGTGTTTATGATATTTAGGCTGTTAGCTGCTAATTAACCACATATTTTGCAAACATAGTTATAAATATATGATATTTCTATAATCCTTCTGTGTCATAGGAACCTTTTTTAAGTAAACAAAGTATTTCTATTACATTTATACTATGTATTTGGTAATATATAGTATTTACACTTCCACAGTCTGAAGGTTGCTTCAGACTGTGGAAGTGTAAATAATATATATATATATATATATATATATATATATATATATATATATATATATATATATATATATATAATGTCTACAAATTGTGAATATGGGACTGACCAGGCATTATATGAGCCACCGGTAGCTGACATCAGCCAGGCAGCGGGCAGCACAGGGTGAACACAGTGCTGGGCCGAGTAAGGCCTTATCGCTGCTTTAATTTTTCTCCCCAAGGTGAGCTGGGAAGAGATCAGTGGCACTAAACCCCAGGAATTACCCTAGATATTGGCCCCCTGTGCTCTGCAAATGAAATCCTGCCGTCGGTTTGAAGAACATGGTGGTTAACACTCTGAAAATCATTTTTTGTGCAGACCACAGCTGGCGCGAAGGGCCAAGGGAAAGCAGCGGAGAAAGGAGTAGGAAGGAGGGAGAAGAGATGAGGGGGAAGGGCAGTCTGAAGAAAGACATAACTCATAAAAGAGAAGTCTGAGGGAGAAGGTTTTTCTCTCTGTCCCTCTATTCTTTAGAATATCTGCTTACAGAAAATCTGTTTTTTTTTTATGTGCAACAAGTGTTCATATCATACAAAGAATTATAGTATGGTGAGATTGTGTGGAAATAGAGACATATGAATATGTGGCAGTCTGGTAGTCTGTACTTGTACTTATCAAACTAGTAGTGAAACGAGCACCAGGGTCCAGCTGTCTGAAGTTCTGAGTAGGGGTCTTGGAGCCATGTTGAGTGGGTGGCTGGTGATCATACCCTTCATAGTCATAAAACTGACCAGCTGTGTTTGCCTTCTATGCTATAAACACTGGGTAACATTTTTAGTATAACTTTTAGCAGAATTTTAAGATCTATATATTTGAAATTAATGCAAATATTTTATTTATATCAGCACTTGCATATACTGAACTACTAAAGCCAGTATTACAGTACTTTAACTGTCACATCCACCATTTTTGTTATGGCCTTGAAGTTATATGTAGGTTCTCTTTTTATTACAGCTGTTTTCTGTTTATTTGTGACTTGGTAGTATTGCATTTTTTTTGGATCAGTTTGGCTATCTGCCAGTATCTTCCAAATGCAACTTTTTAAAGTTGCTATGCAATTCCATCACTACCAGAATCCAACATTAAAAAAAAAAAAATCAAATCCCTTTTCCGTCAGTTGTTCGAGTTAAAGTTAAGTAGTTGAAATCAGTAGCTACCTATTTAGCGTCACCAACAGTCATCACTGCAAGTCACCACATTTCATTGACGTGCTATAGTTTCTGGTCCCTACATTGCTGCTAGTCTCTTCTTAGGTCTATGCCCCTTTACTTTGTAATATGGCAGAAATATTAAATGCTGCTGACAATTACATGCAATCTCTTAGTAATAATAATAAACTGTCATAAATTGGCAAAAATTGCAAATCTGTTGCTGTCTACATATGAAGAAATTCACATTAACTACTTTGACTCATAGTCCAGCCAAAACCTCATAGATTTGAAACAAAATTCAGAAATTCCTCCACAAATATTGACATAGTTGCTGCAGGATGGCAATTTAACTGCAAAATGGCATAGTCACTCAGCAACCTTGCTTTTATATAGGACTATAACGTGAATATGACCAGTTGGCAACCAGTTCCTTATTCCAAAAATGAGTTGCACTCATCAACACAAGCTAACTCTGATTGCTGGCAATCTGAATTAGATTAGATCTGAATTAGATTATTAGATAGTGATTATTTGCTAGCCTTTGAAGATGTGTCTGAAAGTGATTGTTGTCGGTTCAATTTAGACTGCAACTGTTTGGAGACAAGTTGCCTCCAACCAGGTGACCTGTGCAATTTCCCTGTGATTGAAAGTGGTTGCAACGACTTGCAATTGTTCACTGAAAGTGAAAACTGGGCAACCACTGATTTTTATTGGTCGCAAGGAGCCAATACTGTTTGCCTTTGAGCAAAATTTCTCAAAACTACACAAATTTCATCAGATTTGTTGTTGCGATGGAGCACAGAAAAAAATAAAGCTAAAATTTATTCTGGACCACTTTGTGCTCAGCTTGCCCTTCAAATGCCTTTCTTGTTTGTTTGTTTTCTTTTTTAATTGTTTCTAGATTTTTTTTTTTAATCAAAACTAAATCCTTATTGTAAATGCAAAGAAAAGAAAGCCACAGCTGCTGTAATGGCTTCATGGGTTCAAACCATCAAGCATCTTGGACTCCTGGCCACACCCCACCTAGAGATGTCACAGCAAGTGGTTTGCTTTTGACAGCTGATGGAAAACACTTGCTGTGACATCACTGTTTGAGTAGCTTGAGGTCCAGTTTGCTTCAGGGTTTGAAACTATACAGTAGCAGTATTTGTAGTTAATTTAACACAGTAAAAAAAACCTCAGCAATTCAAGCAGACATTTTTGTTAGTTCAGAAAAATGGTATTTGAAATATGTGAGGTACAAATGGGACTAGCTCTTTTGTTTGTGTGTTTGTTTGTTCGCTTGTTTTTATAACCCATCTCTTTATATTGAATTAGGTTTATAGTCGCTACAAAGAGTAAATTTATAATATTTTGTTTGTTTGTTTGTTTGTTTTTCCGTGGAATGGTAGCTAAAGACCTGGAAAATGAATCATCAACAACTCCTCCCTCACCAAACTGACTGAGAAGAAACTGAATATGTTGTTATATTTCAACACTCACTTGAGTTGGTCTCAGTTTCTCTGCCTCACAGATATACACAAATACACACCCATTCACACAGCATGTACATACACACATATCATCACCCATATACTTTGCTCAGACTCCCTTACTACCCCCACACATAGATATTATTTATAGTCCCTGATAAGGGTGTAAAACAAGCCCTTCTCTCTTTATAATAACCCTCCCCATATTCTTCCAAAAATAGCAGGTGTCCAACCAGTTAGCCATGGTGGGGGGATTCAGAGCTTCAAAATAAAGTAAGGGATGTTTACTCATCGCCAGAATGAAAACAGTGCTAATCTCCAATCAAGTCCAAAAGGCAGATAGTTAGCAAGGAGAACCTAAAATAGCACAGAGGGTAACACATTCCAGCTATGATTGAGCTTAACTTTGATCTTACACTACACTGGCCCTTGTGCACTGAAAATGATTAGCACTTCTGTATAGTGATTTAGGACATACTGTATATAGATGAACTTAAAAGACATAAAGAGCCCAGAGTATTAGTGAATGCTCCAGGTTTCAGTGGGATGGAAAATGTGGAGCAGTGGGGGTGTTTGGAAAACTGATGGAAAGCTTAATTTGGAAATATAGTTACAGCAGACACAACTGACTGATGACCTTGGTGATGGTCATGATTTACTGAGGACGTTAGGACCAAAATGTTGCACTTGAACGTGTAATTGTCAAGATTGAATGTAACATTTTGCCAGTGGTTTAAATAATCTGTTAGCAAAATACACTATGAACTTCTAAATTAACAGGCTGAATTATTGTGTCAAATGGAAAGTATTTAATCAACGCTGACTGAAAAAAAAAGCACAAAAAGAGAACACAAACACAAAAGGATGTTTGAGTTCCAGAGAGTAAATCACAAGAATGCATTCAAACTGTAGCAATGAAATGTGTGTGCAATGCCGCAGATGTCAAGTATCAAACTGGTTTCCAAAATTGTTCAGGTTTTTAATGACATGTAACTCCAGTGTGCCTTCTTACAAGGGTGAGTTTAATTTTCCTTTGGGTTTCAGTGTTAAAGTTTGCATTGGCCCTCCTTCTGCGTTATGGAGAACAGCACTCCCTGCAGATGTAATATTATCTCGCACAATTTAATGTTCCTGTTCAGCTGTCCTGAATTAGCAGTTTTCTGTTTGCTTCCTGTTCACCGTACCTGCCAGTGTTTAGGAATTAGGTATTCCTACAATATTTATACATCAACATACAACACAACATTGTAATTAGGGTAAATAAAAAAACTGTAGTTTTTCAGGTTTGAGTTTGCTCCACATAAATGTGAACCCATCCATCCATCCATCCATCCATCCATCATCTTAATCCAATTCAGAACTGTGAAGCAGTTGTGGACCCCATAAATTTATGTAGATAAATTTAGAATTAAATCCATGTAATGTGTAAAATTTGGGGGGGTAAACAAAATAACCTTAACTTGCACTTTTGAAAAGCCTGAATCCTGTTTAGAAATATGCAAAATGGGCCAAATGGTTGCAGCACATAAGTATCATAAGTATATGATTCTGGGACCTGTGGTGAGTGACATACACTCATCCTATATTTCCTGTCTGAGTCTTCACTGTTTGGTGTTAAATGTTTTTGTTTTTTTTTTAAATCAATTGTAGTTTGAGTTGTTGCCACCTTAGAGAGGGATATTCTTAACTTTATTGAAATTTGTGCAATATAATCTGCATCACATGTATTTATGAGACTTGTTTTGATGACACAGAAGAAGGAGGAAATTCAACACGTAAGCTTCAAGGATTAAATAACACGGATCTGTATCCTGAGATTAAGATCTGTCACAGTAGATGAAGAACTGACATTACACGTAGTGCAAATAACTCCTTGATATTCTACAGATTAACAGTCACTTTAAACATATTAGCTGGGGAACTTTGCCTATGTAGCAAGGTGTACAGTGGCCTGTTATTTTAAAGTGCTTTTTTACAAGTGGTTTAAGAGGGCTGTTGTGCAGCTGCGCAGTGAAGCATTTCATGTCTTCTGCTGTTTGGCTGACTATGACATGTTTGTTTTTTTTTAGACTCTTCAGATAAACTTCGAGGCAATGTGATTAAGACTAGCAGTGGAAGTAAAGGATATTGTTGACTGATATATGATGATGGAAAACATATGAGATGAATACCTATGCAGCCAGATTTTAGAAGGTCCGCTAGTGACCAGTTGCCAGCTACAAAGTGAATACTTTACATGTAAATGGGGATTTAGTGTAGCTCTCCACTTGCCCATGACTGGGAAGCCAAATCACACACCTTTGTGAGGATCATTAGCTAGGGATCACCATGTTTTACTCCTTTAACCCAGCCCTGAAATAATGACAGATTTTCTACTATAACCCCTGCTAATGCCCTAGGTGTCATTCAGTCCTAACTCTTGTGTTTCCTCCTCAGCCACAACTAGCATCTGCCTCCTCAGCTAGCTCTTTCACAGCTTTTTGATGCTGTGCTCAGTCAAGAATCCCCAGGATTCCATTTCTGCAGGATACATAACGGGCCTCTAACTATCTTCCCTGGACTCAGCAGCCGGGTCGTAATAATTTATTTGTTTCTGTTCATGGGCAGCTGCGGCAGCCCCATTTCCCATGGGGCAATGAGCTCAACAAGTAGAATGGAGAAGAACCAATTTACAAGGTTAGGCTAGAGTGATGTTGCCGTGATCTGCAGTGGGAACTGAAGCTGCCTCCCAAGGTCAAGTCTCATGCTTCACTCTTGCCTGGTGAGGGGAGTCTTGTTCTGTCTTTTAGTCGGAAGACTTTATTTCTCTCTCCAGACCTAGTAAACTGGATAAAATGTTTGGCTGGAAAGGAAGGGCTGCCGTTCGCATCTCACCTGTGTGTCTCTATCAACTCCAACGGCTTCCTTAGTCACATCCCAATCTATAGCACCCAGGGACAATGACATCCTGCATACCTATTCTGGAGAGCATCATGCGCGGTGGGTCTCCTTACTGGTAAAACACTAATGGAAGTTAAGTGACATACATTCCTCCAATCAACAGGCTGAGATTTCCCTGAATCATGTATCATGTGTCCGTTCATAAAATCTTCACATGCTGTCTATCAAACCTGCTGGTCTTGGTACACCACTCTGATTTCTGCTTGATTTCTGCTTGGCCCTTGTCACTTCTACCACCACCATGGCCTTTCTATTACGATTGGCCTTTGACCAGAATAGAGGGCCTTGCCCCATCTGAGGCCTGCTCCAACCTTCCTGGACTCTGCCAACAAATCTGTGTTTGCTTGTGATCCTGTCCCAAAATGACACAGTTTATAAATTTCAGAGTTTGATCTTTACAAACTTGGCAATCCTCCTCAGTAGTCTTGCTGTACTTGCTGGAATATGACAGTGGTGCTGTCCATGTAACTGCAGTGGTCTTTGCTTTGATGGCAGTTTTACTCCAAACATCTGTCCTGCCCTGGTGCCTACTCCTAGCTTTTGCCAACTTGTAAGGAAGACCAGATGGACATAGCTCACTTGGTGGTCCGCAGAATAATGGACTACCAAGTTTCTGATGCTGCGAGGGTTGCAGAAGAAATCCAGGATGTTTTTTTTCTTCTAAGCACCTTGCAAGGTTCCACATGATTTTCAGGATACCTGGTTAGTAAAGCTTGTATCTAACTCATTGAGCTTTGGAAGAAAGGTGTTGATTAGGAAGGTTGGAGGAGGAGTGTAAGCTATAAAATGGACAATCTTAAGTGTTTAACTTTGATAGATAGCAATAATGCTCAATGATGTGTTGCTGAAGTTTAGCTCTTGTAGTATCTAACTAGTATCTAACCCCCTTTTCTTTCTAGCAGTTCCCTAGCATGGTTGCAGGGATTCTTAAAGAAGTTTCTTCCTTCGTTTTCCTTCTGCCTTCCACACCTTTTGATGTGCTCTGCCTTCAGTGGGCCATTGATTTTCTCCACTGTTTTTGGAACTGTCACCATCTCTTAAGTAAGTAAGTTTATTTACCATCTCGTATACAGTTGCTCAATTTTTTCATTCTCATTTCTTTCCTCCTTGGTCAACAATTGAACTACTGACTTATTCCCCAAGTAATTCATTTCAACTCACTTTTATTTATGTAGCACGAAATCAACAACAGTCACTTCAAGGTGCTTTATATTGTAAGGTAAAGACCTTACAGTAATACAGATAAAACCCAAACAATGAGGCCCTTATTCACATTGTGCCTTCTTTCCTTATGGATGCTTCATAGCCTTTCTCCACCCGGGTCCTTTACTCAGCCTTGATGTTGGAGTCAGTAGATGTTGTGGATATGTTTGGTATATGGTTCTTATTCAAAGAGATATTACATCACAGAATAAAGCACATTCAAAAACATCTGTCCAATTCAAAGTCTTAACCCAGGGATATGCTTTGCTATGACCTTTGTAAATAAAGACCTTTGCAGAAAAGTGATAAACTGAAACAAAATGTCTCCTTATTATCGTGCAAGTCTCATAAGCAGCTATAGGAAACATCTGATTGGTGTTGTTGAGGTGTCATTAGTTTAGTCAGATTGTGAGTCTATAACTGTAACTTAGATGAAGATCAGGTCCACAATCCAAATCAATTCCTGGCAGTTCCAAAGCATTCGTAATTTATTATAGCTTTATGGGGGATATTTCAAATAGCAACTTAGACTTTCAGCATATCTTGATCAAGCAGAACTCAGTCCAACTGTATTTCACTCACTAGAAGGTATATAGTTGCAGTCTGTCTGTCATTGTTTCTAGCAGGAAATTCTGATGTCTCATGTTGCTCGCCTTGAAACGTACACATGGAGACGGCAGACATCATAAAAAAAATGCCTATCCACCTGTTCTTCTGGCATGGGTTGAGGAGTGGGGGTCATTTTGAACCCCACCTGCAATTCCCTGGTCTGGCAGACCGTGATGTGTGTATGTATGTGTGTATGTGTGTCAACTGAGTGCGCCTCTCCCCATAAACAGGTGGGGTTCTCCGCCACAGATATCAAGTTCCGCTCTTTGATAACCCATTACAGACTTCATTAATTTCACTCACTCCAGCCACGCACTCACCGCCTGACAAACCCACTGAGGAATTTTTGCATGAGCACACCTCTTTGGGCTTGTGTAAGTTTTACAAGCTGAGATTAACATGTGTGAAAACAAATGTAATTTAACTCTTTATAGTTTTAGGAGAGGGGAAACAGACATGCCCAGTCTTTTAAGTGGGTTCTGTATACAACACTGCAGGGCTGTGATGGAGGACTTGGAAGAAGTTTTTCCTTAAATGCAGGCAAAGAGAAATACAAACAATGAAATTCTGAAGTGGTGAAAAATCCTAATCATGTTCACAGGTCTCAAACATGCTTACATATTTTCTTAAAATCTTTTTAAATAAGGAAACACAACTCTGCATGGATAGATATCCCATGTACAGTTGTGCTAGGCCACTTGTGCTTTCCTTTGTTTCTTGACATTGACTGGTTATTCTTGAGCATATGGGACACCCGACACCATGTCCTCCTTGATTCCAGTTGTGCAGTGAGTCATCTCTGTGTCAGGCAGATGACACATTGTACTAGGTGAACTTGGCCTGGACCTGATTCCACATTGAAACTGTGGGTGCCGTGTGTCCAAAAGCATATCTAGCATTGCTCCTAACAGAACAATGTCAGGGATTATGATACTGGGCTAAATATAAAGTCTCAAAAGAATGCATTTAAAAGCACAAGCACCAGTGCAATGTCAATTACAGTCCTCTTGTAATATTGAAAAATATTTCTTAAAAAGATTGCATTCCTCTGAGATCGTAGCTGTCTGGTGACGTTGCATGGGGTCATTTAGGGGCAAGGTTTAGGTAAGTTTTGGCCCTTTAACATCTGCTGCCAGCATTACCAGTGTCAGTGTCCTAAAAATAATGTCTTCTCAAATTCTTGGTGTGACCCACACACAGGTTTGACCTTGACACTTCAAAACAGAGAGCTCACGATGAGGAGCAAGCTACGGTGCACAAACCTGACCTTGTCAGGAAAGCACAGGGGATGTACCATGTGCCGTGATTTACCATTTTCACTGCCGTGACAGCAAAAATGTCATGACTTGCAGTTTAAATGTCATGAATGTTGTCATCTTTAGATAATGGATCAGAATTATTGGTTTTTAATTGTGCATGCTGTTTTGTTGTGGCTGTTGTTATACCGTTTAATTTTCTTGGGGGTGGTACTGGAATCTAATTTCACTGCTGTTTTCTGCTGAAGGAAACTTGGCTTGGCAGGTATTGATGGGAGAATGAAACATCCTCTAACCAGAGTGCAAATAGGAGTCACTTGTGCAACATTGTTTAAAGAGCATGCGTGTCATTTTTAGGAAGCTACGCCAAACTTTTAAAAAAATGTCCTAAAATGTTAGAAATTCGTAGCCACACAGGTCACTCCTGTCACATTTTGCTTTGCTGCTCAGAAGAGAAGCAGCTTCTGCCGGGACCGACCTTAAAGTCACGTGTTGTTGTTGCAGGCATCTCTTTGCACTTCAGTCCGATCAGACAAGCTTCTTGATTTAACACAAGAGAACAAAGTTTCCTGGAAGAAGTTGAAGTATTTTTGGCCATAGAGGCAGATACTGAGCATGTGGGTGCTTGATTTTGAGATGATTTACAATGCTGATGTATCTATAAATCAATACTTTTGAAAAGATATAAACATACCAGAGGAGGCACTGAACAGTGGGAGTGGGAAGTCGTGGATAGAAAACTAAGCAAAAGCATTTCATCAAGCAATTTTTGATCTTCCTCCTGGCTGAGTATTGATTTTTGTGGTTTGCTGTGTAACTTTGTGTGAAATCTTTAATAGTTCAATGCCATGCATAGTAGCTGTTCTCATTAAATTAGCAAGGTCAATCGTTACCTCAAACTGAATAAACCCCATCTTTGCAATCATATTGTTTATTGTGCAGCTGATATTAGGGACTCAGGCAATATGAGAAAAAAGACCCCCCCCCCCCCACCCACCCACACACACACACACACACACACACACACACACACACACACACACACACACACACGCACAAGTCATTCAGTTTTGAGTTTGAGTTTGGTGCAAACAGACAGCGGGAATTACTGTTAGGTTGTTTGATTCAAAATCATATTGATCTCTGCCTCTTTTGATTCGTATTTCTCCACTCACAGCCAAATCCTCCCACGCAGGCTTTGCTTTTGAAAGATCACTTTCAGACAGTTTGAAGATGCCAGCTATGCACCAAAAATTATTCTCAGAGAATAACAGTTTAAAATACGTATTGATTCTGCTCGCTGAAATGAAGCATTATGTGGGTGTTGAGTGGAGCTGGGAGATACAGCAGTGAAAAATGACACTGCATCATGAGCTATCAGTTTCAGTGGCTGAAAGAGAAACATCTGGTTGGACTCAGCTCCAAAGAACAAAAACCTAGCTAAGGAGACTGCATAAGTTGGGAGCAGACAGCCTTCAAAACAAACGCCACCAGCTTAGTTGGCTTCTCTCATAATTTTCTCGAGGTCTTACTCGGTTTTAGAGTTGTGTGTCCTACGATGATCATCACGTGCAAAATAAATGTATTACATGCATCAGGCCAACATAAAAAGAAAAGGTGAAAAAAAAGGTTCAGTTACTGTGTGTGATAACAGATACCCATCCTATGAATATGTTACATTGTTACCTCTTTGGACACTGTACATAGCTTGGCTTTAGAGTAATCCATCAACTCAGGGTGAGAAATAGCCTTCTATATTTGGCCTCTACATCTTTAGCTTGTTCTCTCAGTGGGTACACGGGCAGCTGAGGAGACAACCCTCTCCATCAGTCATAACTGCTGGCCGAAGGCCCGAGTTTCTGTCACTAAGAGGCTTAAACCAAAGAATCTCCCCCCCATTCGTATAAAAGCCAAGCAGGTCAAAAGGTTTTAAAATGATTTGTATAACCAGTGAGGTACTGACTTTATGACTGTAAGCCACTATTTAGACGGAGTTGTAAACTGAGGTCATTTCCGTAGATGACGACTTTTACTATTCTTACGATCAGTGCAGTACAATGCCCTCAAAACTCAAAGCTGCTAATAGCATCTTTGTGGCTTTATTCCAATCATTTTCTTGAAACACTAACATGTCATATTCTAAATTCTAAACAGCGCAGTTAATTTGAGTAAGTTCCTCTGCATCAGCCCTATTTAATGTGTTAAACGCCACACTCAGCTGTAGAATACGAGCCCTATAAAAGGCAAGTGTAAGAGCAGCAATAGGAAAACATTTGGGGAAAGGAGTCGAAACTGGGAATTGCTTTTGTAACACTGCTGGGTGACCACAAAAATCTGTCTGAGAACCACGTCAAGACTGTGATCATTATTTCACTCCTTTTCGCCAGCTTTTCGTCTGCATTCGTTTACCACTACATCAGCATTTTTGCTTCAAATGAAATCTGAAGGCATTCCTTTCCTTTTCCATACATTTTTTCAGAGCTCTACGCATATAGAATACGTCTTTCTCTACCTCAGTAGCTGATATTTGCAATTAATGTTACTTTATTTGAAGCTTTTTCTTTTCTGGATACAGTTAGCGGTCCCCACCGTGAGCCAGTGAGTCAGCATAACTAGCTCAGGATACACTTTCACATCAGGTCTTGTCTGTAATGAATTCAATGTGTGACTTGATAATATATTTAGAAGAAGGCTGATAATTTAAAAATGATTACCACTGCGTGACCAATATTGAGTGCCCGTATATTGGTTACCCATACGTGCTGCACTAATATAGAATTCATCCTAGAATGAGTACAATGTCTGCAGTAATGTTCTTGGATGTTTCATTTGGGTCGTACACACTGAGGGTATTTCTAAGCTGGAACATAGTGTAAATATGCAATGGCAGGGGTTGATATCTTGTGGTTACAGAACTTTTCCCACAGAACGACTCCTGGCTAAAATGATTGACATATTAAGTTTAAATAACGGTGTAGCCATCTCAAGCTGTCTTCAAAGTGCAACTTGTGCAATTTCTGAAATGTTCAGAAGAATTAAAGTCTCAGTCTATACTATAACTTGAGGCAGTACGCCCTCCGATTAAAACTGAATGCTATAAGATAATGTAGTCTATGCTTTTACCCATTTTAGAGTCTCACACTCTGTCCAAGTTCTCCATGGGGTGCATATTCTATCTAGTATCATCTGCTTTCCCATGTATATATATTCAAGCAAGAGCAGTCAATTGCACTATAGTTCAGTAACATTTTCAAGTGAAGACTCAGCTAACAGACCATCTGTAACCACAAAGTTCAAAGGGCAGTTTATTCACATAAATAGAATTTGTTACAAGCTTGATGATTTATGAGCTACTTGAAGGCTTAGTCCCTGAAATACTGTTTCAGCCAAACTAATATGTAAGATAGCCAGCTATGGTGCTAGTCAGTTACATCAGCTCTTCAACCTGGCTTTAACACTCTGAGAACCATTACTATGTAGTGAGGTAGTTCATACTTCATTAGATAAGAGTTATATGCAGTGAACAAGTCCAGCTAAGAGGCAATGATACTCTTTTTGGGTTCTTCTAGTCATAAAAACTGTTTTGTCATCAGCTTAACATTAGCTTTCATCAGCTTACATTTCTAATGATTAAAAATGCTTTGCCAGCTTGTTCAGCCAAGATTATGATTTTTTTTTTTTTTTCTGATCAGTTCCCTTTTTTTCAACAATTTCTAGGCATAGACTATATGTAATATGGATATGGGCCATTGGTTTCTGGACTAGGCATTCTGGAACCTCAGTGTTAAGTTATCAGGTAAATCTAACAAGCTTGCTTAGCTGCATCCATACACTTTACAGATGCAATGCACAAACACACAAATCTACTAATTATGTTATGTAACAGACTGATTAAAAATGCACCGGTATCACAAAGACATTTGGGAGGATCAGTTGTGACTTGAGTAAGTTGAGGTGATGCCTAGAGCTTCCAACTACAGATGCTTAATTTTAAGACTTAAAAAAATCCAAAATGACAGAATTATGTATAATAAAAACAATTAAAAAAAATCTGAAACCCAGTTATGTGGAGTGAAACTTTCCATGGATATTTTTTTAACCAGATTAGATATATGCTTCTAATGCTGTTTTATTGGGCTTCTTCACACAGAGGTCTAAGGAGATTGAGTTGCTTTTGGAGCCAGCCCCAAGAGGCCACTCCAGAAATTGCAGATTTTGGCACATCCATGTTGGCTTTATTTTTTCAGCCTTGGAGGCTGTTGTGTGTTGCAAGCAAGAGAATGAAAGTCCCGAATAATAAAAAGAGCACTTTGTTACATTCTGGGCTCGGTGAAACCATGCGGTCATTTCTAAGTAAAGCAAAAATACAGAGGGTATACATTTAAATGTCCTAGAAATGCCTGAAAATGTTATGCTACAGATGCATCTTCTGGACTACTTGTAGCAGACAGCACTCGCGACTCTCAAGAGTCCTCATTCTCCGCTTGAGTTGACTGCCACCGAAGCCAAGAGAGGCAGTATGAAGTCATCACAAGAGTCAAGAGCTACTGTGCCACAGAGACTGATGTGTTCAAGGAGGGAAGAAAAGTTGGCAGAAAATCAGAGTTGTGTCACTGGAAAGGATTTGCAAGTGGGAGGAGGAAAAAGGAGGGGAAGTAGGGAGGGAGGGTTTGAGAGAGAAATTTGGGCTACAGAGGAAGAGGGATGCTTTGGAGAGACTAACAGAGAGTGAGAGAAAAAAATGCTGGTTGAATAAAGTAAAATGCAAAGAGAAAACTTTAAGGGAGTGGAAAAAGGTGAAAGAGTGAGACCAGGGGTTGTGAAGGGGAGAGAATGATGGTGTTGAAAGAAGAGGTGAAAGACATTTTCTCTGGCTCCAGGCCCAGCTGGTGTCTGTGCTGGACCACGGCGGGTGTCAGATCTTTATTCCAGCTCTGGAGACAGCTGGAGGTGTCAACACTGCGCTGGCCTCAGTTATACCACCCAACTCAGCCATGCGTTTGTGCATGCAGCCGCCCCAGTGTCACAACAAGCAGACATGTTGACACGGGGTCTCACTCATTTTACCACCATTTGTATCAGTGGTTTAAAACGTTATCTTACCTCGTCAAGAAAATATATTTGGTGAATCAAAAAGATTGGTTAACTTTCAAACTGTAAAATGAACGCTTGAAAACCAAGAGTCACTTGTGGGATGTTTAATCAAGCATGACATGACCCAAACGAAAAGTTATAGAGGGACTTTCATGCCCCATTTACATTGAAACAATCACTCAGTAGTGGGGTTTCAAATTCTCAAGAACCACAGATAGACATTTAAGGGGTTAACCCACCAGCTACAAATCAAACTGGTAGGAAGGCATTTTATACTTTTATTAATGGGTTCCAGAAAAGATGGAGCTTGGCTATCGCATGTGTGCCTCAGAAAGAAAGTCCCATGTTGCTTCTAAAACTTATTTAAGGAAATGGTAGAAATGGGAATTTAAAGAAAGGTAAAATGAGTCCCTTTCTACTCAAGACTCACATTTAGTTCTTAATCTGATTCCTGAAAAGGTAGCACATCCTGCCGCTGAGATATACTGCAGAGCGCAGGAGGCTTCAGTGTGTATAAGTAAGACATTCCTCAGTAATGAGGTTAGTTCTGGTCTGATAGGTGAACGACGGTCTCTGCAAGAAACCGGTAACGGACACATCAGTCCCAGAGTGATAGCTTTTGTTTTGTTTTGTTTTGTTTTGAAGCAACATTTTCAAACATCTGACAAAGTGAATTATGTCCTTAAAATTCTGATTTATGAGTAAAAATCTGACTCGTTTTATGATGGAAGGAGGTAACATCTGCACTTTGCTGAACTGGAACTCTGCCACTCGAGATTTGACAGATCACTCTCCACTCAGCTGCAGCATTCTTCAAAATAATGTGGCCATTTCAGGAGGGAAAATCATTTACTATCTATAAATCAGAGGAGATCAAGGGGCTGAAAATCTTAAAATGATGCTTCACTACCATATGTTGAAAAAAAAATCTGTATATACAAAGTTGCTTACGCTCAGTATAAAGGTTTTAAGCATTTAGCATATCCATAATATTGTTAACATGATGTATGTCATGATATAAATGGTCAAAAAGACAGAAAGTGGAAAACGGGATAGTGAATGTTTTTTCCTTTAAGGATGTATTCATAACAATAAGCTTTACTCTGTCCCTCAGCGAATAGCTCTGTAATGCATTACATGTTGCAGCACGGCCTGCATCAGACTCGAGCAAACAGATGTGTTCGTGGGAAATAGGATGCCTAATAAATCTTTGGCATAATGTTATTGAATTAGTAAGGACTTAGGACGAGATACCATATTAAATCCTGTCTTTTCCAGTTCACTGGTTTTGATAGCAATATATTAGAGCCCCACATGATATACTTACGTGTCTACCATCTTTTTTTTTATCACCGCTGGTGAGGAATTGGCAAGGGGGTGATGATGAATAATAAATGAACTTGAATTTTCTGATGGAATTTCCATTTGCGCTCTGAACAATTTTCAGGAAAGAAGATTTACACTTAATACCTCGCGGTGCCTCCTACAGCAGCTGCTGTTTGTAGCACAGATTAATGGTGAGATCTCCATCTCTTCCATTGCATGATGCAACATTTGTTGCCATTTAAAAGCTACTCGTTAGTCTGAGGACTCAAACCTTCAATGTTCACACTGAATTGAAGTGTCTATCCCTGGAAAATGCAGTGTTAATAAAATCACAGAACTAATTCACAGCAAATAAACATGTTAGATCCAAAGTCTAAATGATGTCTTCAACAAGTCTGCATGCTTGCTATCAGAAGATCTACCCAAATATTTTAATGGCATTGTCAATATTTGATTATAATTGAGTAGAAACATTATGATGTCCATGTTGGCACCTTTAACGTTGCAGGACAAAGCTAGTGTGATACTGTTAGTCAGTTTAGATGCAGCTTTTGGTAAATGGGAGTAGATCATTGGTGATGGCTTCCATAGTTTTTATAGTTTTAGTGTCTTTAAAATTGTGGTATCAACAAATACTGATAAATGTTAAGTTCTGAGAGCAGTTGTTACATGTCAGGTAAAAAAAAAAAAATTGATCTTCTTATTTGCTGCATGCTAACCTTTACCTTTTAAGATTTATGTAAAAATTTTTTAAATGTTAGATTGAGGCATCCTTCTTCCACACCCACCATTTGAGAAACCTACCTACTAAACTTATGGTGCATAACAGTAACAAGTACCAAAAGTCAGATGTATTTATCACTGGGTTAAACTGACCAAGTGTGAGTCAGCAGTAACAGTAACATATTAACTTTGATATTCACCACTAACTTGTCATTTTTATATTACATTTGGGTTTATAATTCAACTTATGCAAAATTTGTTTTGAAACCTGTGATCCAGTGATTGGATACAGGGTACATATAGCATGGCCTTTATTTACGGGCTGATAAGACCTGGTTTAAGAACCGCGAGCACCCCAACAACTTACATCTGTTGATGTTAGTTTGTTGGCTTTGAGAGTGACATTAATCGAGAGAAAACACATTTTCCTCCCGTTGTGGTAAAAATGATGCTTGTAGAGTGAAAGTTGGGGCCTCAGTAGCAGGTTAATTCAATTCAATTCAATTTTATTTATATAGCGCCAAATCACAACAAACAGTCGCCTCAAGGTGCTTTATATTGTAAGGTAAAGACCCTACAATAATACAGAGAAAACCCAACAGTCAAAACGACCCCCTATAAGCAGCACTTGGTGACGCTGGGAAGGAAAAACTCCCTTTAACAGGAAGAAACCTCCAGCAGAACCAGGCTCAGGGAGGGGCAGTCATCTGCTGCGACTGGTTGGGGCCAGCACAGTATTGGATTAACAGGTGATCACATGATTAAGCAGTGAGTGATGACTGCTTATCACCTCACATGTTAACAATAATCCCTGTCTCATCACGAAGTCAACTTAACTTGCATCACCTTCTTGCTCTGACATTTCATCTACTTACAAAGTTGCTTGCAATGTTTGCAATGCATGAAGTTCAAGTTCAAAGCAGAAGCTAAATACCTCAGATGTAAATGTAAAGTTCCCACACCCTCACATAACATCTTTTCTTTCTTCCCAACATGGGTTGTAATCGGATGCCTGGATGCCCCTTGCCATCCCTCATTACCCGGCATTCCTGGGGCCTTGCATGCTGAGGGTGTGGCAGAGAAACTGGTGTGAGGTTGGCACAGGGCCAGGCGACAGTGATTGATCGAAGTATGACTGATGGCTGCAGCTGATGTGCCAGCTCTGCTTTCGATTGTTGTTGGGTCTGGCACTTCTCACCTTGTAAAAGAGCTTTGGGATGAAAGAGGGCGTAGATCTGGAAGAAGAGGACACTAAGTGTGAAAAGTGGTTGAGTGGTGAAACTTCAGTTGGATAAACTGGACAGTTCTTGATGATGATAAAATCACTGCCAATGTTGATCACCATAAAACTGCGTACATACCTTCATGTCCCTGAAAGAGTAACTCGTAATAACTTTTCAGATTGTCTGACTTTTTATCATGGGTCAAAATTAAAATTTGTTAAGTACAGTGGCAAACAAAAGTAATGTGTATATAGCACCATTCTGAAAAATCTGCCAACAGATTAAACTGAGGATGGGCTAGAAATAAAAATCAGCTCTTTGGTCTGATCCACAAAAACGTAAGCACTGTAGTAGTATCAGAAACACAAATTATATCAGTTTGATGTTTCGTATGATTATCCTAAACACACATTTGCATAGACCACTTTTTTTTACAGTTAGCCAAAGCAGGACTATATCATCTGTTCGATGCAAGCATACCCTTGATTTAAATTGCTTATATTTTTAGTAATGAATAAACCAATGGATAATTGCTATGGTGAGTGGTAAATGGGCTAAAACGTAGCTAGGAACTGTGCACTAAAAAAAACTATGAAAATACAGTAAAAACACAGCACAATGTATCACTTTCAAATGAAATAGTTTTCTGTTACTTTTTTTTAATGAATGCTTTTCTGTTATTTAACCACACATTGAATTTTACCCTTAAACTTACATAAAAAAAAAAAAAACAATGTCCTGGAAGAAAATTACCAGGAGATTTTCTAGTTTTCTACAGATTTTTTTTTTCAGTACTTTCCCAGCTTACTATTTTCCTGTGGGAAACATCTTTGGATTATCTGTCCCTTTTCTCCCACCTGCCTATGCCTGGGCATCTCTGCTGCTGTTGCTGCTGCGGCTAATGCAGCTGCCACCAACTACGATTCAAGGCATTGCTCTTTGGTGTTTTAAAGTTTCCACTAGATCTCCCGTCTTCTTTGTAAATTATTGGCATATACTCTGTTACATGATTTGATAAAGAAAACACCTAGCAGATTCAGAAACAGTTTGCTGTATGTAAGCACCAGATTGTCACCATGTAAAATGTAATATTTAATTCACAAACTGTACAAAATTGCAGGGGCACAGTTTTCCTAAGGTATAGGCATTTTAGTATAATAAGGTAGCAAAAACTTAAAGGTAATATAAATTTTAAAAAAGAGAGAGAGAGAGAGAGCATCTGCCAGTCAGTCCCTCTGAGGTGGCCGGCACAATTCTGTCAGACAGGGTGTTCACTCTCCTCAGTCTGCTCATTATTCTCAATCTAAAATATGGTCTAGAATATAACTGCACCTGTGTGATAAACTAAAATATTGAGATACCACATCAGCAAAAACATACGCATGTTACTGTTGTCAGCGTGAGTACATTAGCAGTTAGCTAAAATACATTTTATTCTCTGGGAAAGCATGAATTATATACAGTACCAGTCAAAAGTTTGGACACACCAAACCTTTGAATGGTACTGTATATAATTATATATTGTTTCTATCTTACACAAAAATACCTGCTATTCTTACCATTGCCCAGGGTTTAATGTTTAGCTGAAGTGAACAGGTGGCACCCTCATTCCTCTACCCTGCTACCCTATTCTGCAGCTCCACTGGTCCTGCTGGGAGCTGCATATCTAACACCCTCGCTTTCTGAGTTCCTGCTTTGTGGCCAGGACAAAGTTGCTTCGTGTCCCAGCAGGGAGGAAACAGGACAGCATGCCGCCAGAGTATGGGAGGACATAAAAGCTTTATCCATGACCTTCTGAGACACCAATAGCTATCTGCCCTTTACAGCATGTCTGTGTTCCTATATATTACATCAGCGCAGATGGAAAAAAGAATGGATATTCTACCTACAATATCATATGGCTGTTAAAGTTGAACATTAATCTAGCATGAGCCTGAATCTCCTGCCTCACTCTCTCAGCAGTTCAATAACTTTACCTTTAATTCGTGATTTGATAAAACTAGCAAAATAAATGGTTTTATCAGACATTTTATCATCAGAAAGAGACAGAGTAGACAGATTTAAATGAAGAGGTGGACTTTACATTTAAACCAAAAAGTCTGTGCAGCATAAAAGGAATATACCTGATTTTCATCACTGCAGATTTTATGTATCGGGTAATTAGAGTCAGCTTCCAGCCTGACATTTCTGCCAATGCCAGTCACACTAGAACCTATGAAAATGACTTTGATGTTGTGTATCCATTGTAGCCATTATTGAAGTGGAGTCGGATTTTATTCCAACTAATTGTTTGATTTGGCTGCTTTGCTTCAGAAGGTAGAGGGATCTGTTGGGGTAATTGGATAGATACCTAATTGGGTGTCAGGAGAGAAATGAGGAGGAGTCCACCCTACAAATCTTTTGTTTATAAGTGGAGTGAAAAGGAGACATTTTCTTTGACGCCCTTTTTTATTTTTCATGTCAACCTTCAAAAAGTGTAAATTAGGACATAGTTTTCATGCTCTGTGCTGATTTGTTGCCAGTTTATTTCAAGCCAGTTATTTTTATGGCGCTATGATCCCTGATTTAACAGTTTTTAGGTGTTTTCTTTGAGTTGCAGGTAAGGTTGAGCACTTGAGCCAAAATGTTCTTCAAAGTGTTTTTGTTCTCTGTGGCCATAGACCAGTTATGGAGTCAGGAATTGATCGATTTGCTTCCCTTAAAGATCCTTGAAGTTGAGTGGGATTGGTGACAAAGCCTTGCTTCTGTTAATATGGGCCCCCGGTGACCTGATGGTATTTGAACTGCCCTTCAGGTCTGGTGATCAGAATGCACTGTGTTATAACCATGAGCACCAAAGAAGGGGTTAAGACTCAGTTGGTGGTCTACAAGGGCCAAGCCTTCAACATACTCAGGGATCCGCAGTTCTCTTTGCAAGGATCATGGACCTACAACCTGTCACCCTCTGCTGAATTCATGTCTCACTGGCCAGTGGAAAATATCAATCAATCACTACCTGAAGCCCACCGTTCAATTGCAGCAAATCCTGTAAACATTTTATCTTTCAGCAAACATTGGTCATCCTTTAAAAAGCATTCTTCCTTCAGTGTGTTTTTACAGCATAATTCATTTGCCATAGTGCCAGACATGTTCTGTACAGTCAGCCCACTTTTAAATGTTAGATATTTCATTCTTTCAAGTATTTAACAAATGTAGTTTCCTATTTACTCTCTTCAGCAAAGAAACGATAAAATGGAATTCTGTCCAAAGTATTTGTGTGTATTAACAGCAGCTGGTTGGTAATTTACCTACACTGAACAAATATGTCCTTATTCAACTTATTCAAATGTCACTGAAGCATGATTGAAACTTATGCTTTGACAGAAACATTAATTCCTTTGAACGCGATGCTGCTTCGATTACATGTTGGAGTAATGTAACAAGAAAAGTAAACAAAACAAGTTTTGCTCCATTAGGTTGTTTTAGGGATTTCCCACTCAGTCTGAAAATCGGAGAAGCGCGCTAACAAAATTCTTTTGATGAATCTGTTTTCTTAAAAAATATCACTAAGGAGCAAACTGTTTATTTAAATATACCTAACATAACTGATTCACAACCGGGACTGTTGCTCTGTATATGTTCTATGCACATTTCAGTGAGTTTTTTAAGGAGCCTCTCAGGTCCTATTCATCAGCTGGACGACCTCTCTGTGTTTGGCCTAGATATTCACACTTTATTACTGACTGTCAATTTTAGATAATTCTGTCAAGACACAAGGCGAGTTCAAAGGGTCGTCCACGGCTGAATCTCAGAGAAGTGGAATTGGATCCAGTGACACGCTGATTAATTTTGATAATCAGATTTTTCTTGTGCCATATTTATTAAAGCAAGATATGAGAATATGAAGCAAAAGCGAGGAGAAAGCGGTGAAATTGACTTGAGCGAATGTTTGTCTCGCCACACATGCAAAATGAAGTAATGTGCACCACCGGGGATGCACAGTGTTTACGTGATCCGTCACATCAGGCATTATCAGTCATATAATGAAGAGTTTGGTTCCACTCCCATGCTGTCTTTTTCTCTCACACTCCTCAGGTTTTTCCCCCAAATAATAAACTATCTCATCCCTTTTTCATTACAAAAGTATTCCAGTGCTGGACTAGCCTGAAGGTTAAAGATGTTTTCTTGTGATCAGTTGGCCACTATAGTTGAAATCAGCCAGATTTGCTAGGAAAACTTGGATGAGGAAGCTGCATGAGTGGGTCACAACTTCCACTGCGTGCCGTGTCGCTGTTTGGCTTGGGTGCAGCTGCTCGGGACATTTTTAACACTCCTTAATTAGTTCTTACGGCTAAATATCGACGCAAATTCAAAAACTAAACAATTACATTCTGCATTTGTAGAGTTGTTTTTGGCACAAATCTGACAATAAACGGACTTTCAATCTGTATTTTAGTAGCAATATAATAAAAACTTAAAATAAAACCTGTCAGGCTTGACCTGAGTGGGAGGGAGGCACAGTGAAGGGGCGCGATTGTGTGAAACAATCTGGAGCGGGATTTAACTGTTCTAATTACATCTATCAACAATTGGTGAGCTCACGTCAATGCCAATGTGTTTCCTGTTAGCTGAACACAGTTCGTGACAGCCCTGAAATTAATTGAAACATTAGAGAGAGCAAGGAATGCTCCTGGGCTCATGTGGCCTTGGCTGACGCGTCGCATGCACTGCAGCCCCCAAAAGACACGGAAAGGCTGAGCTATCCAGCGGCAGCTTAGCCTAGCCTTAGTGTCAGCAGGCTAGCTTTCCTCCCAGTCAGGGGGAACCAGATGTAACTTTGTACTCAGCATTAGCACATGTATCAAGTAAATGTCCCTTTCGGGATGAAGTTTTTGCTCTGCTGTGTATTATTTTGGAAGTGTAAGGCATCAAAGAATCAAAATGGTGGCATCTAGTTTCTGGCGCTCATATGATTTATTTATGTGCTGCATGGGGAAAGGGGGGATTTTGAAAGTGAGAACAAAGTAGGGAGTGGCAGCCTGTACTATCTCAACCACAGCTGATGTGTCGTTTAGCAAGAAAATGAACCCTTAGAAAGCATTCACGTTGTTTAATACGCACAAGAAATGAGTTATTATACTGTCAAACTCACCAACAAAGCCTTAGCTATTTATTTTTTGTTTGTTTGGTGTTGGGTGTTGGGGGGGGGGGGGGGGGGGGGGTCTGGCAATTCTGATCACTGATTGATTGTCTCGGTCATTTAGCAAGCAAAAAACATAATATTTTGCTGACTTCAGCTTCTTAAAAGCAAAGATTTGCTGCCATTTTTAATCTTTCATGACACTAAATTGAACATCTTCTGAAGCATTTGTCAAACAAAATTAACTGGAAGATCATTCTTTGAATTGTGTTGGGTAAATTTCACTATATACAATTCATAATCATAAACAGATTCATAGATAAACAGATGCAGCATATTGACCCTTATTGAAAAATAATAATCATCACCTATCATATCCTTACAAGGAATGTTTCAGCTCTAACTCTGTTTTGACTTATTTTGTCCCGGCTATTATGTAATTTATTTATGTCACAATGTGGTTTCAGTTCATTTTAATTTCGATGTTTTAAAAGTAATCAGTTAAAAGCAGTCGCTTAAATGGAGAATAAGTTTTCTTCTTGACTTGAAAACTTTATTTTCCCTTGTGTATCCATCTGTGAGGGTTTAGGCCATGCTGGATTTATTCCTCACTCTCACAACAGTTAATATGTGTGCATATGTGTCTGTGTTTGTCATAACTGCTGTGTGTCGACGTCAGAAGGAATTTAATGTCTTTCATAATTAAGCGTCTCAAAACTATAAATGTGACAGTTTTCTCACAAGGACAAACTGCCACTATTATAAATTTGTGCCATCTGTCAGAGTGTCTTATGTTGGAAAACTCATTT
This sequence comes from Archocentrus centrarchus, assembly GCF_007364275.1. Taxonomy (NCBI): domain Eukaryota; kingdom Metazoa; phylum Chordata; class Actinopteri; order Cichliformes; family Cichlidae; genus Archocentrus; species Archocentrus centrarchus. The sequence goes on along the minus strand of NC_044355.1, from coordinate 5,492,066 downwards.
AGCAATGAAAGTCATCTCTTACATTGTGTGTGTGTCTGTTCCGTTAGTTCATTACAATGGAAACTGTTGTGTGACATTCACAGCATGCCAGGGGTCAGCAGTGCCAGCCTGAAGCAAACTGGCATGTCAGTCAAAAGATGTACTTGGAAACAATCTTAAGTATTATTTATGAGATGGCAACTGCCATTACAATGAACTATGACATCACCTAAGCTTAGCCCATTAAGCATTGATTTGCAGCAATGTGGCACCTCACACATCAAAGCTGTCCGCCCGGTATTCTCTGCACCTCCAACAGCCTGCAGCTAATTACATGATCTGATGGTTACCCAAGGAGGGCTGTGACTAGATGCTCGCTGCTGGGTTGCTCGATGTCGTTGAGGTGGCTCACCGCCACCTCAACAACAGCAACAGCTGCTGTGCCCTTGAGCAAAGTGCTAAACCCACACAACCCAGTAGCTGCTTATTGGCCAACAATCAGTATTTAGTGGATGTCAACCACATCTGGGGCGACTCTGACACTCTTGGGGTTTTATGTTTTCTCAAAGAATTAAATTGAAGTGACAGGAAAATAAAGAAAATCTTTTTGAATGTCCAACAAAGACATTTTGAAAGGTGAACGTTGGTTCTCCATTTCCCATTCAGTCAACTTAACAATGAACGCAGACAAATGCTGTGTTTTCCTGTTAGCGCCATCAAAGTGTGTTCACGTCACACTTTCACTCAATACCCAGATTTGCCCTCTGGGATCAATACAATTCAGTCTTCCAATTATAGTGTTACTTTGATCTTCAAATATAAATAGGCAAAAGCTTTGATTACGCGTCTTGTTTTGAAAGCCACCCCCACCACCACCAGAAATATCTCACTTTCAAGTGGGAAAGGAAGTTGTCCTGGAGCAATGCAGCTCCACAACAAGCACAAACAAGATTTCTGCTGAGCTGAAACAGGAAGTTCTCAAGCAGGTGGCTTTCAGAAGCATTTCGGGTTATTACCACTCGTGCTAAACTGTACCTCCACTTGTCATATTAAATAAGCTTGAGCTGCAAAGATGCCACATTATTTGGGTTTTGTGACTGTGATGAACTCTGTGAATCAAATGTTAGGTCATTCCATGCAATTTTCTACTCAAGATGGCCATAAGCTTAAAAAAAAACCCCCAAAAATGGCAATAAAGACGTGCTGTCTTTACCGTCACATCTCTTTCCAATAAAACATATCTGTTACACAAAGCCCACATTGAAGAGCTGCCTCGTGAAACTGAAAGATATCTATGTTTTTACACCTGAAATAGTTGTACAAAAGGGAGCGTTGCTTTTCTAACGGTTTAAACGGGACATTACAAGGTTGTGTGTTTTATTGATATATTGCGTTGCATCATGTGACAGTCATTCTGTATCACACCTGCATATAAAGAGGCTTGCTGAAGTTCATAAAAGGTCATCTGGCACACAGTGACATCTGAAAATGTGTTCAAAAACACAGTAAACTGACATTCATGTTCGGAGTATTTTTGGTAGCAGGCAGTTCGGGCTCCAAGCTGTTTTAAAAGGAATATATGTTCAGTGCTTGAGAATCAACAAGCTAGCTGCGCTTTTTATTTGTCTGTGTGGAGGAGCCTGACGGATTAAACTGAACTGCCGCTCTTGGATGATGAGTGACAAAATGCCAATTTAAAGCTAATTTTGTAATTTTTACAATATCATCAAAAGTAGCCCCAAACACCATGATCATAATGGCCTATAAGGTTTGAATTAATATGCTACAGAGCAAAGTAAAAACAACACCCTCTCCTATATAACTGAAGATTTTGCTGGCCATCTGCCAGGGATGCATAACAGTAGGATCAAAGGCTTTCTCTTTACTGTGTTGTTCTTCTGTCCTTTTATCTTTCCTTGACCTGAAAAATTCTGCTATAGCGAAGTGTCACATAATTAACAAACTGGCAGTGGTGGACTCTCGTAAGGATTATAAGCTTCTGTCTAATAAGCAGAGGTCAAACGGTTAATGGTCTCTGATCTGTCATTAGGCACAAAGAAGTAATGAATACCTGTGATATTCAAGAGCTTTCCAGGGTTTCTGCCACTGCCTGTGCTAAATATCAAGCTAGATTTGAAAAAATGTTGAAAGAAAATGCAAAATTGATAATACTGAAGTGACAGTTAATTATTTATTTTGCTGTATATGTTTGATTATTTGTATCTGTACTGTATGTGTTGTGCAACAGGTTTTTCTTTCTACTGTGTTGCCAAAACTTCCGATCACGGGCCCTTATTGTTCAGGCCATATCTCCATTGTTGTGGCCGAAATCAAAAGTGGCAGTGGAGACGGAAATTGTGAATATGTATACCTTTAATCCCCCTTATCCTGCCGTTAGGCCAGGGTGTGTCCCCTGGTCTTCTATAATAGTCTGCAATGAGAAGCTTGAGTAAACACAATCAATGGAAGACACTAGCATATGCACCACAGAGACTTCCGAAGTCTCTCCCCTTTTATTCATCCCTCCACGTATTCGATTACACACCTCTACCATTGCAGGGCTTCAAGCAAATTACGACCTGAGACAAAAGTATTGATGCAGCACTGCATGTAGGTTGCAGTAATCAGTAATTATTACCATCACAGATTTGTCTCAGGAAAGAAAAAAATAAATCTGGTTTTATAAGAGGGGTGCCCTCTCTCCCTGTCTGTCTCTCCCTGCACATGGTATTCTTGCATGCTCTCTTACTCCTGGATTACAATCTCTTCATCCATTATTAATGAAGTTAAACTACTAGTGGCATGCTGAATGTGCTGCATGGGAGATTTGTAGCTAATCCAGCGCAAAACAGCCCCAGTCACATAATGAAGGGAAAAAAAGAACAAATGTCAACAGTTTCACACTGGGACTGGATTAGACACCCCCACCTCACCCTCCTCATTCACACACACAGCCTCATCCCCCCCTCTTCCTTTTCTCTCCTCCACGCCACTTGCACAAAAACCCCTGCACACACAGACACACTTACAGAGTCGCACAGCAAATCTTGCATCCAGCATGTAGGGTTATGAGTATACACACATCTACCTCCCTCCGTCACCTTCTCTATGATGTTTCCCCACAACGGATTAGTGAATCTCAAGTACAGATCTGAAGGAAAAGGCCAAGGAGCTGCTGAGGTCTATATGTGAAATCATCCACAGTCCTCTAAAGATTAATAGTTGCAATGCTCTTTCTTAAAAATCAGTTTACACAGCTACAGCCTGTGATGCTTGGGATACGACACCGAGATGCATCGTCTTTAAAATTCTGCCCCACGCAGTCGCTACATAGTGATCGCGTGGGGTTGGTCCTCGTGTTGCAGTGCGCTCGTGTACAGTGCAGCCAAGCGATGCGGCTCCATGAAAAAGAGAGATGCGCATGAAACACTGGAACTAATCAGAACACATGACATGGGACTAGCATCCTGATTTTAGATTAGCCGTGTCCTATCCACCCTCCCTCCCGCTCTCTATTTTTCCTCTCTGTCTTTATATCCTTTATCTTTCTCATCCTTTCTCTGCCACTCGGAGATTCTTTTGATCCCTGTCATCCAATTTTTTAAATCTGTTGAAAGTAAATTTACTTATTTTCTTCTGAAATCATCTCATAACCATGTATTGTTTTTGCCATTACTACCTTTCACATCTATATTCTTTTCTATCATCTACCTGAAACCCTACACATCAAATTTACATCAGTCTTTTTTTTAGGTTCCTAATCTCTCACCAAAGTCAACCTACAGCTGTCTGTAAAGCTACATCAGTCTTCCATTTTTAAGTATTCTTTGACCCTTTTTGTTCTCACCTTTTTGTGGCTTTCACTTTTACATACAAATTTATTTAGCTTTCCAAAGAGGAGATTTGGAGATCTGAAGCAAAGCTTTAATTTAGGTCAACTTTGGAACATTGTTAGTGAGCAACATAGCAAGCTAGTCAGCAGATCACGTGATAATCAAGTTCCTGACATGACATGGCTATATATTAGCATTATTAAAAGCTTTGCTCAACACATCAGTATCAGTGTGAGTGTGTGTGTGTGTGTGTGTGTGTGTGTGTGTGTGTGTGTGTGTGTGTGTGTGTGTGTGTGTGTGAGAATCTGTCAGGTGTAATGGACAGACACAGGTACCTGCTAATTAGTGCTAAAAACACTCACTGAAGGTGGAGCACAGACTTCTTTGAAGTCTTTTATTTGTCAGATATAAAATCCTTTGAAAAACAGCAACACCACAAGAATGATCGAGAGCTCCAGCTCACACGTGAAGCCTGACAGCGAGCCGGTGGTATAGTCAGCACCTCTGAGTTTGAATTTGGCTTTGGTGGATTTAAATGTCTTAAGTGTTGAAAATAGTGCCATGAAACATGGTGTCAATATTTATATTTTTCTGAGGATGAATTGTCATTTTGATGATCTTCTGACCTTTTGTTAAGCACCATCAGCACAGTTCTGCTTTCTGAACTTGCGCAGCTTCATTTTTATATACATCTTAAAGGGTCGTTTTACACATTTTCTCTGTGCTTTACTCCATGCTGTCCAGCCTCACCATCTTTTTTGCTTCCACTCCTTGTATCACAGTAGACCAATTAAGACTAATCTGATTCCAGTTGTGACCTTTAGTTCCACCTCAAGTCTTTTGACAGGCGAGTTAGCATGTAGCTGAACTGTTTTACATGTTATCGACGGGCTGGGAGGCATCATAGTCATTTTATCACACCAATTTCATTCTTGGCCGATTTCCCCTTAGGCAGGTTAGTGGCAGCTTCCCATTGATTTTTCATGTAATTGATCAGAGACCTGCTTGAGCAATTTATTGGCCCACTCGCACCTGTGATTAAGGCTGAGGCCACATGTGTTTATGCATACGCCGGCTATTACTTTCCCTGAGAGCAGCCGTGTGCCATAAAGTGCTGCTGCGCTGTCTGTCTGCGTAATGAATGCCGTCCCAGTCTCAGGGACATTTTTAATCATGCTTGACCACAGCCATGTCATGTCCAAAGTCAAGAGGAATAGAGACAGCCTTGTCTGACTGACCCACAATGACAGGAGTTAATATGTTCACATAAAAACATCGACCAAGAGTTTAATTCAAAGTAGTCCTTATTCATTTTAAGCTGCTTCATGCATGGGATTAATATTAGAGGAGTCGGGGGGCCAAAACCACAATGACATCAGCTAAGCATTTTCTTTGGAAGCCGAGGATAGGATAATTACAGAAGAAGACAAAGACGAAGAGCTGAGTACTTTTTAAATATACACCCTGTTAGTTGGGCATGTAGGGAGAAGTGAGGGTAGCCTAACATGTAAGTCATTTACTGGCCTTGCATATTACGTCCTAAACCACAAGCCATGTTGCTGAGTTGGAGTGCTTAGCGTTGGTTTAGCTCATCTCCCTTTGGTACTGTGACAGAGCTGGAATAGTAAGGATCAGGCACAAAGCCGCTCAACAAGCTCAAGAGCTATCAAAAAGCCACCCTTTTAATTTGGTTAATTTACAGGCAGCTTTTTCGCTAATAACGTTCTTGGAGTGATACTTGACAAATGGAAATACATACAGGATATTTCTGTCTCAGAGGAGAAAGCCTCATCTAATGTTTTGTGTTTCTGTTTTTTTTTTCTTTCTCCTTTTCTCCTGTTTTCATCTTTGAATTCCCCTTTTTCATAATTATTTCATATTATCACCCCCCGCCTTCAAATGTAGAGAAGTCACAAACTTCAATAAAGCTAAGTTCCTGGCCATTACGTTATTTCTAGCATATTAGCAGCACATAAACTGATTTGTTTAAAGATTTGTGGCTTTGGAAACACCAATTTGACTTAAAATTTTATTACGTGGCCACAGAGTGTTGGCCAGACAGAGCACTAGGCGACAATCACATGTGGTTTGAGGCAAAATCTGAAAAAAAAAAAAAAAAAGTGAGAGAAAATAAGGCTGGTTTCTCAGGCAAAGAAAACCCCTGCATAATGAAACCACCTCACTTTTGCATTACTCAAGCTTCCCAATGCCATGATGACAGTCATATACATCACTGAGTGTTATGGGAAAGTGGTTTATTTTAGCTTTTAATAGCAGCATAACAGTCAGAGACGAGCTTTAGTTCTTTTGTGATTTGGGAGTAATTTCATTTATTCCTCATGGCATGAGCAGGATACAAAGGGTTTATTAGTGGATAAAGGTATGTGCCACACAAAAAAATGTAGTCTTTGCATCCTGTGTCAATTAAGTTGTGCCTAATTCCACAATACAGCGATTGTTCACAGTGCACTTTGGCAAAGCAGAGGGTTCATATAAAGAATATTACCATAAAAAGATTTTTATTTGTGAAGAATTGTGGGGCTATATTCTGTAAAGATGGCATATTTGGTTGTAAGGCTTGTGCATATTTACAAAATCTGCATCCAGTGACTTTAAATGGTCTTGTTGCTGTCGGGCCTCAGACATCTAAATATTGGTTCAAATGCGAAATATTTTGTGTTTCCTGTATGGTGTCATGCACACAGTAAAGTCTGCGATAGTAAACACTTTGGAGCTGCAATCACTCCTTGCTGAAGTTTGAGCAACAAAGCGCATAACGCCTTCAAAATAAAAGTTGAACTGAGTCAAACTCCTGTGGCTCTGGTTTCAGATTTTGTGTGGTTGTTGTGGCTGACAGGCTTGGGCAGTCTATCAACTCTCCTCTTTAAAGTGGAGGCTGGGATGCGTGCTGATATACATAAAAGCCCGGAAAGAGTATTTTAAAATCCTCTCCAGTATGCAGGAGGAGGAAAAGTTGAAATGTCCAACTATACTGACACTGGCGCGCTGATGTGCTCGTTAAGAATCAGGAGAGAGCATCAGCGGAGCAGGTCACCCTGTTTCTCACATCACAGCCCCATCAGAAATTCTTTCAAGTGTCCTTCTGCGTCGCCAAAGATGACAACGGCGAATCGATAAGCGCTTGAAATGAAAAGAAGCCGCCGGTTTGCCCCCGAGGCGAAAGATTTCATACCCGCCAGCCTTCTCTGAACTTCAGGCATTCCTCTGCACCTTTCTGCGTGAGAAAGAGGAGGCTCTTGACTGATTTTTTTTTTTTTCACTTTGTATAAGAAGGTAAGAGGAGAATATAGCCGAACCATCATGCCTCTCCAGACGCTGCTCACCCTCTTTATCTCTCCGTGCAGGCGGGGCGTGATTTTGAAGATGTACACATGCAGGGCTGATGTTTTCTCTGCTGGCTTCTGGGTCCTTTTACTTGCGTTTTATGTGGTGGTGCACGTGTGTTGACGTGTTTGTGCATGTCTGTCCCATAATACAACATCTAATATTAAAGCGCAGAGGTCAAAATTTGAAAGTGGGAGCTGTTTTGGCAAATATGCTTATTTTATTTATTTATTTTTTTCCCATATTGGTTTGCATTTGACCCACTGCACTCAGTGTGCATGTGTGTTTGGCGAGAGGAAAATTAATAAAATGTGGTTTTCTCGGGCCTTTGTGGAAGACTAAGAGGGATTTCTCTTTACTAAAACCCAACTTAATTTGTTGTCTTTACTCTTACATAAATAGACCCAAATAAGCTATTAAAATTACATGATGGTGACTCTTATTATGTTTCCATTATATCTATCTATATAAGGTATTTATCAGAAGTGTGTTTGGATCCCAGAAATCAAACCATCCCTTATTCAACAAATTTTGGTCGAGGGTGGCGTGTAGATGATGCGCACTTGCTTCAGGGTCCCCTTTTGCCTGGAAATTCCCCTGTGGATGGGCGCATTAATTACTGGTTTAATGGGAGTATGACTAAAAATGTAAAACAAGGATTAGGCGCGGAGAATGCAGGTCGGCTACGTCCAGTCGGCTTGCCTCACTTAAGATGCGAATGGAAAATCAGCCTGTATCTAACGAAACGGATCTATAAAGAACATTTGCATCCGAGCCAGCTGTTCACTTCATCTGCACATAAATCCGCAACACGATAGCGCTGTCTGGCCCCGAAGGAGCCTAATGCATCAATTTAAATACTTTTCTGTTCCAAATATTGTGTTCTGTAAATTTGCTGAATTATAAAGGCGTTGCTGTGTGCAGTGACAGAGCAATCCGCTTTAGTGAGTGTAAATTGGACTAATTTTACTGATTAGATAATAGGAAGGAATAAAAATCAGTAAATGCCTTCAAATGTGTTTTATTTAAAATAACTGCCAGTTAGCTGGTTAAATAACGAGCCTGCCGTTGTACCTGTTGTTTATGTTGTGTGCAGCGTTCAGATAATAAGCAGTTAAGTGGCTGGTTGTCTTTAGGCAAATTGAACTACTCTGTGTTTTGCATGCCTGTGAGGGCGGCCTATCAGGAATCTCGGTGTTTTATTTTTTTTAACACGCTCTTTTTAAAGATGACACTGATTTTTTTTTTTTTTTTTTTTTTTTTGATTATTGTTGAAAGCTGAGACGCTCTGAGTTGCCCTCTTCTAGACTACACAGGCACATGAGCGTACACAAACACACCCCTTTAAAAGCGCGCGCGTAAACACACACGCATACGCACACAGGGTCCCTCTCTAAGCTCAAAAGCAGGAAAAATTGCGCCACTCTTGGAGCGCCTTTCAAGGGGGAAAAAGTTGAGGAAGACAGAAGAGGACGAACCAAGGGGAGACTCGGATGAAAGCGCCTCCTTCGCAGTTTCTCCTCACTGTAAATAGATGGTTATTTATGCGCATAAATGAAACAATCCCAAAGGTAGTGTTGCGTCTCGTTTTGGATACATAGCGGGAGAGCACATCCATGCTACGTTCTGATTTTCTCCGGACAGAAACGTAAACTTCAGTGTTACTGGATCTTGAAGTTGCCCGATTTTTCGCTGTAAACAGAACTACTGGTGTCTCAGTGCGTTTGGACAGTGGAATTTATCTCTTCACTGTAGAATAAAACGCCGACGGCTGGGAAAATCAACCCCCACCGGTGTCTACAACTGGTAAGTACAGTACAAGAGTAGAGACACTCCAAAAAAAAAAAAAAAAACCTGAGATGTGAGTTAATGCAAGTAAAGGAATTTGTTCCACCTCGCGCTTTGTGCGCTCTGTGCCTTTCCGATGTAAATTTAAAAGCCATGGTTGCAACATAAAGGAGCATGAAGTGATGTGAGGGCAGGGTTTGCCTTACAGGTCAGTGGATGATAATGATGTATCGTTAGAACTGATGGAGTGTGGGGGAAATAAAAAAGAAGAACGTGATAAAAACAGACTGTGTTCAGCTGCTGAGGATTGTAAGAAAATGTATCACATATCCGTTAAAGTTGGTTTCAAAATTATGCGTTTTAGTGTGTTTTTAGCTTCAGACCTGCGCTTAAAAGGCATTTTTTTAAGAGAATGGATAAACCGTGAGTAAATAAAGCTGATGAACTCTTATAAACTGACCGAAATAAAACGGTGTGGGGGGAAAATGAAAATAATCAAGCTGCAAATAACTCTGTTAACAGAAAGTGACCAAAACGAGTTCAGATGTGTTTTACCCTCCTCTGAGTCAGTTTTCAAAACTGAGAGAAAGAAGAAACGGGGTAAAAGAGGCGACGTTCACGGTCTCACGCCTTTAATTAATACAGCACCATATGGTGGAGGTTAGTCGATTCATCTCCCGGTAAAGGCTGCAGTCTCAAGCTCTAGCCTACTGTGTTAATTTCAGAAGTAAAGCCAGTGAGAGGCAATGCCAGCTTTCTGTCTGCACTGGGCCTGATGCCATGTGAGTCACTGATTCATATCAACTGTTGATGGTGAAAGAAGAGAGAGTCCATGAAGTGAGAATGAATGGATGAACGAGATTAATATAAGTAATCATAATACTCATACTATTTTTAAACCGCTCCTATGGGGCAGTTGGTGCAAAATTGAAATAAATATGTGTTGTCAGGTTTAATCTCCATTAGAAATTTATTATTATCATTATTATTATTATTATTATTATTATTATTATTATTATTATTATTATTATTATTATTATTATAGTTGCTCTGGCACACGTTTTGAATTTTACAAAAAAGTAATTTTCTTTGACTTGATACATCAGGTAATTTATACATCATCCTGGAGCATCTGCTCGTCTTAGACGAGGAACTTCGGATTTTTTAAAAAATGCTTTTCTTCTCTAACTTTTAAGGAAAAAAATCACGCCTTTAAATTTGAAGTATCGTGCACAGAAGAGAAAAGAAAATTATAATTTCAGTAGTTCCATCAACGCTGAAACTGTGGTCACATTTTTATACAACCTCAACAACAATAATAATAATAATAACAATAATAATAATCGTATGTGACTTCGGAAGCTGCAGAGCAGCCAGGCAGACTGAAATATTGGACGAACCTCTCATTAAATCGCACTGATTAGATAACACGGAGCCGCATGCAATAACCTTACACCTTACAGCGTGACCCCCACTATTTCATTTTGCAGCGCGGATATAGAGGAGAGATGGGAAGAAAGGTTGTGCAGGTACACAGCATGTAAAACTTAACCTCCAATATCTGCATCTTTTGAATTAAAGGGTGGAAAAAAAGAAAAAAAACTCGCAGATGATGTAGAGCAGGTGAAGAGAAGAACTGAGGAAAATGGTTAACAGCATGACTGCATGCAAATTTCCCCCGACTTGAATTATCATAAGCAAACAGTGTGAGCCTGGACTAATAAAATCCCATCTGTGTAACTTCATATCGAGGTAGTATGAGGGCTGCGATAATGAATTTTGTAATATCCCACCGACAGACATCTCAATCAGACTCTAATCCCATGATTTTACTACGGAATCACTCCACTCCCAACTGCTGCAGGCAGCACCAAAACACAAAATCCGGCTCGTTGCAAAACATGACGCGTTTACAGACCGTGCAAAAATAAGTCACTAAAACACATAGCGTAAAATCATAAGGAGTTTTGAACTGTGGTTTGTCTAAACTGGGTAAAAATGGAGCGTCAAAATGAAAAGATTATTCTTTTTTTAATTGATATTTAATGCGTGTTATTTTGACACAAAGGAAGCAAAACTGAAAATTCTTTCAAAAATCATATTTTCAAACTAAAAAAGAAGCTCATTAGGATTCATTCTGCAACCAATGTCATCAGTGTCCCCCGCCGCTGAAAGCCCACCTTGCTCTTACATATTTTTGCTTGTATGGTTATCCCATCATCAGTATTTGTCATTCGCTCACAAACATCAAACTGTATCAATTAAACAAAATTAAAAGGAGCCATTTTTCTTGTTTTCTTTTTCTTTCTTGCAATCAAATAGTTGTCCTTTAAACACACCGGAATTGTATGATAATAATCCACACAGAAGATTATTTAGCAGTCTCAAATTGTGGCTAATTGTAGCTCTTTTGTTTCTTTTTACAGAAGCTGTTTCTTGAATTACCACAATGGACTCCCACTGTCGTAAACTGGTCACCACCTGCGCACAAATAGGTGAGTAACAATTCCATAGTTAGCTCATTCTGATAGAAATACAAAGCTTTTGAAAAAAAATTATATATATATATATATATATATATATATATATATATATATATATATATATATATATATATATATATATATATATATATAATAAGTGTATTACTTTCAAACCTTGTGAAAATACTTTATATATATACTAACAATATTAAAAACATATATATCGTAAAAATTGTTCACAAAAATAGAAAGACGATCCCAGATGGCAGTCCTGAACACCTTGAACTATAAATATGCATCCATTAATCCACCTTCTTAGAATCTAGTACAGATTATATGGACACACTTATGTCAGTATTAGCAAAATGATATTTACATGTTCAGGCAACAGGTCTATCAGTGAGCCTAACTTCTCCGTTTGTGCAGTTTCTGAACGCAAGCCTAAATACAGTCATTGAATTTCTCGGGGAAATATCAAATCAGACATTTCATCTCTCAGATCTATATTTTTATATTCAAAAAGTTGTTTTGTGTGCATATTTCACATATTACTGTTTTATTTACAATATTAAAAAATATTGTATATATATGTTCATATTTTTTAATACATGTATATATTTCGGCCTTTTACGCTTCAGTGTGAAGTTGTGTGACCCGAGTTGTTCGCTATCTTAGAGTGACACCTGGTGGTCGAGTGCAGAGTAGCACAGTTCCAGTCCCGCAAAAGGCGCAAGCATGCAACACTTACCATCATCCAGGATTTGATAAGGAACGGCACAGCAAAGTTGATCGGTGCATATATAGATCTCGTGTATGACAACTTAGATTATGTTTTTTTTTTTTTTTTATTTTACTTTTAGTGGCATTTCCCACAGCAAGGCCGTGTTCATAGAACTATTTTTTTTTTAAATCGTCCATACTCCTTTAATATGTCGAGATCTTTGAATATAAATGGTAGTTTCCAAAAGCCCTTAAAACCAACAACAGCAGACTAAAGCAAAGCTGCAGTCCTGTGTCCGGGATTATTAATTATTCTCTCATGTGGCGCGGCAATTACATCAGATCTTAATAAGGTCTGAAAGGAATAACCAATAAGCCTCGTTGTGTTTCATTCAGTCGACACTGACGGGACCGTGTGACGGTTGTGTGTCGTAGCTTCATGGCTGCTCCTCGTGCACTACCGCTGATTAAGAATAATAAAATAACTAGAATCAAAATGGGCGATCAAGAGTGACGCCTGCAAATATAGACACACCAGCGTCAACTGTTTTGCTGTAATATATGCAGCGCTTGTTGGATTGACTCCGGGGAAAACTAAATGTATAATGAAAGCCCATTCGTGAGGAGGAATATCCTAATGGAGGAATCTGATGTCTCCTTAATCCTATGTAAAAAGCCTTGTCGTCTCCCCTTATATTGACTGAATTGCTAATTAATGGCCCTCTATGGTGGAGGCCTATTGCACGCAGTAATCCGCAGAAGAGAGATAAAGCATTCAGAAGGTAGAAATGAAGAGGAAACCGATAATCCACTTCAAGTTTAGTATTACAACAGCCTGGAAGAAAAAAGGAGCAACAGACTGTCCGTTATTTAACGGAAAATAAGACACTAAATATTTTTTTAAATAAAAAAGTCGCATAATTACGGACGTAATGCGTATTATTATTATTATTATTATTATTATTATTATTATTATTATTGATCTATATTAAAACTCATTGGGATTATCTTTTATGTGTTGTTCAGTTTGAAAATATGAAGTCTTGTTACTGCAATGAAAAATAAAGCCGTCATTACAGTTTAATGTTAATGTTAAGTCCGCTCCTGATGGATTGTAATTGAATTATGATCAAGGTTTTATTGCTCTGCTTTAGAAGCTGCTGGTGTGAGTGTGTCTGCGTGTATGTGAGTGTGTGTGTGTTGCACGCAGTCTAAGGTTCTGCTGGTATTTATATATGAGGGGCTTTCACGGGATTAGCCCAATAACTTCTTAACAGCGCCAAGTCCAAATGTGCTGGCTGAATGGGCTTTAGTCTGGCCACGTGGAGGGTGGAAGTGCGATTTTGATGATGATGATGATGATGATCGTGATGATGGTGATGGTATTGTTGAAAAGTGGCTAGAGTGTCTCTATATTTAGCTGTATGTTTTCTCTTGCACTCCTATGGATCGCACTAACTGGCGCGGATGGTGCTCATTCTCTTTACGGTCGCTCCATCACTTCAGCCACCTGTTTGTTACCCAGCTGACGTTTCTCCACCCGCCTATGAAAATCAAAGTCGCATTTGTTTGATTAGACATGTTTGCTTTGCCTTAATGCGGCGCAATCTTTTAGGAATTAGATTTTTTTTAATGCATGGCATATCAGCTCAAATTCTTTAAAAGTGCTCCATTAGAAATAATTAGTCGAATTAAGAGTGTTTTTAGATTTTCAGCCAAAAACACTACAGGAGGGTTCGCTGACAACGGCTATGGGCTCCAAACACAAAGTGAGGAGAGATCCAGTTAAGCACCCAGATAAAGTAATCCGTCGTCAACAAACTGAGACTGCGTGGTATAAAGCTCCAGTGAGTTGATTTAATGGATATGTGAACCTCAAGTCTGGGAAGGTCAAGAGAATCGCCTCATTTAACAAATAGTACGACTGAAAATGCTTTTCCGGGATGGATGTAGGACGGAAACAGGGATTCAGGGAGTAAACCAGTTAAGGTTAGCTCGGTCACGTTTGGACCTTGTGATGGAAATGCACAATAAAACTCAAGGGGCAAAATGCATAAATTCAATTTGTTGGCGGTTACCTTTAGTTAATTTTAGCAGTGACTCTGACTTAAAGCATGCCACTTAAAAATAAGCACCACCGTGTCTGTATGAACTGCACACGCGGCGCATGTGCGCGCTTTTTAACATAGTATGCATGTCTGGCAATTAGCGTCAGTTGACAAGTGCGCACAGACAGTTTGGGGTCAAACTGGCACAGTCCTGTTTGTGAAGTTAGATTTGTTGTTTGTTCTTTCACGGTTTCTTTGCAGCGTATGAGGCGGTTGTGTTTGATATCCAATGCGCATCTTTTTTTTTATTATTATTATTACTTTATTTTTTGTGGTTTCAGTACAATCCGTTCAGTGCCTCGCTTTATTCACACTGAGTCCCAGAGCAAACTGCACTGACAGAGCCTACGAGCACGAGGTTCAGCTTGGGTATCAATAGAACTACATCGTTTTACTGGGCCACTGGACCCATCTCATAAAATGAGGCCAAACTGTATTATTTTCATTTTTATTTGGCCTCGGGCTGCTGCGCAACGGCGCTTTGAGTGCCGCGGGTACACCATGCGTCCCATCTCTCTTTACATGCTTTTATTTGGAAGAGAGAAATAAGCGCCAGCCCCGGCATAAACACAGTGGCAGACATATCTTGTTTCTGCAAGCTCCGGTTGGTTGGGCACACCGTCATATTCACATGGATGTGCCTGTCAAAGAGAATATGGGCGGGAGCAACATGGTGACGTGGAGGTCTGGAGAGAGGCGCAGTTGGGTAGGCAGTGCGCAGGCAACAGCTGAAATGAACAGTGAGTGGTGTAGTGTGTGTATGCCTCTGGATCTAATATCACCTACCTGTCCTTGTCACTCTGATAGTCAGGCGAGGTAGCCGCTGTTTTTCACCGATGCTATGGCAAAACTCAATGGCCTATTTTAAAGCATTTTCCAGTTTAAACACAAAGAGGGCTTTATCTCAACCGCAAGAGGAACCGCGAGGTTGTGGGTTTTTTGGAGAGCTGAACACATTCCGCTGTCGGACTTTCCGCCTATCCTTCCTGTACTAAAGGTTGTGCGATCTTTTACCGATGAACTCTATGAGGGATCCATTAAACATAGACCATCACCACCTAACAGGGAATAAACTTGCCTCCACACACCACACGGCTCTGGCGATGGCCTCTAGTTTACAGCCGCTGCAGCGGTCTGTGGACTCTAAACACCGGTTAGAGGTGCACACTGTGTCGGACACATCAAGTCCGGAGTCTGTCGGTAAGAACCGCCCGGAGTGCAGATGTTCTCTGCAAGGCACCGCAGATGTCATCTTGATTTCAAACAATAGATGGCTCTCATCAGTCAAAGTAAAGGGAGCTTTACATGCATGCAAATAGGCGATTACAGCTGTCATTTTACTAACAGATCATCTGTCTGTGTGCGGCGTTGGAGAAAAAGTTTCTGTTATGTAAATGAAAAACGGCTTGTCTTGTCAACTAAAATTAGAGCTTTTCTGATATTCTCAGTAATGAGGTTAAATAAAAAAGGTTAACTAGAATCTTAGAAGTCAAAGAAACTTCAGAGCACAAAACATGAATAAATATCCGGATTTATTTTATAAATCACAGCGTTTTAACCGATACTTTTCCCACGAGAGCCATGGGACGTTTTTTTTTTTCTTTACATTGTGCAGGCCTTAATCTGGCTGATGACTTAAGTGCCTGATTCCCTCTTCACAGAAAAGGAAAAGATACAAAATAAAAATGAGGACTCCTCTGATGACCCTTCCAAAAAGAAGCGACAGCGGCGGCAGAGGACTCACTTCACCAGCCAGCAGCTGCAGGAACTGGAGGCCACTTTCCAGCGGAATCGCTATCCGGACATGAGCACAAGGGAGGAGATAGCCGTGTGGACCAACCTCACAGAGGCCCGAGTCAGGGTGAGTATTCTCTTGGGTGTAAACACAAACAATTGCTGTGTATAATTTCGAGTAATTTGCGCCAATTTTCCGGTTGTCCTATATATATATCCAATACTTAAACATAATTACACTGAAAATTTTACGCACGATTGGAATTTGATTTAAATAATGTACAACATATTTTTTTAACTGAAAAAAAAATAACCAGTGTCTTGTTTAAATATACTGCTGGTGAAAACTCAATTTAATTAGAGAGTGGGACTATATGTTTATATTAGGCTAAATGGAATTTGAATCGCTTGTACACAATGCAAAAATATTCCGTTTAAGCACGCGTCACAGTTCTCGGCATATTTTAATCTTTTCCGTGATTTTATTTAAAATGGGTCAAAAAACACTTATTCTTATTTCCATAAAAAGTGTAATTAAACACTTCAAGTGTTGTTAGCAGTTGAGAGTACTGACATTAGTCGGTGACAGATACCAGTCGTGCTCTGCTGTTCGTGTGAAAGAGGTGCAAAGCTTGTATTTTGCGATTGTCGCCCTGGCCTTGTGTGATTGAGGTCAGCGTGTTTATGGAAGCTTGCAGAGGAATACACATCCTCTCCACATTAAGATAATGCGGAGAGACCACAGCGTGTATTCTGCTCAGATAAACATGGACTCAAGGAGGAGTTGTTACACAGAATAATAAAGTATTAAAACGGCAGGAGTTATTTTGGCACGAGTTTTAAAACAATTACAAAATTAAAAATTATATTAACATGTGAAGCTCACATGTAATCATATAAAACAGCAGACTATCTCTAAACCTCTGCATTTCATTTGCTGTAGGTGTGGTTCAAGAATCGGCGAGCCAAGTGGAGGAAGCGGGAAAGAAACCAGCAAGCAGAGCTTTGCAAAAACGGCTTCGGCCCGCAGTTCAATGGACTCATGCAGCCCTACGACGACATGTACCCTAGCTACACATATAACAACTGGGCTGCCAAGGGCCTCACATCCGCCTCTTTATCTACAAAAAGCTTCCCCTTCTTCAACTCCATGAATGTCAACCCCTTGTCCTCGCAGACCATGTTCTCACCGCCCAACTCCATATCCTCCATGACTTCAAGCATGGTGCCATCGGCGGTCACCGGCGTGCCGGGCTCCAGCCTCAACAGCCTCAATAACTTGAACAACCTCAGTAACCCGTCTCTCAACTCGGGGGTGCCCACGCCGGCGTGTCCCTACGCCCCTCCGACCCCTCCTTATGTGTACAGGGACACTTGTAACTCCAGCCTGGCCAGCCTGAGACTGAAAGCCAAGCAGCACTCGAGTTTTGGATACGCCAGTGTGCAGAATCCGGCCACTAATCTGAGCGCTTGCCAATATGCCGTGGACAGGCCAGTCTAATACCTACCTGCACTGCAAAAAATAACCACCTTAGCAAGATATAAGAGGCTAGTAGTGACGCTTAATGTTATACTTTTCCCCGAAGACAGCGAGCATCTCTGGTGGTGAGATCGTTTTTTAACTTTTTCGCGTGTTTCAAGATTTTTTTTTTTTTTTTTTGGGCAATTTTTGCCTGTTGGAATGTTATTTACAGTATTTTGACTTTTTTCTGTGATATTCTGCCACTTGTTCCGTTAAAAATCTAAAATATACTAGGAAACGTGTGGGTTTATCCCATTGCATCCCATTATTTTTGTTATTTTTTTTTTTAATGGGCAAATGTGATTGGTTGGCGATTACAATCCCAAATAGCTTGCTATAGTGGTCATTTTTTGCAGTGTGTGGGTAATCACAAACAGCCGGCCACAGGAACAAGAGACTACTACAACTACTTTTTCATTTTCAAAAAGGGCACTAGAAGACTGAACCACTGAAACAAGCTCAGCTCCGGGTCGGAGTCAAACTGAAATGGGAGTTCTGGTTTATTCTCCTTTCGATGAGTTCAGGCCTGCTTCACACTGCGCCTCAGTGAAAAAAAAAAAAAGAAAGAAAAAAAAGGGGGGGGGGAAATGGCCTGTTTTATTTTTCCTAACTCGTCATAAGGGTTTTCTGGTGGATTTTTGGACGGTACCAGTTGTCTGAAAAGGTTGTATATATATTTGAATTATCATCTCCTGTTTGTCGAGGCGAACGCGCTATAACCCCATGTCCTCTCCAGGTTCAATTTATCAACGCATGTGGAAAAAAAAAAAAAAATCTCTAAAAAGGAAACATGTTTTGCTTGCAAACAAAAGGGAATGTACATACTAAAACGCACCAGTTGTGTGTTTCTAACATATTATAAATTTATTATTAATGTCTGTGTGAATATCGATTTAGAATAGCAATTCTGGATTTAACAAAAAAGACGCATCAAAAATGTTCCTGCGACAAATTATTTGGATTTTTGCTCTGTGTATACTATTTGGTACGGAACTATGTTTTTTTGTTTTTGTTTTTTGTTTGTTTTTTTTTTCCAACATCCAAAAAACTATTGTGTTTTATTTAATGGAAGTAAATATATTGTTCAAAAACATCATGCTGGGGGACTTTTATTGAATTTTGTGCTAGTAGTCTGTTAGTGGAGTGTAAAGCAATGACAGTCTGTCTATAGCCTTTCGATTGTGTGAGGTGCTTGTGCGGCTAATCTATAGAGGAAAACAATGGGCCGCTCCAATACACATAACTCCGAGATGCTCCGTCAGATTAACTGCTGAATACATGTCTGCCTGCTCAGCCAGGAGCTTCGGCTGGTCACTGGTGCTTGAAATAACACGGGAATCCACAAAAAGGCACTGGACCACACAACAATGACAACAGTCCATTAGGGGTTTTTTCTCTGTCTCTCTCTGCGAGTTTGATCTCAGAAGTGTCGGTAGTTCTCTGAAGTGGCTTATTAGAAAATCGACAATTCACAACTTCAAGCATAGCCTATTATCTGATTCGATTCAGTCTTTAATATGTATTTTACGAGATGTGTTTGGATTTATGACCATCATAACAGCCGCTTGCGTGCTCTTAATCAGTAATGTCCTAACAAAATTTTGTTTAGAGTTACATATTTAAAATCCAGCGTTGCCTTTCTTTCCCATAACTAATCTTTTCTAATTAAATATCCTACCTGATTCATACGTGCATATATTTGCATTCCTATTATTTACTTTTGTAACATTGCGCTTTTTTTTTTTTTTTTTTGAGTCATGCTTTTCGTTGTGCAAACGCGACAAAGCAAAACAAACCACGATTCGCAAGCTTAAGCAAACAAGCGCACGCAGAGATACAGAGGTATGCGGGCTGGTGCTGCCTGGAGGAGGCGGGGGATGAGTGCAACCTCGTGGCTGCAGCCAGAGCGGAGACACCGGGGAGGAAACACCGCAACGCTTCCCCCAGAAAAAGCCAAATAAATAATCCAAGCCTGGGTAGGCTGAGCTGGGTGCACTGACTCATTTCGTCGCCCATAAAAATTAATAGCTATATTAAAGCCCATTATAAAAATAGGCTGATATGAAACAGTTGCCACCATCTAAATAAAATTTAACAACGTGTTAAAAAAACAGAAAAGATTTAGGCCAAAAAGCTGATTAAGACTGGATGAGGCCTTAGGTCATCTCTCAAGAGGGGGGTAATTATTATGACGAGAAATAAATCACAGTCCAAATTTAGCTTTTGCAAAACTGCCAAATAACAAACACAAGATAAGTATTCTTCTATTTTTACATTCTGAACTGAAGTGCCCGTCCAGCGGCTTGAACTCCGAAGCCCTCCGCAATTAAATTTTCCTCTCAAAAGCTGCAAGTGTCACCTTTTGATGGAGTTGGTAACGCGGAGCAATAATCAGCTGACAGGGGATAAGCCTGGGCGAATACACAAGTCTGCAGCCTCAATACACATCCACACAATCAACATGTGAACAGAGGGTGACCTGAAAGAGAAGAGGCTTGAGTGGGAAATTGTTCATTTGGCTGACACGGCGCTCAGGACTGCTTCCCTCTTCTCTTCTGTGAGCCTGTGCAAGGTAAGAGCTTATTAAAGTTTAATGAATGCAACATATGTGTCCTTAAGCTGCTGTGCACGCGCTTTTTCTCACGTTAAATTTCTACTTTTTTTTCCCACAAAATTGCGCAAACCTTGCTTTTGTTTGCAGCGTGATTGCAACTGCTCGTATTTTATGTGAAATTAATATTCTAAATTCAGACACTATTGCATTATTTATGCATCAAAATAAGACAATGTAAAGTGGGGGGGAAACTATTTTCTGGACATAACAATACCAGGGAAATATACAGAATGGCATTTATTAGCGTGTAGTTCATGTTTCACCAAGTAAGTAATTTTCATTCTCTGCAAAAAAGCATATGCTCGCTTCTCTTACCTCCTTTTTAGGATTCCTAAAACACACCGGTACATCTTGATGTGAGATTTGTTCCGCCATCTGATTAAAAGAAAAAAATCCAACGTGATGAGACACAGATAGTCGACAGCTTTCACCTCCACTCCACTGGGAATTCAAATAAAAAGCGAAGAAGTGCAAATATCCAAACATGTATCGTTACACCTCCAATCTAAATAATTAACAGGCTCTCAATATTCATGCAGCGACGGGTTTGGAGGAGACACGACATGGTTTGGTAACAGCCTAATGCTGCATGCCATGTAGAAACGTGCTTTCTAATTACACCATTAGGAGGCATGTATTTCAACTTTTGCGTATTTATCAAACTACTATGTCTGGATTCATTTTAATTTTAACAAACTAATTCTTGGCACTTGCAATGAAATAATAAATGTGATCAGTGAGGCATCATTTAAAAATGTATGGAGTATTTAATTCTTTCAGTTCAACCAAATATGAACTCCTTGCCAATAAATCTATTTGCTCCATGGTGGATTTTAATTTATATTAAGATGTTGCACAAAATCTGTCAGATGTGGTGTATGGATCAAGATAAACAGAGATTCCAGATGTTTCTGAGCTTGTGAGAAAAGGCTGATCAATAGTTCAATTTTGAAGTTACTGTTGCAATGTTGCAAGAGCACCAGAGTAAATCACAGCAGCGTTTTAAATGGACAGTAATATTCTGGTTGATAAGCCAAATTTGTCCATAAGTTAGGTAATACAGACTGTGCTCACTTCAGGGAGAAAACTGGTCTTTCACAATCTGCACATGTTCATGTCTCGCAAAAGAAATGCAAAAATGCACATGCACACCTACTTTGCATCCATACACAGACTTAAATACATGTGTGATACATAAAGAGATGCATACACCGTATGCTCATGTTTATGTCATTTCAGTGGCTCGAAATTCCTTCTGTATTCTTATGGAAAAGAAGACTTGTATGCTGCAAGTCTCCTGTTCCAGAAGACTCGCAGCATAACGGCCACACAGATAATAGATGGTACCAACACACAACTAGTTTCAGCACTTTGCAGCAGAGAGGGCTTGCTGTGTATCTGGGGGAGGGGGGGGGGGGGGGGGGGGGGGGGGGGGGGTTGGCTCTGGACCAATGGTGGCCAAGCAGCTTCAGCTAAAGGTCACATGGAGTGACCTCACACATTCTCACCCTCACCTAAGGCTTGAGAAGAAGTTCCCCATAACAAGATGCATTGCTACTAAGCTCAGCTCCAAAAACCCTTACACAGCAACTTAAAATATATTCAACTGAGCTGGCTTTTTCTGAGCAAGCGTATGCAAAACGAACTGTAGGATTCACTGCAACATCCATATGTATTTACACATTGCAAAATGAAATAAATACATGTACATGCTGTCAGAGGCTTTATGTAGCAGTGGATATACTTCATCTAAGTCAGTTTTAGTAGGTGCACATAGCAGTGAATACTGTTGATCTAATCAGCATCTCTGTGTGGAATATATATGCATCTTCTATGTGGATCTACACGTATGTGTATGAGTGTGTTTATGAGTTGTGTATCAGCCTCTCTCACAGTGGAAGCTTGGTGCAGTTTGAGGGCAGGCGGCTGGCCAGAGCGTGTGAAAGCAGATAACCAGGGCAAATTTCATGACGCACACACTTCCTGCTCTCTGAAGTTCTGCTAAAGAAGGATGAAAACAAAACACACATCTGAGATGTTTTCTCTCCAAATCAATTTCTACACATTAAACGCGCTGGAAAAAGATCAGCACCGTGGATCTCATAAAATTTGAAATAAGTGGAGGAAAATGTGACCCATCACGAGAGACTTGAGTATTTATCTGACAGAGGGAGCGTGCCCTATTTTGGTTAAAGAAAAATCTGTAAGAATAAAGACACCATTAGTTTGCCTGCATGTTTTTTCATATGAAGAGCCGTGTTTTATGAATAATGGAAAAGTCAGAAGATCGATTGGCAGGAGTGGTCTGAAACATCTGACTTTTTATCCATTTACTAATGCTGCTGCTGGAGCTCTCTGTGTTTGTGCATGCCCACAGTAGACAAAAAGCATGCTCGCTTAAACGCTTCTGGATACAAATGCATTAGTATTAAGGCTAACTACAGATGAACTACCAAGCTGTGTGAAACACCAGTAAGCCCGTACATATTGGGCTCATGAAACACAGCTAGAATCATAGGATACAATTTGCAAAATTCTCCTTTTCTATGAAAAATTAACAAGAACAAAACACTTATTAGATGTGGAAAATTAAAACATTTTTTAAAAAGTAGCACGCCAGCTACCTGAAATCTTCCTCATGCCTTTTCATGTTAACCTGACAAGTCTAAAGCTGCTAACATTTTAGCCTTATCTGAAGCATCATGTTCAGACACCTTCAGTTTACACAGTCTGCCCCAGATGGCATCTCTCAGCACTGTTTTCTTTAGGCCTGTCATCTACTGTAACGTCTTAATTGACGTTTACCTCAGTTTGCTGCTGTCAGCCACCCAGAGTCTCTGTCTGCAGAACAACCTGGCAGAATAGTTTCCCAGGCTCCAACTTCAGATAGAAAATTATGCCTAAGCACATTTGTTTGTTTTAGTGTTTTTTTTTTTTTCATTTTGTACGGTACATTCTTCACATGCAGGGTGACTAAAGAAATACTGTGAAGAGGTGTGAAGAGTCTTATTCTCTTATTCATTCATGTACATGTTTATTGCACCAATTTCTTATATAGAAAGCAACAGTTCAGATAACAGCCCATTCTGATATTTCGATGCAGCAGATTAAAAGTTTTGTGCAAAATATCATCTGCACGCTTCAACACTTTTCTTTGCAGAAATATCTCGAGCCCTTCGCTCATTTAATTTTAAACATTCCAGTTAGGGCAGTTCTTAAATCTGTTTCTTAATAGCCATGTCAGATAATGCAGAATATATGAAATTATATGAAAATGTATATGCACAACAGTCTGAGAGCGCTCTGGTGGAAATAAAAGCCAGAATTCCTGCAGTTTTAATGTCACACTCTACAGGCTGATTTGACTTTCCAGCTGTACAAACATGGCATCTTTGGGCATAAAATGCACGATATTATTGAGAGGCTCACTCAGGGAGATGCTTTATATCATCTTTTATTCATCTAATGCCTTGTTAAGTCCAAAGCTGGTGGTTAGCGTGTTTCCTAAATAAAACCTCTGGGCTTTCATATGGTGCAGCTTGGGAAAATAAGGAAGAATATGGATATCCACATGACTTTAATTATACATCGTAAGCTCCGTCTCTTAACCTAAATTCAAAGATATTTGCCCTTTTAGTCACGTTTAAGTGCTTTTTTATAAATACCAGCTTGCGTGATGCGAAGTGTTTAACGAAAATGAATTCTATGCTGAGATAATGTGGAATGGGGATAACTTTCTGCCACAGCCATAGCTCAGCCTTAACTGTACTTACCTGATAATCATTTTAACCCACAGGCCTGTCTCTGACCTGAAACCTTTGTTTGTTACTTGTGGCTGTGAACAACCAGTTTGAGGAAAATCAAGCAGGCCTACCGATTCAGAATCAAACTGTGGCTGTCTTTATTTTTGTGCTGTAACATTTGCAAAATGCTGAAAAAAAAAGTGACCAAATTCACATTTTTGCATATTATTTTTACACCTGCTACTTGGGGCAAACTCAAAAGCAGAAGCAATAACTAAGCTATAACTTTAAATTTTTTTTTATTTGGGGGGGGGGGGGGGGGGGGGTGCAGCTAAATACTTATGCATCCTTATCCTTTTTTGTTGCATGCTGGAGAAATAATCATTACTAACTGCAAAACTTAACAAAGTCATTATCACTGCAAATTTCTTTGAGCTTTAATTACAGTGACTTATACATTAGTTATCTTTGAAAGCACGCCGCACTGTTAATTTAGCGGGGAGTTTTTACTGCACACAAATCAACTCAAGAGTGTGACGCAATATATAAACATGCTTACAGTTTAGAAAGCAAATCAAACAATACGATTTAAAACATTGTTCTTGTGTTAAATTGATGTCTGAATGGGCTGATGGATGTACCAGTGAACAGTCTCTGTGCGGGGCTGCATCTGAGGACAAAATTTAAACCATGTTTACAGATAAATAAAGGATTTTGTTTTCATCACCTAGAAAGAGTCCATCTATAACTTTTATTAATAATGTACTTCACCAAAGATGAATATGTCTTTCTCTACTACTTCTAGTGCCTGTTGTCTGTTACCAGCGAGCAACTGCAAAACACTGAAGCCCACTCATACGTGCAAGTGGTGTTGGCTGTGTAAAATGTTTACGCCTTGTTAAAAACATTTATTTGACTTCCTCTTTTATTAAAACCAGATGTTTCAAGCTCCAATTTTCCTGGTGTGAAAACACACACACACACACACACACACACACACACACACACACACACACACACACACACACACATATATATATATATATATATATATATATATATATATATATATATATATATATATATATATATGTGTGTGTGTGTGTGTGTGTGTGTGTATACACACATACATATAATAGCATTGCTATATTATTAATTTTTTATTATTTTGCAAACTAATATTCTACTATAAAGAAGTTGAGCTAAAATGAATTGTTTCTACTCTGTCTCATCATAATAAGTCATCATAATAAACAAATTTGAAAAAAGCCACGTCTCTTTTGACACATTTTTCATGACCCGGTTACTTCAAAACAGTTTCTAAAAAATCCACAAGCCAAAGTAAGCAGTTAGCTAACATTGCAGCTTAGTTAGGGGGACACAATTAATCTTGTCACATTATTACAAGATGCACTCTTCCTTGTGTGCAGTAAAATATGTGGAAAACATGTGAAATTGAAAAATAATAAAAAAGACATTTTGCCCTGTTGTATCTCCTTGGAGCCACTGGTTGCCTGGAAACATCACAGTAATGATAATGGTAACATTTGATGTTGGATGAGATATAAACTGTAGAACAGTGAGCATTGGTGGATGGACAGATTCAGTGGAGCTGACTGCTCTTTTTTTAATCTTTATGCTGTGCTAAGCTAAAAGTTGCTGGTATTAGCTTCATTTATTGTGCAGACATGACACTGATGTATTTAAGTGTTGCTTTGGGGCTAACTTTACATTTTACAATCACAAAATAACCTGCCTTCACTTTAGCTACCAATTAGGCTACCCAGCTGCCTTGTGCTGCCAGTCCTTATGATCTTCTTAGAAAAGCTCATACCATACATGATGTGCACATTTAAAAAGAGAGTGAGATTAAATTGTCTCGTGTTCATGGCAATGTTAAACATCTTTGCTACTTCCTGTGTTACCGCTTGGTGTTTTAATCAGCATATTTGTCAAATAAGCAGACCGATAACCTCTTTCTAAAGAAAGTGAAAATTGAAGCAAACAGTGCACTGATGAAAAAAAGTAACCACTCCACCTGGTGTAGCTACCTGGTATCTCCACTCATCCACCTCTGCCAGCTTCCAGCATTTCCACCCCTACAAGAACAGACGGTGTGGAGAGCGCCTTATTGGATTGGATTCCACCCAGCAGTGACTTATACTCTCAACCTATATGTCACAGATGGTAGGATTTTAGTGCGGTTGATATAGGAAATCCACTAAGGAGTATTGATCTTTCTAAGATCTGCTCTCTCTGCCTGATCTCCACAGGATCTCACCGTCTGCAGAGACCTGAGAGGGGAGCGGAGTTGCTGAAATCTTTAACAGTTAAAGGTGAGGTAATGCTCTGTCACTTAAATAATATTGCATGTATAAATCTTACCATGAGGAGGATTGCATGTTACATTTCACACTGGTTCTAAAGAATTTGAAGCAGCACACGAAACAATGGCTGAACAGAGCAAAAGAAAAGAACGACGCCTAGAACAACTCAAACTGTAGCAACAGAGAGTCCAAACTCATTGTTGACTCACTGTTTGCTTGCCAACTGATCTCTGGGCAGATCAGCTTCAAAACCACAGCAGTAATAATCGGTTACTGTCAAAGATGTCTCCAACATGAAAAACAATAACCGTGCAGATTACTCCTTGATGATAAAGTTAGATAATGACCTAACTGGGACTTCTTTGTAAAATGCATGCCATTCTGCAACCAGACAAAACATCACCTGGTTCATGTCAAAGCAACAGTGCCTACATCCCACACAACCATATTTATCTCTGTGATCAGTGCTTATACTGCATGATAATTAATGTCAACACTTGTCGTGAGTTATCAAGTATGCTCTTGATTCAAATTTATATAAGACGAAAGTCTTGTTGATAATTGTGATTAAAGTTTCAATCTGGATCCTGTGAAAACTAAATCCTTTTTTTTTTTTTTTTTGTTTGATCTTTGACAAGCATCCACTAAGATCTTGTGCATCTATCTTAAAAGACAAAGATTTGAGTTTTAAGATAAGTGTCTGCAGGTTGATCAATTTCAGTGTTCAGCTTTTGGTGCAAGTTTGCATTCACCTGGGGCTGTGGCACTGGAAAACAACCCATTCTGTCATAGCTTCCCTTTGATTTCCTGGACTGTTAGCCAGTGATCTGCTGTTAAATTGCACAAACAGGTTGAAGGGAAAAAGTGCATAAAGCCAAGCATCTCCCTCCCCCTTGTTTCTCTCTCACTATATGTCTCTCTCAGACAGTTTTAATCTCCGGTAATACAGTCACGTCCAGAATTGTCGTCTGCCATGTAAAGCGACCTGCCACCTGCGCCTCCAGTCAGCTCTCCTTCATTACTGTGCACAGTGGGTGAGTGGGTGATCCCTGCTGGAAGGCGTCACCATACTGCCATTATTGAAACGGAACCCATCCATGCGCATCGATCTGTATACATCTCCAGCCATGACTAGCTGTTGTAACAGCATATTGTAGGCTATAGATAAAGGTTTATAGCTCTCTGCAGGAGATGTTATGGTGGCTCAGATTTATCCTCTGTAGCAAGTTACAGGCATGGGCTGTTCTTATTTGTTGCTGATTTCATATACTGTACAACATAAAATATGTGATACTGCTGTGAGGCCTAATGTTGTTTCCTTATAATGCATTGATCTTCTCAGGATCTTTGTAAATGGTTTCATAAAAAAAAAAAAAAAATCTCTGGTATTTCAGTAGAGATTTTTACAGCCAAACTCCTGAGCCCTAAAAATAAAGTAATGTGTAGGTGGGAGTTGCTCAGCTGAAGAGTGAGTCTTCCTTATTATTATTTTTTTATTTATTTTATTTTAATTATTCTTAGGGATCTCACAAAAACAAGCAAACAAACAAAAAGAAAACAAGCACAGATATATCTCTTGGAAACAAAGGAACAAAGAAAACATTTTTTAAAAGGGGGGGGGGGGGGGGGGGCATGGGGACTGTTGCTGCCCTTCTAGTCTTTATTCCAAATCAGGTTCATCTTCATGCGTCTGATGTTAACCACTGGATTTGTTGTATCACTCGTATTTCAACATTTTATGCTGAGTATGCAAGAAAGCAACTTGTATTCAGCTCCACACAGAAAAGCCGCAGCCGGGTTAGAACCGCTGTGAGGGAACAACTGCAAAGACTACAATAAACCTTTGATTTTCCAAGGCTGTAATTTTGTAACTGCACCACCAACAAGCAAACTTTTAATCTTGTACTTTAATCCACATTATCCAGCAGAGGTCGCCAAATATAATTGAATATGTTAACAGCCAACTCAGGATCGGTGTGATTTTGGAGATATTGCATTTAACTGCAGTGGACAGCGCGGTCGACTGTTCCCCAAATAACACTGCATCTTTGTAACACTAATTTAAAAGAGCTAATATGTGTGAGTGTGCGTGCGTGTGCGCATTATCTCTGTCAGCTTTATAGTTTTAGCAATTGTGTTTCTACTCTTCTATAGTAAAATATTCTCGCATTTTATACCAGCCGTGGTTACATCAGTACACATAACTGAACTGTTTATTTTTATTTATCATTGTATGATTGCAGCTTTCTTCAAATGTGTGTTGTGACATTGTGGTAATTTTACAGGTATCACTGACCTTCAGGCTCAGTAAAAACACGTAGCGAAAAATAACTGACTGTCCGACTTTGAGATCAAGAAAAGAGAAGAAAAGAAAAGAAGTACCGCTTTCTTCTGACGTGTCAGCAGCGCCGTGTTCGCCTCAATTTATGAGGTATCATGGCAGGTAATGAAGCGGTAAGGTCAGGGGGAATGTGCTGTTATCTGCTCTAAACCAATAGGTCAGATTTCCACTTTCCACGCCACAACTCTGTGAATGCAGCTGGTGCCCTTTTGGTTAAAACAATACATTCACCTTGGCCACTCATACATCATATCACAAATTCTCCATTTTATTGGCAATGTCACACAGAGGACTGGGAGATATTACTGAATAGATTTACTGCCAGGGCTCGTCTGCAGCCTCAGATATGATATAAACAGCGTGTAATGTAAGCCATACATTATGAATCCAATTTGTTGGGCGAGACCGGGTATTTGGAGTGGAAGATGGCTCTTGCTGGGCTGAAATTCACACAGACACCACTAGATGGCGACATGCTGGTGGCTATGGATCCAGGCGACACAAATTCAATCCATAACCATAACGAAAACAGCAGGATGCAGTTTAAATACTAAGCTGTGTGTGCCTGCTAAGATGTTCCTGTTATTTTGTTTCCACCCTGTATTTCAATTACATGGAAGGGCAAAATTAGATTAAAAAAAAAGCAAAGAAACGTGAACTAAAACAGAAAATACAGTCTCAAAATTATCTTGGTAGCACTGTCACAAAAGGAATATGATAGATATTTTCATTGTATTTGGACTGGCTTTTAGTGGGATTAGACTAAAGCTATATGAGTCTAGCATACCAATATCTGTCCCCCTGTATTTCTATGTAAGTGGCTTTGAAGACTGTTACCAAAAATATGAAGTCACACATGACATTTACAGATTTCTACCAAAAATGTTATTATGGCAGAAATGTTGTTTGTCCAGTCATTTCTTTAAGAAATACAGACTAGAACATCAGTCAGTTAGCCCAAAATATCCATTTATAATTCAAGAACATAATAGATGCAGCAATTTATCACATTTAAAAAGCTGGACCTTCTGTGAGGTCATACATCATAGATTCCTGCAAAGTATCTGGATGACTTATGAAATGCATTAACAAAGTTTGTTTCATCACAGATTTTTTTTTTTTGATTCATCAAGGACACTGAGTATTCAAAGCATGCAAAACAAATGAGTGGGACAAGGTGTTACTTCTAAGTAGGAAATGCTGAATCCACAAAGGCACCGTGTGAGGATATTAGAAGGGACTACGTGTCATAATGATGTATGGTGCGACGTTGTGTGGGGGTCATGTGAAGAAGCTGTCTTTCCTTTAAAGGAAAACCATTACATACACATGAAGAAGAAGAAGAAGAAGAAGAAGAAGAAGCAGAAGAAGAGAAGAAGAAGAAGAAGAAGAAGAAGAAAGAAAAGACCACATTTGTGCACAGTTAAACATAAATAACAGTTGAAGGTCATTTCACAGTCATGTGCGATCTAGTGAGATTACTGTAAGTGGTATTTGTGCTTATCTGTGATGTCCCTGATCTAAAGGTAGCTAACAACAGGAGCTCATGTTTTGTGATTCTGTGATACTGAAATGAAACATGGATGGTTAACAGTTACATTAAATTATTACATTACAGGTGATAGATTACAGATGATAGATTATCACATGAATTATTGCATAATTATTCACTCTTACCTAGCACATTGCTACAAAAGAGCTGCATATTATCATTATCAATTCCCTTTTTGATTCCTGAACAATTTGTGTGTGCTGCCACAAACCTGTCCTACACAGTCTGTATGTGAACACAAGGCTGTGGCAGTGCAGAAAAAAAGCCTTTCATGTGACTAAGATGTGCATGAGTTTGATGTTATTGCCTCTTATTGAAGTCTCTGAGGATGAAGATCAGGAATCATGGTTAAACTATTACCAACAACAACAACAAAAAGTGAGCATTGTTTTGTTAAATCATGGCTTTTGTTACCTTTGTATACTATTCTTGTTTTCAATAAATAAATAAGAAAATGTAAGAAAAATTTAAAATGTGTTTAAATCACATATTAGCCCCCAAAATCAAACTGATGTAATTTAAAGTCATGTAAATTGAAGAACTGGAGTAAACGCACACATTAACTCTTTGTTGAACTTCAGCTCAACTGAGCTTTGCTCCAGATGCCTGTAAAACCCTGAGGGTAGCCGAACTGCACAGGTGCACTCAGAGACTTACAAAAACGCAACAGCAGACACACAAGTAAGCAAGTGCAACAACAGATGCAAATGCCCCAGCCCTCATCTCTGTTACTCTGACTATCAAAGTGACTAACAGATGTACTGATCTCCCAAACTTATAAAGTTCAAATGAAACATATATCAGTGTATTATTTTTGCACAGTTTTAGAAACACAGAAAACAGCACCATGTGGGAGCTCACCAGGCTGAGCAGATGAGCCTGAAAGGGGCCCATTTTCCTGTGTGATTGTTTACCCCCCTGCTCTCATTCCCTTCTTTCCTCTCCAAAATAAAAGCTAAATGTCCAAAAATAGATCTTAAAAAGAAAACATCTCCATGCATAAGTTGGAGAGATTTGAGTTCTCAGATATTGCTAACAAGGTCTTCAGCCTTAGTTAAGCGTGTTAACAATCAGGGGAGACCAGATGATGCAAATTTCTCTCCAACATTTCAACAAAAGGGTGCATCAATCACGCTTTGGACTTGTATTGCAGCAAGAGAACATTTGGCACACATCACACCACTGGGTACAGATATAGCTCCCTTGGTTGAACAGGCAATCCATATTGCAGGGGCCTGTGTTCTGATCCACCCACCCCTAAACCATTTCCTGTGTGTCATCATCCCCCAAATCTCACCGTGCTCAGCCATCCCACTATCTTTACTGTGCTGTCAATTAAAGACTTAAAAAAAAAATCACTCCATAATAAACAATCTTCACAACTCAGCTTTGAAAATCCACAAAGAAACATCAGAAGAACAGAGCGTGCATGATAACCCAAGAATTTTTCAGACTGATTCTAGGAGCTATTCACATGAAGGATGGGTGAAAAGCTCGTAAACAAGAATTACAAAGAATCTTAGCTGATAACAAAGTTTTTACAAGTTGCAATATTTGCCAAAGGGGTGTTACTACTCATGACCATTGTTGGCTGCTAAACTGTTGCTTCAGGCCTTTGCCTCTTTTGAAATCTGGAAGCTGTAAAATATTGAAGTAAAACAGTAACAGTTACTTAGAAATGTTTCATCTTTAACTTTAGGACTCTTGGAAATAAGATAACAGTGATAGAAATGTGACTGGAGCTGAAATTTTTACACCCCTCATGTTTCTGCAGCCACACATCTGTTACAGAGAGAATGAACTGTGATGATGAAACCACCTCGGGTGTTGTAGCACACCTGTCGTCCTCAGATACTCTGCTGGGAGACTTGAAGATGAGACACTGAAGTAGACAGGCGAGAGGTCACACCTTCCACTTTTACAGCAAGACTGAAATAAAAATACCAGTGAGAAACTAATGACGAAAACCACAGCTAGATATTTTAGGACGTGTAGGTATTATATTAGGTAACAAGGGTGAAGAAGAGTGCCAGCGAAAAGGTGAAGAAACATAAGTGCAGTTCAGTCAGCTTACTCAGGGGGAATAGATTTATTTATGAAAATACAGAGATATCTGGCATCTAGTCTCCACTCCACACAAGCTTAGGTATGCCCAACTTAGATGAAACTAGGTTATAGAGTATGGTGCCAGCCAAGAGGAATCATATCATTTGTGAGGCGATCCTGCCTATTGCTACTGGCCATTCCCCAACAACCCTGAAAGATCTGCAGAAAATATAACAGTGATAAATACATTAAAACCCAACAGTCCACATAATATGCAGCAAGGGGCCAAGATATGGGAGCAACACAGAAAATCACTATTCACTTCATATTCAGATGAGAAGAACAGAAAATCTAAAAAATGTTGTCTGCTCTAATAATCAGCAGGTAACTAGAGTAGATATGAGGCTGAATGAGTTCAATAGGAGCATAAAATTCAACACTGCAATTAATGTAGAACAAAAATATCAAATTGATGCAATACGCTTTAGCTGGAAGTCATGCACAGGGCTTGTATCACTGGCACATTAAAGATCATACTTCATCTTGAGGACACTTTGCTGCATTTGTTGTGGTACTGTTCTCTTGTCAAGTAGTTCTGGCTGGGCATTACTGAAAATATTGTCATATATTCTTATTATAGATATCAAACATTTTCCAGGAAAATGCATAATGGGTTTGAAAATGTCTATGGTGCAACCAAGACGTCAGAGAGGTGCTGGATGAGCTTGTTGAACTATGGAATTTTCTTTAACTTCCCATTTTTGTCTGTCATTGTAGCTTCTGTATATATTTTCTGCTATTAAAAATATTCATTTACAAACAGCCTGACAAGTTAAACCCTTTGAGTCCTTTGAGTTGAACCATTTCCCTGTCACTCAAGAAAACGTGGCTATAAAAACATTTCCTGTATGTCATAAAAGCTATTACAGGTATTCCATGAAGCCAGTCACATAAAGATAAATGTGAAAGGGGACGGTGCTACATAAGGAAACTCAGCTGCAGTCCAATGCAGTTCGGCACAAAAAAGATGATGAATTGTCTTTCCATTATTTTGTCCACCAGAGCAGGACATAGATTAATAGTTAGCACTTAGTAATATATAAGCGGTAAGCAGGAACGTTATCAACCTAATAGCTTAGTGACACACAAAAACAGCCGCAGCGGACCTCACTGGAGTCAGGTGACACCAGATGAAACAGCTGACAGACATGAAGAACACCTTGCCACATGGCCACAAGGTGTACCTAACAGGTGAAGCTATGGCTCAGAGAACAGAGAAGGCCGTGGTTTGATTCCTCAGC